>NC_090737.1:118924037-119254037 GCF_036898095.1 Palaemon carinicauda | reverse complement strand
GAAATAAGGTCTAATGGAAAAACGTATAATAGAAAGATTAATTTAAAAAATTAACGAAATAAACTTAGTACAGCATGTCGAAAAGAAATAATAAATCATGCCGCACTTTACTCAAGAAAAGTATCGGAAGTTCGAACTCGGATTTGGAATCCTATTCAAATGACTGTCCGAAACAGGCGAAACTCCGAATCAGTCACTGCCAGTCAGTGTTGCCAGGTATGGGAATTTATCCCTAGATTTGGGAATTTTGGGTTTCTGATGGGGATATTCTGTAGAAATTTCCATGAAGAAGAAACAAAGATGAGTAAACCTTTATATTGTTGATATTAGTTTGCTTGCACTTATATGAAGTATAGTAAATGATTTCTATATAAGTAAAGCCTACATGATCAGAAGAAAATATATTTTTAGAAATTGGGATATTTGCATTATTTGGGTTGTTTTGGGGATATTTAGACTAACCCATCTGGCAACACTGCTGTTAGTTAAGTGAGTGGAGTGACAGACGTCACACGTGAGTGACTGACAGCCATCTTTGTTGTTGCTGTCAATCTTCTTGTCGGATCCTGTGGCTGTAAACACGTTTTTGTCAACATATTAAAGGTAAATCAGTTTTCATTATGCATTGAGGAAACCATTATTGATTATAGTTTTTCTATTGTATGTTTTTGACGAAAATTATACATTTCTTTAGTTTAGTCCTTGTTCTCACAATGGTATAGCCTTGTTCCTTATAGGTGTATAGAAATTTTCTGTGATCTTTTTTAAATGAACGCTGTGCAATGGCCTTATGTTCTTTATAGTTATCTGGTAAGTGTATTTCTTTTGTTTTTTTAGCTGCCAAGTAACTGTGATTAGGCCAGTGGGTACATTCAACCGAAAACGGATTTCATATTCATCGCAAATGAGAAGTTTTAGATATAAAACCTGATTAGGAATAGCACTTTTTAATTACACTGTGGCGAATTTAAGATTTTTGTGTCTGAACTGCATAAAAAGAAATGGTTATGGAAAGCGGTCTAACTAAACCACCCCCACCTAACCTGACCTAGGGTTGGAGACCTTACTGTGGGCCTCCTGCCTTATTAAACTCAAACCATGGCTACTCTGAGAGAAGGCCTCTTCAACTTCATCTCAGGTTAACTACAGTGGGCTGGTGTGACGGTTTGAACGATCCCCCGGTCTCAGAATTCTCCTTGATAATCTGCGCATGTGCGAACATTACCGTTTGCCAGTGCATAGGAAGTTGATGTTTTATTTTCCTGTAATGTTAGCGTGTGTAGCTCAACATTACCGCTTGCCAGTACATACGAGCTTGATGTTTTATTTTCATGTGAGGGAAGCGAGCTAATGGCGGAAAAGAACCATTATATAATGTCAAGGAGAATTCTGAGACCGGGGGATTGTTCAGACCGTCACACTGGCCTGACTATCAAGAGGCCCGGCTGGTATGCCAATGTACGGGGGCATAGGAAGAAAAACACAAAATCCTGTAAAAATACACTGATCTTCATCTGGCAATGGAGAAATATTTTGTCAAAATTCCTCTTACTTTCCTAGTTACAGGGTAATTAGTATTTGTTTATAAGACTATGCTCTCCATTTACTTCCAAATTCTGCAGTCCTGCAGCTCTCCTCTTTTTGTACAGTAATTAGGAGGTTCTTTAAATGCTGGGAAAGCAAAAAATTTTCAGATAAGTAGAGTAAGGGGGTGATGGGTTATAAATAAAACTAGCCTGGTTTCCTCACTAAACGTCCAGGAACTGACATTGTCAACATAGTCAGCCTAACAGAAGTTCGTGATGCCAGCATATAGAAACAGAAGTTCATGATGCCAGCGTACATTTGATGTATATTAAAAATACTTATATTGAAAATATTAAATTAGAAATGGAGTAATTATGTAAAAGTGTCCATAAGGTATACAATTCACAAATATTGACACGAGTAATCACTCCTTTTTTAATTTAGTATATATTTTGGGTTATATGATAGTTTAATTGCTAGCGAAAATGAAATTCGCTATAAGGAATGGATGAGTGCTGGCTAGTTTGTTGTTGTTCTCTATATGTTTAATGGGGTCTTGGGCATAATAAATTGCATATTGGTCAATTTAAATGTGAATTATGTTTTTTACTCAAAAGTCTGTTGGATACATTTGAGACTGAAGGGGACTTATTGCGCATGCGGTTTTTCCCATGGATTGCGAGGCTTTCTGTGCATTTACAATGACGTATTTGTCAGGTGGTTTTTTTAAGCCAATTAACAGCTTACAAGTACTTCTTCATAAGTACCCGGATGTACTTTTACAACACCTGTCCCGACCCTCTTTTCTTGTCAGTTTCATCATGGTTTCGATATGTAAAGGTTGTTCTCTGAGGGAGTGGGAGATACATTCCCTCTTTTTCAGAGAAAATAAACAAGCATATGAATTCCCACAGAAACAGTCATCCCTTCAGACGTACAATGCCCTTCCTGCCAACAGCCGTGTGTCTTTAGATCTCAAGTTAATCAGTGGGCTTGTAATCGATCTGTCAAGGTTGCTAAGAAGGGAAAGTGTTGTGCATACGGTTTTTCAGTAACCTCATTTAAGGGCACTTTCTTGGAAAAGGATCACGTTCAAGCATGGGAAATACTGCTGTTCGTGGATCATTTCCTTGAGAGGTCCTTTTTGCACGGTGATGTCACCTATAACCTTGGCTGGGCATTACAAACTTCGATTAACTGGAGGTCTTATTGTTTGGAAGTCACGGAAAATTGCTGCCAGAACTTGTCGGCTATTGGTGGGCATGGCATTGTTGTCGAAGTGGATGAATCCAAGTTCAAGAGGTCGAATTATAACAGAGGTAGGCCTTTGGTGTGTGGGTGTTTGGTGGCATGGAGCAGGAGAGCAAAAATATGTTTGTGGTCCGTTTGGTGGACCAACCAAGAAATGCCGAGACCCTCGTGCCCTTAATGCAACGTTACATCTAGGCGGGGAGCGTAATCCACAGTGATTTATGGAAAAGATACAAAGATCTCACCACATGTGCACCTCGCTGTAAATCATTCAGAAAATTTTGTGGATCCCAAGACAGGTGCACATACTCGAAACATTGAAAGGCTGTGATTGGATATTAAAAGTTACATTCTCCATGGCGGAGTTCAAAAAGAATATTTTCAATATTTATCTCGGTATGTCTTTTATCCGCCAGGTAAAAATTATCATAATACATATTTTAATGTTCAGTTTTGTTTTTCAACAATTAGAAAACTAAAGTGTGCTTATTTTTCCAGCACAAGAGGTTTGAGCGCCTACATAATTTCCTTCTTCAAGCCGCCAAACTGTACCCACAGTTCTTCCTTTGTCAACGGAAGACCCTCAGCCTTCGACCTCCCAAACTTGAGGTAAGGATTTATTTGTGAATTGTGATTTCGTTTTAGTTTGTGATCTGGGAAGGGAGTGCGGAGTCTTGCCCCTGGCTAGGGGATGTGATCCGGGAAGGGGGTGCAAGCCCCCGGTTAGGGGTTGTGACTTGGGAAGAGGGGCCGGGGTCTTGCCCCCGGCTAGGGGTTGTGACCTGGGAAGGGGGTCCGCCCCGGCTAGGGGTTGTGACCTTGGAAGGGGGTCCGGGGGCTTGGCGCTGGCTAGGGGTTTTGACATGGGAAAGGGGTCTGGGGGCTTGCACCCAGCTAGGGGTTGTGACCTGGGAACGACTAAGTTAGGTTAGGTGGGTTTGTTAGGCTCTGTACCCTTTTACAAATCTCAAAAGTGTTAAATAATCATGTTTGACCTATTTTCAGCCACTTACATGATCCATATATTTTTCCAACTGGTTATCTTGTGCTTATTTTGAATTTCTGACCATTATTATAGCTGTAAATCACTCGTTTATGACATTTCCCCACCCTAATAACCCTGGTTTCCCACTGGTGTCTCCCATAACTGTCTTTATATAAGGGGGTCCAAAACTCTTGAAAGGGTGGTTTGCCCCAATAATCAAGGTCAGAAATGCATAGACCACAAGATAATGAGTAGGAAAAATATATGGTTCATGTATTTGGCTAGAAATGAAAGTATCTCATATTTACCATATTTTGAATACTGTATAGTATATCAAATGTACTGTGGCATCACAAACTTCTGTTTATGCACGCAGGCATCACAAACTTCTGTTTATGTACGCTGGCATCACAAACTTCGGTTAGGTTGACTATGATGTCAGTTCCAGGTCGTTTAGTGAGGAAACTGAACTAGTATTTTTTATAATCCCTCCCCCCTCCTTCAACATATCTTGCCATTTTATGCTTTCCCAGCATTTAAAGAACCTTCTTATTACTGTTCAAGAAGAGGAGAGCTGCAGGACTGCATAATTTAGGGGTAAATGGAGAGCGTGGTCTTGTAAACAATTACTGGGTAATTAGTTAAAGTAACTCGATAAACCAAAAACATTGTTCCCTACAAGAAAATGTCGGTTTCCTCATTAAATGACCTGGAACTGACATCGTCAACAGACAACCAAACAGAAGTTTGTGATGCCAACGAACATTTGATATGCAGGTACAGTGATGCCTCAGGATACGGTTTCGTATCCTGATTTTTTCGTATCCTGAGTCGCGTTTTACAGTACATGTAAATAGCCTAATCCGTTCCAAGCCTTACGAGAAGACACCTTTTCTTCCATAAACACGCTAAACTGTAGTAATAAACATGCAATGCAGCCATTTCTATCATTCAATAATTAACCCAACCGTTAAAAACAGCCTAATCCATTCCAGAAATCATTCAATAATGTAGTTATAGCCTAGTTATCCCCCCAAGCCCTAAGAAAACGGTCCGTTTTCTTTACTACTGTATAAAAGTTACGGTACTGTATGTAAAGCATTTGGATCAGTGAAGGTGTATTGTTACCTGTACGTACACCTAAATTAAGGATTGATACTCTGAAAAAAAGGTTACAGTTAACCCTTTTACCCCCAGGCTCTTTGGAAATTTCCAACCCTTAACCCCCAAGGGGTTATTTTTTTCCCAGCACATTTTGCAGTATATTTTTTTTAAATTGCTCTAACAGCCTTAATTTTTGTCATAGAGAGGTCAGGTTGGTCTCATTATCTTGGAAAATGCCTGAATTTTTTCAAAAAAATATCAAAAATATGAAAAATTTTTTTTATAGCATTTTTTTGCAAGGACGTACCGGTACGTCCATGGGGGTAAAGGGATGGGTTTTGTGAAACGTACCAGTACGTCCTTTGGGGGTAGAAGGGTTAATTAGTGTAACAAAAAAGTTGAAACTTACCTTTTGATTGAGACGATGTCCGATAGCAAAGTCGCGGCAGAGGAGGATGGCATAAGGCAGAAAACGTAACAAGTGACAGACTACTTACAGTAATTTACACACTTAACACATTAACACTTAAACTTTACGAAATAAAAAAATGGCAGAAATAATTAACACTTAACATTGCGTATGGAAAACTATAAAATGAAAGAAAAAATTACTTTAACACTTAACGGTAACATAAAACTTAAAATTGAATTTTTTTTTTGCTTTTTTATAACTACGTTTTTCATATTTTCTAAATCTCTTCTACTTCTTCATCACTTTCTTTTTTCTGTTTCTTTTCTTTACTTTCACCTTCTAATTCTTCATCACTTCCTCTTTTCTGTTTCTTTTCTTCACTTTCACCTTCGTCTTGGCCTACTAATACCGCTGGGCTCTTTAATAAGAAACTATCCATTGAAGCTTGTTTCTGCCTACTTTTCAACACATTTCTAAAATGCGTTAGGCAAACGTCATTGCAGTGTTGAAGCGCACGGTTGGTATAAACTTTTTCTGGATGTTCCTTTTCGACGTAGTCTGCCATTTTATGGAAACATGCGAGAATTTCCTTGATGTCTGCCGTTTTCAAAGGTGTAACATCCTCCTCATCACCGCTAGAGAACTGCTCTTGAACATCACTCACTTGCATCGTCTCCAACTCCTTCAGGTCGTCCGTTGTCAACTCCTCGTGGTGCTCCTCGATAAGTTCATCTATATCCTCGGCGCTAAATTCCAGCCCCATGGACGTACCAAGATGTACGATGTCAGCCACCTCAGACTGCTGAATTGGTTCAGGATCGTCAACGATCTCGGCTTCGCCTCCAGGCTTCCCGAACCCCTCGAAGTCTCGTGCAGAGACAGCATCAGGCCACAGCTTCCTCCAAGATGAGTTCAGGGTACGCCTCGAAACTTCCTGCCAAGCGAGATCGATGAGTTTGAGGCATATGACGATGTTAAAGTGATCTTTCCAAAATTCACGCAGAGTGAGGTTTGTACTCTCTGTGACTTGGAAACATCTCTGGAAGAGATGCTTCGTGTACAATTTTTTAAAATTTGAAATAACTTGCTGGTCCAGGGGCTGGAGGAGAGGGGTGGTGTTAGGCGGTAGATATAGGACCTTTATGAAGGAATACTTGGCCAGAAGATATTCCTCGAGGCCAGGAGGGTGAGCTGGAGCATTGTCCAACACCAGCAGACATTTCATAGGGAGGCGCTTTTCTTCCAAATATTTTCGGACAGTTGGACCGAAGCAGACATTCACCCAATCAATGAAAAGTTGCCTCGTTACCCAGGCTTTAGCATTCGCCCTCCACATCACGGGAAGGTTCTCCTTGATGACTTTGTGGGCTTTGAAGGCTCGGGGATTTTCTGAATGGTACACCAGCAGGGGCTTTATCTTGCAGTCCCCACTGGCGTTTGCACAAAAAGCAAGGGTAAGCCTGTCCTTCATAGGCTTATGTCCGGGTAGCCTCTTCTCCTCCGCCGTGATGAACGTCCGACGAGGCATTTTCTTCCAAAAAAAGTCCAGTTTCGTCGCAATTGAAAACTTGCTGCGAACTGTAGCCTTCCTGCAGAGTCAACTTGTCGAACGTTTTAACAAAGGCTTCGGCGGCCTTCGTGTCCGAGCTGGCTGCCTCCCCATGCCGTACCACTGAATGAATGCCAGTCCTTTTCTTGAATTTCTCGAACCACCCACGAGAAGCCTTGAACTCTGGGGGTTCCTGCTGGGATGTTCCTTCTCCTGCCCCTTCTTCGGCCTGAGAACGCACGAGATCACCGAAAATGGCGGAGGCCTTCTGGCAAATTGTAGTCTCAGTGATGGTGTCTCCTGAGATCTATTTGTCCTTGATCCACACAAGAAGCAGCCTCTCCATCTCGTCATGCACGTGGGTTCTCTTGTTGGAGAAAATAGTGACGCCCTTAGAAGGTGTCGCTGCTTTGATGGCCGCCTTCTGCTTCAGGATGGTGCCTATCGTAGATGGATTCCGGCCATACTCCTTGGCGATCGCACTTAAACGCATGCCAGACTCGCACTTTTTTACGATTTCAAGTTTCGTCTCCATCGAGAGCATTGTCTTCTTCTTTTCCTTCGGCAACATTCTTGGGACCCATGGCTACAGTAATATGTAATATAATACACTACGTACGTTATATACAGTACTATGTATAGTAAACACTAATACTGTACAGTACAGTGCACAGTAACGAATGTTTAATAACGATAACACGTGGCGTACGAATGTACTGTATATTAACACTACGTCAAACAAGCGAAAGCACACAATGTCTGTTAACGATACCGCGGTCGGAACGAAAAGAGAGAGAGAGAGAGAGATGAACGCCCGTGCGTAAGCAAGCTGGGATAGTTTCCGACCAATAGGAAAGCAGGATCTTATGGCGTCAGCTAGCGTCTGAGTAGGGAGATAACCAATGGGTGAGCGGGAGGCTGTGAGTCTACCCAAGTTCAAAGTCTGGCGGCGCGCGCTTTTTAAAATTACTCTCGACGAAGAGTTGGGATCTCGTAAGGTTTTCGTATCCTGAAATTTTATTCGTATACTGGGGCATAAAAATCTTCGAATCACTTTTCGTATCCTGAATTTTTCGTAAGCAGAAACTTTCGTATCCAGAGGTATCACTGTACAGTATATTCAAAATATATACAAAATTAAAAATGGAGTAATTATTCAAGTGTCCATAAAATATACAATTCTTATTACTATAGTGGCACTTTTGAGTAATTGCTCTATTTTGAAATTAGTATATACTGTATTTTAAATGCATATCAAATGTACGCATGCATCACAAACTTCTATTTAGTTGACTTTTGACGAAGTCAGTTCCAGGTCGTTTAGGTTGGAAATCAGGCCAGTTTTTTTTCTTTTTTATTTATAATTCCAAAGTTCTTTTTATAATTTTAACTTGTCTTCCATTTGGTGAATTATTTTGAATTATGAAAAAAATAGAGGAAAACAATAGCTTTGCATAATATGGCAGTACTGTATATGGAGAGCGTGGTCTTGTAAACAAATGCCATCCAGAATTGCAGTTAATTGGATAATATGGAACCAAAATGTCAGTTGTTACATAACTGACATACAAACCACGCTATTTAATAGGGGTTATTACTTTCGGTGTAGCTGAAATGACGAGCCATTAGAATTTTAACGAGGGTTTACTACCCCACCGCGAGTTAGCGGGGGGTAGGGAGGGTAGCTTGCTACCCCCCCTCACACACCTGTGCTTCACTTTGCTCTCGGCTCGGGTGGTAGTCGGACGTGTCTGCTCTCACTCTCGCCTCTCTGACAGCCAATTAATGCTTTTTGCTTTTTCTTCTGCAGGTGTGTTTGAAGTTGGCCTCTGCTATCATGCGAAAGTGTACTGGATTACCCGACCGTCCTTGTGGTACGTTTATGTCGGCGGTCAATACGGACCCTCACACCCTTTGTCCTTATTGTAGGGGCCAACGGTGTGATAGAACTTATAAGTGTGGTGAGTGTAGGGAGTGGTCTACCTCCCAGTGGGAGAGGTTTTCTCGGCGACGGAAGAAGTCCAACTGGGATATTTCTTCTTCAAAGGTTTCTTTGAAAGGAGAAAATCCCAAGGACTCTTCGTCTGTTGCCTAAACCTCCTCCGAAGCTCCCGCTCGATCGGTTTCTTCCGAGAAACTGTCGAGTGGTAGCGTAGGCCATAGTTCTGTTGCCCAAACTCGGGGTTCGGGAGAGGGAGTTGCCTCTCATAGCGAGGCAGCTCCTCCTCCTCCCCCGGGGGAGGATTTAAATATTAATTTGTGTACTAATGATTTGTTTCAGCTTTGGTCTTCCTTGGGGCTCATTTGACATGATCCGGTTGGGGGCCGCTGTCAAACAATCGCCGACTTTGGCAGAGGTTGATCATCTGTCTATCGTCGACGTTGTGGTGGCAGAGGCTTCAATGTGGTATCTCAGACCTCTGCACCTGATCAACCTGCTGTAGCTGAAGGCTTAGTTGTTCCGTAACCGAAATACAAACCACGCTATTTACATAGGGTATTGCTTTCGGCGTAGCTGAAATGGCGAGCCATTAGATTTTAAACGAGGGTTAACTACCCATGCGCTAGTTAGCAGGGGTAGGGGAGGGGTAGCTAGCTACCCCTCCCCCCTCACACACTGGTGAACTGATTCACTTCGCTTATGGCTCGGACCATGAACGGATGTCTTTGTTCCCGTCCTCGCATGGCAGCCATTTATTCTTTTGTCTTTACTTAATTACTTACTTACTTTACTCATGTATATATGTAAACATATTTTTATGTTTATGTATATATTTGAGTATAGAAATCAGTAAGTTTCCTTTTCAGTGTTCGTGCTGTGTGTGTGCGTACGATATCACCGTGTGGCCGCCGGCAGTCAGGCCACTACGATGTATTTTCATGGGCCGCGATCTCTTCCTTGGTCCTTCGGTCGCCTCCCTCCACGGGCGCCGTGGGGAGTCGTCATCGCTGGACTTATTATTCTGTTCTCCGCTACTCTTCTTTTCCTACGGGAAAGGTGGGGTTCAGCGTAGGATCGCGAGTGTAGTTTGACTACGGTCTCTTTTCTCTCTGGAGGTCGTTCACCTTTTACTACGTTTCTACGATAGCTCCTCCTTTCGGGTGGAGTTGCTACGCAGTACTTTTTATCTCAATTATTTTTTTATTATTAAAGATAATTGTATTTGTTAACTTTTCAGCTTTTTAGAACGTTTCCCTTCGGTGTGTTTCGTTCTTACTTTTAGTGAACATTCCTTTATGAATTGCATTTTTATAACTTTTATAATTCAGTTTTGGTTACAGTTCTCTCCCTTCCCCCTTCCCGTGAGTGTAGGTGGGGTTGGGGCTCTTGCCTGTTATGTAATTCTTGTGTTCTTTTCCCTCGGGTTTCCTCTTCGGAGTCTTCCCGGGGGAATGAATGTTAACTAATTACTTTTTATTTTCACAGTTAACGATCTGTTTTCCGTTTGCCTATGTGACAACGAAGCAGAGCTGTCTTGTTGGGAGTCGGCTGTTGCGGCATCCTCTATAGGACTTCGTCAGGGGCGTGTCTCCTTCTCCTGGTAGTTCTCCCGAGGCACCCGACAGCTCTAAAGTTCATGTTAGAACTCTCAGGAGGTTCGCCTCCTTGGGTGGGTACCTTCCCTTCCGAGGGAGGTTACCTGCCCAGGTTTGAGTTGCTTTCCCTTTCGGTTGAAACTTCTCTTACCTTTAATAATTATAATATGTTCCTGGTTCTCCGGCCGTTTTGCTCTTGGTGCTGAGCGACCGCTTTTGTAACCTTGCTCAAGGGGCTGAGCGGTTACTTCTCGGACCATAGTTTTTGTGCGACTATGCTCTTGGTGCTGAGCGGTCTCACTTGCAGCTACGCTCAAGGGGCTGAGCAGCTGCAGGAGCGCCTCTTCGGAGGTTGGCTCCTAGGTCACTGGCTGACCCTTCGGCCCTTGGGCCCCATCTTCAGTCTCTTCTACGAAGTTTTCCTCTCTCGTTCGCGGGAGAGGACACTCATAGAGACTCCTCTTCGGAGGACTCCTTCAGCTGTTGTTGCTAAAGGCTCAGTCCCCTTCGGGGGACAGCTGAGCCCTACGGGCTCTCCTGCGAGTGTTTCTTCCCCGAGGGGGAAGTTCACCACAAAGACTCCTCTTCGGAGGTCTCCTTCTGCTGTTGTTGCTGAGGGCTCAGTCCCCTTCGGGGGCAGCTGATGCCACGGTCTCTCCTGCGAGTGCTTCTCCCCCTTGGGGGAGTTCACTACAGAGACTCCTCTTTGGAGGTCTGATGATGGTGCTCCTGCCTGTGGTCGTCTTCATCTTCACCCTCCCCGCAGATGATGATCCTGCCAGACCTTCTCCTGGACGCAGATGCGCTGTGGGCGCCAACGTACCTCGTTTCCTACGAGCACCGGTCCCTTCGGGGCTAAGGGCTTACTCCACATTGTGGGTAAGTCCCTTAAGTGCCAGGTTTTACCTGCGCGCCCATGTTTTCCTGCGCGCGCAACGCTCTTGCGCTCTCCTGCTGTGTTCCAGACTTCTCTCCTGCGATCTCCTGTAGCTGAGTCTCGCTGTAGATCTCCTGATCGCCAGCGCTCACCTGCGCGCCAGCGCTCACCTACGCCTCGGAGTCCTTCTGTGCACTAGCCCTCTTCAGCTCGACAGCGCACTTCTGGACGCCCTTTCCTGCTACGCGCCTTGGGCGCCAACGGTCTCCTGTACGCTCACGATCACCTGCGTGCCAGCAAACATCTGCGCTCCCTTTTCTATGCGCGCAATGCGCGGCAACGTTCGCCCTCGCGCCCACGATCTTTGGATCTAGGCACAGGCAAGGAGATTGTTCCTTCTTTTTACACCCTCGTTCGCCTTCTCGCCAGCGCACATCTGCTCGCCCTTTTCCTGATGTGCGCAAGACGCACCAGCGTTCTCCACGAGCTTACAGATGTGGGTGGAGGCGCAAGTCTTGATTCCTTCACCTCCTAGCCGACGATCTTCTGTGCTCTAGATTTGACCGAGTCTCTGAGCGCCCGCGTGCCCACGAGAAGTCTTCTGTACTCGCCCATGAGCGTTAGCTATTTTGCGCAACCTCACCATCTGGTTCTGCCCCTCGCTGATATCTTCTGGCCGCGCAACCGCGCTCCATCGATCTCCTACGCGCCGGCGATCTCCTAGCGATTGCGCGCGATTCTTCGCCTGCCTGCTAGCGTTTTCAACGCGCCCACGCTTCAGATCGCCGTACGCGTCCACGCGTTGGCTCTCCTGTACACGATCGGTCGCTACGCACCATTGCTCGCCAACGCGCCATCGCTCGCTGACGCGCCATCTCCCGCTATGAACCATCGCTCGCTGACGCGCCATCTCCCGCTATGAACCATCGCTCGCCCATCGCTCACTTACGCGTTTTTTGGTCTTCCGACCGCGCCCACGCGCCCTCACGCGTATGCGCACACATGTTCGCCCGCGCGCGAACCAACGATTGTACCATCGCGCGAGTGCCAAGGGAGATTTCGACCGCGATTCCCGTCGGGTTTTCGCAACACGGACAACCTGGCGAGTGTTTCTGGAGCACGTACTTTCAGATCATCATAGTCACGATCTTCACCTCGTAAGCGCAGAGCATGACATGACCTCAAACCTCTGCAGGTAAACCATGTTTCCTTGTGTTCCTAGTATTAAAATGATACTGTTGCGTCCCCCATACCCTGACGAGGTGGTATTGGGAAAGTCCTAGTCCAGAATTCCATCTAAAGGTCTTCAGGTCGACTGCCTCGGACAAGTCCCGGTTTTTCCTTCCACACACAAGCTTATGTAGGCTGCACACTCCTTGCGGAGCAAGGAACTTGCGAGGTGCAGGGGCTCTTTTTTCTCGAAGTGCTGCTCACTCGGATTCTGAGTCCCCCCCCCCCCCCCCGCGCGAGGCTGCAGGACAACGCGCGGCAAGGTCTTAATCGCCACACTCCCCCCCCCCCCCCCAAGAGCAGAACAGCGCGCTCGCCAGCAGGGGGAAAGGTTCCAGGAAGGTCCAGGGACATTTCTTCTCCATCATCCTTTTCTTTTCAGGCGAACCACCCTTTGGTAACTCCTCCCAGGGATTGGTCGATCCCTTTCCCTCCAGCAACCTTGGTTTGGGACACTGGTCAGAGCGGTCGTGCAGTCATTTAAGCCTGTTCTCTCCGATCTGGGCCACAAATCCTTGGCAGCTTCTACTCCCCTGAAGAGGAAAAGAGGAGTTTCAAACGTGGTAACATCTCTGAGGGCAAAGCTAACTCCTCGTAAGTCCTTGAAGCAGGCCTCCTCACCCCCCCAGACTTTTTCTCCCTCCCCTTCGGACGAAGACTTCCCGTCCTCAGGGGAGTCACGTGAGGTGAGGCGTTCCCCCATCGCACCAATGAGGGAAGCCCCACCTCGCGCTGAAAAGTCTTCTCGGGTAGGGGTGGAGAAGAGCCTACCCCCGTCGTTGTTGGAGTCTTGCATCACTCTCAGGAGGGAGTCGAAGGAGTCCAAGACTGTACCAAAGTCTTCATTAAGACTTAGACCGGAGCCAGCCAGTCACTCTGAGAACGTCTGCGAGTCCCCCCAAGAAGAGCCTTTGGGGACAGGAGACTTCACTGTTAGTCCTTCAGGAGGAGAGCTGCAGGAGTCAGAACACGCATTCTGGCAGGTTCTGACTCTTATGAGGAATTCTCAATGGGTTTGCTGACCCAGAGATTCCTCCCCTTGAGGGCAAAGACACGGTCTTGGACCGAGTCTTTGGGACTCAAAAACCCTTGAAGGCCAGTGCGGCTTTGTCCTGGTCTCAAGGGGTCAAGAGTGCCAGAGACAAGATCGAAGTCCAGCTCTCCGAGGTTGCCTCCTCCAGCTGATCCAGCGCCGGCAACAAGCTCCTCCCACCTCCTCGTGTCCAACAGAGGAGGTACTTCGACATCGTAGAGGAGACTTGTTTGGCTCTTCCCCTTCACCATTCGTTGGAAGAGTTTACCAGGGGAGTCCCTCTTGAGAGAGACTCCAACCGGCAGGTCTCGTTCTCGGCAACGGAGATCCTTAGCCAGGAGAAGGTGGCGAAGTGTGCCATGCAGGCCACTTCATGGCTGGATATCTGGCTAGGGACCTTAGGCATCCTGATACGTTCGGAGGATTTATCCAAAGAAAGTACCAGGAAGGCTATGGAGACCTTTTTACTCTCGTGCACTCGCACGATCGAGTTTCTAGCCCACCAAGTCTTGAACTTGTGGGCTAACACCATCTTGAAACGTTGAGATGCGGTGTCTGAGAGGTTCCATCAAAAGGTCCCTAATACCGAGATCAGCAGGCTCAGACATTCTTCCGTTATGTGAAAGAACTTGTTTGAGCCTAGGGACGTGGAGCAGGCCGCTGAGAGTTGGAGGAAGTCCAACCAGGAGTCTCTCCTACATAGGGCTCTGACATCGAAGTCCTATAAACCTCCAGCACCCCAGCAGCCATGCCCTACCAAGACCACGAAACCGGCAGTGGCAGCGAAGACGGTGGTGTCTAAGCCCTTTCCTGTCAAGGACAAGAAAGGCAAAAAGTCCTCCAGGGGAGGAAAGAATCCTAGAGGGAGCGGCTGAGGCCGCAAATGCTAGGATTGGCAGTCCCCCTGCATGTCCACCAGTGGGGGGATGCCTAAAAAGTTGCGCGAGCAGGTGGCAGCAACTCGGGGCCGATTTCCGTAATCAGTCAGGGATATTGCGTTCACAACATCTCGACCTCCCCTGACAGCGGATCCAGTGTTGTTGAGCTCCCTTGCCATGGGATCAGCAAGGGGGCAAGCCCTTCGGGCAGAAGTCCAAACCATGTTGAAGAAGGGCGCTCTCCAAGAGGTCCTCGACAGGTCTCCAGGCTTCTTCAGTCGACTCTTTCTTGTAAAGGAGGCGTCTGGAGGCTGGAGAACAAGTTTGTCAAGCAAACTCCGTTCAGCATGGAGACCGCAGACACAGTCAGACTTGCAGTGAGACAGCAAGACTTCATGTGTACACTGGATCTGAAGGACGTGCACTTCCAGATCCCAGTCCATCTGTCTTCAAGGAAGTACTTAGGATTCAGCCTAGACAACAAGGTTTACCAGTTCAAGGTGCTGTGTTTCGGTCTCTCCACAGCACCACAGGTTTTCACCAGTGTTCACCCTAATATAGTCGTGGGCACACAGGATCGGCATCCGTCTCCTCCGTTATCTGGACGACTGGCTGATCCTAGCAGACTCGGAGTCATCCCTTCTTCGACACCGAGATAAACTTCTGGGACTTAGCCAAGATCTGGGGATCATGGTAAATCTCGGGAAGTCCTCTCTGCTTCCCCCTCAAAGACTGGTATACCTAGGCATGATCATAGACACCAATCTCCACAAAGCCTTCCCATCAGACGACAGGATAGCCAGGCTGAGGAGGGTCGCAAGCCCTTTCCTCAGACGAGAAGAACTTCCAGCCCAATCGTGGTTACGTCTCCTCGGTCACCACTCATCTTTGGCTCATCTAGTTCCTAACGGTCGCCTCAGGATGAGATCCCTCCAGTGGCGACTCAAGTCTCGGTGGAATCAGGGTTACGATTCCCTGGACGTCATGATCCCTATGGGACCTGCGGAACGGACGGACCTCCAGTGGTGGGTGACAGACGAGAACCTACGAAGAGGAGTGGATCTTCTCATCCTCCCCCCGGATTTGATGCTGTTTTCGGACGCCTCAAAGAAAGGGTGGGGGACCCACGTTCTGCACCACAGGACCTCAGGCCTGTGGTCAGAATCAGAAAAGTGCCTCCATATAAATCTGCTAGAGATGTAGGCCGTATTCCTGGCCCTTCAACAGTTCCAACAATACCTGGCGGGTCATTATGTGGTGGTGATGAGCGACAACACCACAGTAGTGGCTTACATCAACAAGCAAGGAGGTACCTTTTCAAAGCAGCTATCCCATCTTGCAGTAGAGATACTGAGATGGACCGAAGTCCACTCGATTCCACTTTCGGCGCGTTGTGAAAAAATTAATAGTAGTTGGGAAAAATACAAAGCATTTCCAAATATAACATTTTATTCACTGTAAAGATTTCAATTTTTTTAAATAGGTTTAAATGTTTTGCAAGCATAATGTATATGTTTAAGGGGTATGTATATATTTTTGTTTGGTCCTACCAACTGTCTTAACAACATTTGTTTTTGCAGCACGCCCTACTCTCTGTAGAGTTTGAATGTGTAACCAGAGTTTGAGTCAATAGAAGTACTGTACTGTACAAGAATAGGTTCCTTCATCAAGAAAAGAAAAAAAGAACAGATACGGCAGACATTTATGTTGACAGAAGTTCCCAATTGTAAGGGAAGTTTACTCGAGACCACTGCATGTACAGTATATAGGAACAGAGTATCTGTCTAGTACTGTTCATAACAATTATGAATTTGGTTGATGGCCTGTTACCAGTGTGTAGTGGTGTGTGTGTCTGCTCTGTATTCATTTTACACTGCCTGTGAACTGTAAGTACCATCATGTGTTTGACTGAATAACACCACAACCAATGTATTATAAGGCCATTGGCGATTGCTCGTGTTGTTGACAAAAATTTTGAGACGTTATTGTGGGCCTGCAGAGACCTGCACGGCATCGTATGCGGCCTTACCGTTTAGAGTATGATAATTTTAAGTGACTTTGCAGTTTAGTGGTGAACTGGATATTGAAAGGACAGTAGTGATTCAGGGGAAAGTATTGTAGTTCAGTAGTCTCGCAGATTTATATATTTCTTATGGGTGGTTGGTTTGAGATGGGTTAGTAAACGTGAGTGACCAGTATGTGAATAATTTTTTTATTCTTTTTCAAAATTTGTTTATCTTATCCTGTTGCTGAAGCTTGATGTAAAGGGATGTTAATTTTGCTCTAAATCTGATTATTGGAATTGACAGATGAATATTTACAAATAAATTCTTTCTTTCTTTTATGAATACAGCATCTCATTCCAGTTCCTTAAACCACTGAGTTCCCCTACTCAGCCACTGTTTTTTTAATCTTTCAAGTAACTTATAATAATCCCTTTCACCTAATGTTCTTATACCTTTTCTCACATGTTAATCCAGCTAGACCAATGAAAGGTATGATAAACAACAAGATTCAAGCTGGGTCCCCTTGCCAAGTATAAATCAAGGGGTGGTGCCCAGAGCTCCGTTCTCTTGACCTGTTACTTAGGTTTTTTGGGTATTCCACCGTTGTATATTTGTTGTGTAGCGAACGTCGGGTTGTGGTCGGCATTCGGACACTAAGCAGTTCGGGTGCTACCTCTGGCCACAGTCCGCAAACCACTACACCGTTTCATTCCAGGCAAGAGGGATGTGCTCGCTGACAGTCTGAGCAGAGCGTCTCAGATAGTGAGTATCGAGTGGTCTTTGGATCATCTAGTAGCCAACAAAGTCCTGACTTTGTGGGGTTCCCCGTCTGTGGATCTGTTCGCAACAGCATTGAACTTCAAGCCTCCGCTGTACTGCTCCCCAGTCCTGGATCACAAGGCGCTCTGGCAAGATGCCTTCCAACAACGGTGGGACAACATCGACGTGTACGCCTTTCCCCCGTTCTGTGTGATGAGGCGGGTGCTCAACAAGACCAGAATATCGGTCAATCTTTCAATGACCCTTATAGCTCCACTATGGCATCATGCGGAATGGTTTCCGGACCTTCTGCAACTACTAACGGAACTTCCGAGAGAACTCCCTCCGTGACACGAGCTACTCAGACAACCACATGCCAACATCTTCCACAAAGCCGTAGCTTCGCTACGACTTCACGCCTGGAGACTATCCAGCATCTCCTCGCTGAGAGAGGATTTTCGCAACAAGTTGCGAACAGGATGTCTGGACACCTGCGAAAGTCATCCGCATCTGTCTACCAGGCAAAGTGGAAAATCTTCTGTGGTTGGTGTCGTGGAAGGGGTATCTCCCCAGTCGATGCCACTATTCCAGCAATAGCGGAGTTCCTCGTGTATTTACGGGAAGAAATGCGCCTTTCAGTCTCGGCGATGAAAGGCTATCGCTCAGCCTTTAGTCTGGCCTTCAGGCTCAAAGGAGTGGACATTTCTTCCTCACTGGAACTTTCCCTACTCATACGAAGTTATGAACTTACCTGCCCTCAGTCGGAAGTGAGACCTCCTCCATGGAACGTGGTTAGAGATCTCGGTGAGACCTCCTCCATGGAACGTGGTTAGAGATCTCAGGTGTCTCAAGAGACCTCCCTACAAACCATTACTCCAGGCTTCAGATCGCCACCTAACTTGGAAGATGGTGTGCCTACTAGCTCTGGCCTCGGCCAAGCGAGTCGGTGAACTTCATGGTCTCTCATATGACATCGCCCATTCAAGGGTATGGGGGGAGGTAACGTTCAAATTCGTCCCTGAGTTTATTGCAAAGACTCAAAATCCGGGGGTGCCGGACCCTCGGTTTGGCTCCTTCCGGATTTCGAGTCTTCGTTTTGTAACAGATGACCCAGACCATCTCCTAATGTGCCCAGTAAGGAGTCTGACGCTACATCTCAAAAGAAAGGCTGCAGTCCGTCTCCAGGTGCAGGCATTGTTTGTGAGCACTGGGAGGACTAAGAGGAGGGTTACCAAGAACACCATCTCGGCATGGATTCGTAGGGTGATTCATCTGTCCCAGAATCCAGACCCTCCTCCGTCACGTCGCCCTAGAGCACATGATGTCAGGGGCATAGCTACGTCCCTGGCCTTCAAGAAAAATTTCTCAGTGACGCAGGTGCTTCAAGCTGTGGTGTGGAAGCGTCAGACAACCTTCAAAGCCGACTACCTGCAAGACGTGACCCACAGGAGGCTCGATACATTTTCTATCGGCTCTGCGGTGGCTGCACAACAGCTGGTTTAAAACCTCAGGCTCCTTAATGGACAAGTAGCAGAAGGTTGAGGGCATTGTTACCCGGTCTTAGTCTGCATGAATGAAAAGGTATGTCTGGCCCTTATTCTTTTCTTCATCCTCCCCTCTCTTGGGGAAAGCAGCATCCTGGGTTCTCTGCACAGCTGACCTCAAACCACTGCAGGTAAACCATGTTTTCTTGTGTTCCTAGTATTAAGCTAATACTGTCACGTCCCCATACCCTGACGAGGTGGTATTGGGAGAGTCCTAGCCTAAAGTTTCCATCTAAAGGACTACAGGCCAACTTCCTAGGACGAGTCACACTTTATACCTTCACACACAGCTTACGTAGGCCGCAGCCCTTGCGTAGCAAGGTTCTCGCGAGGTGCAGGGACTCCTTATTGTTGAGTGCTGACACACTCAGATACTGAGTCCCCGGGCAAAGCCAAAAGCCAGTACTGGGTGGGACTTAACACCTTTCCTAATGGGTGAATCACCCCTATTAAATAGTGTGGTTTGTATGTCACTTACGGAACAAATGACAAATTCGTAGATAATTTGTATTTTTCCTAACTATACAAACCTTAGCTATTGAATCAAACTTGCCTGCCAGCCCTATCCCCCTTGAAGTCCTACCTCTAAGCAAAGTGAGCTCAAGCACAGGTGTGTGTGAGGGGGGGGTTGGGGTAGCAAGCTACCCTCCCTACCCCCCGCTAACTAGCGGTGGGGTAGTAAACCCTCGTTATAATTCTAATGGCTCGTCATTTCAGCTACGCTGAAAGTAATAACCCCTATTAAATAGGTAAGGTTTGTATAGTTAGGAAAAATACAAATTATCTACGAGTTTGGTATGTTTCAGCAATTTTACAATACTGATACATCATAATAAAAAACAAAAGGACGATCACACATTTTATACCCACAATTTTTTAACAAAACACAAAATAATGTATAATCGGGAGTAAAAATAACATGGCAGTGTAAGTACATCCTTGGAATAATAGGAACAATATCATCGGCAAATATTTCCATAACTCTTAATTTGCCCAAGATTCTTGTAACTTTTTCGTATGAATCCTCTCAAAAATAAAGAAATAATAGATATCCAAATTTGGTTGAAACTGTAATGATAGCAAAAATTAAATAAGGTATACTGTATATCTAATGTTGGCTGAAACTGGTAATATCAAATCCTAATATTACCAATGGAGTTTCTTCCATGCCAATTTTTCAGGAAATGCTCAGTATTGCTCACCGTAAATTTGATTAGTATTTTTTTTTTTAATATATATAAAAGTTAGCCTGGTGTAAGGGATGGTTGCTTCAACACAATTTGTCTGAGTGTCCTGACATATCGAGATTTTATATCAGCCGGGTTGGTTATAGGCACTTTCTCATAAGTATAAGTCTCCTATTAAAGGACTCAGGTTTGTATAGTTTGGAAAAATACAAATTACTTATAAAAAGTTTTTTTTTTTTTTTATTTATACTTTACAGCCATTTTCATTTACTATCTTCCATCTTCTACTTCATAACCCGAATGCAGCGTTCTCCCCCCAGTTGCACCTCAGCATGGAATGGTTTCCGTGGCCCCACCTTTGAACTACAGTTTATGGTTTAAATTCTATAAAAACAAATTTAATGCAATAATTTCAAAGGAACACTAGTATAAAATTAATTTGAGCTTTTTTCTGAGCCGGTTTAACCCTTATTGGATAAAGCAACTCTCTCACTCCCCTCCCTCGGATAAAGCAACTCTCTCTCTCCCCTCCCTCCCAATGATCACTTCATCTGTGATTCTTATAAATTAAAATCTTTCTTTATAAAGTAATAAGTATGAGGCTCTAATTGAGAACCTTTTGTTTTGTAACATAATTTTAGACCACGAGATTGAATGATTTTATAGTGTACGTATATAGTATTACATTAAACTGTTTACAGTAGTCGTTTCACTACTCTCAAGCCCGTGTGACAGCTCCATTGCTTCCATTAATATTGTCAGGAAAGGTGCAAATATGTGAGAGGTAAGTCAGAACAGGAAGAAAGAAATGAAAGTAAGGAGAGAAGGATAGAAAATAAGAAGGTGAAAGAAGTAGAAGTGGTGTTGCTTTCTTTTCATATTGGTAGTAATTCTTGCACATCTACTCAGCAGTAGGCTATTGATACTGTTAAATGGAAATGTCACTCAAGTTGTTTATTGATAATAATAATGATGATTTTATCAGTAACCATAGTATTAATAATATCTAGAAGGGCACTCAGTACAGTGCAGACCTTATTTCTTGACCTCGACCTTGACCTTAGTACTTTCAAAATTGAATCACTTCCACATCTCAACATAGCAATTAATCCCTGAAAGTTTCACTACTTTACTAGTAAAATTGTGGCCAGGAAGTTGTTCAATTACAAACAAACAAACAAACAGTGGTGGAAACATAACCTCCTCCCAACTTCTTTGGCAGAGGTAATAATAATAACAACTTGAAGAAAACCCCATGCTGTGTCTAAGAATCTTGGGTTTTAAAAATCTGCAATGATATATAACTGGGTTTTTAGTTTCCAATATTGATAATATTGATAGAAATATTAACAATATTGATGATAGTGTTTAAAATACTGTACAGTAATTCAGTAAGCATTGCATTAGGGTAAAAAAATCTTGTGATGTTTGTATAAATTGTATATTTGAGGTTCTTAGAAAATAGATTTTGTTAAAGTGGTGTAAAGGTAATAAAATTTTATCGGTTCTAATTCACCGCTTCATTTCAGATTCCTGAATTGCTGATGGCTGCTTGTACGATGTCATGAAGATTCAGTGACCTGTAAGAGGAAAGAAAAAATCTCTATAAACATCCATGACCTCAGATATCTTGAATTAAAGAGAATAGGACACATAGTACAACTTTATTATAGAAGTTATGGAAGAAATCTGTTTTAATAAGAAGGGAGAACAACAACATTAGAAATGAAAAAGAACTTTATCAAGAAGCCAAATAGGTGTTCCTAGGAAGAAAAAATATATAAAAAACTTGTGTTTTTCTAAGTATTGGAAGAATTGGTATTTAGATAAATAGTGTACAGTATAGTGAAGAGAACATAAGTGTCCATTGTCTTCAATTATAACTAGAATTTTATTTAAGTTAAATTCTGTAAAACCTAAATTTGTAGATGAATAGAGGGTTGGAATAGGTTGCTGCTGAAAAATCATTACAATATTAAGAAAGGTGGTTGACTTCCATACAACAAAACCTGACCACACAAGACTGAACAGCTCTTATAGTGGGAGGAGTTAACTTTGTACACAATCATTCAATGATGTTTCACTTTTGGTCACACTTCTTTGTGGCTTTTTAGTGTCCGTATTGCATATTTGTTCTGACACAGATACAAACCTTCGCTATTTATAGGGTAATACTTTCGCCGCAGCTGAAAGACGAGCCATGATAATTTTAGTGAGGGATAACTACCCCATCGGCTAGTTAGCAGGTGGGGGTTGGGGTAGACTGGCTGCCCCACTCACTCTCTCCTCTCGGCTGAGTAACCACTTTACTTTTTGGCTCTGTAGAGGACGGACATGCTGCCTTTCTCTCCCGCAAAGACTTGCCTTGATGTTTTTTGTTTTTCTTGTGTGTTTTCATTTATCTTACATATATTTGAGTGTATATATGTATAAAAGGGAATAACGTTGTAAGGTACGTGTAACTTTAATTGCTGCTGACATCGTATCCAACTGCCTCCGCCGTAAGGGAGTTGTCATTGCCGCCCTTCCCTGCAACTGATGGTCGGCAGGTTCTCAATACTGCCGTGTGTTTGTTTCATTACAGAATTAAAATGTATAACATTTCAGCTCCCTTTCGAGGAATAACTTACAAGGAAGGTGACTTATTCACCGAATAGTGTATTTTGTGCAACAGAGCATGAATTGTAATTGATAACTTCCTTTTTTCACAGGTAATAGCGATGTAGAAGACAAGGCCGAGTGCTACGGCCGCCCTGTTTGTTATCCTGCGCTCCATGTGGTAGCTCGTGAGCTGCCCTCATTACGAGGTAGAATTCGCTGTCAACCTTCAACTTGATCCTCCTTCGAGGGGAACTTCTCTCTCTTGAGTGATTTTTGTTTACCCCTATGCTTTTTTTCCCATAGAGCTGGGAGAAAGCTTTACTTAGGCTATGTCCTCTTGCGGGAGGACTTCTCTCTCGTTCGCGAGAGAGATTTTTACGCCTACGCTTTTTTCCCATTGAGCTGGGAGAAAGCTTGTTTTAAGCGATGTCCTTCTTCGGGAGGAATTTACTCTCATTCGCAAGAGAGAGATTATCAAGCCTACGCTTTTTTCCCATACAGCTGGGAGAAAGCTTGTCTTTGGCGATGTACTTGTATTACATTAAACCGTTTACAGTAGTCGTTTCACTACTCTCAAGCCCGTGTAACAGCTCCATTGCTTCCCTTAATATTGTGTCAGGAAAGGTGCAAATATGTGAGAGGTAAGTCAGAACAGGAAGAAAGAAATGAAAGTAAGGAGAGAAGGATAGAAAATAAGAAGGTGAAAGAAGTAGAAGTGGTGTTGCTTTCTTTTCATATTGGTAGTGATTCTTGCACATCTACTCAGCAGTAGGCTATTGATACTGTTAAATGGAAATGTCACTCAAGTTGTTTATTGATAATAATAATGATGATTTTATCAGTAACCATAGTATTAATAATATCTAGAAGGGCACTCAATACAGTGCAGACCTTATTTCTCGACCTCGACCTTGACCTTTGACCTAGGACTTTCAAAATTGAATCACTTCCACATCTCAACATAGCAATTAATCCCTGAAAGTTTCACTACTTTACTAGTAAAATTGTGGCCAGGAAGTTGTTCAATCGCAAACAAACAAACAAACAGTGGTGGAAACATAACCTCCTCCCAACTTCTTTGGCAGAGGTAATAATAATAACAACTTGAAGAAAACCCCATGCTGTGTCTAAGAATCTTGGGTATCAAAAATCCACAATGGTGTATAACTGGGTTTTTAGTTTCCAATATTGATAATATTGATAGAAATATTAACAATATTGATGATAGTGTTTAAAATACTGTACAGTAATTCAGTAAGCATTACATTAGGGTAAAAAAAATCTTGTGATGTTTGTATGAATTGTATATTTGAGGTTCTTAGAAAATAGATTTTGTTAAAGTGGTGTAAAGGTAATAAAATTTTATCGGTTCTAATTCACCGCTTCATTTCAGATTCCTGAATTGCTGATGGCTGCTTGTATGATGTCAAGAAGATTCAGTGACCTGTAAGAGGAAAGAAAAAATCTCTCTAAACATCCATGACCTCAGATATCTTGAATTAAAGAGAATAGGACACATAGTACAACTTTATTATAGAAGTTATGGAAGAAATCTGTTTTAATAAGAAGGGAGAACAACAACATTAGAAATGAAAAAGAACTTTATCAAGAAGCCAAATAGGTGTTCCTAGGAAGAAAAAATATAAAAAACTTTAGTGTTTTTCTAAGTATTGGAAGAATTGGTATTTAGATAAATAGTGTACAGTATAGTGAAGAGAACATAAGTGTCCATTGTCTTCAATTATAACTAGAATTTTATTTAAGTTAAATTCTGTAAAACCTAAATTTGTAGATGAATAGAGGGTTGGAATAGGTTGCTGCTGAAAAATCATTACAATATTAAGAAAGGTGGTTGACTTCCATACAACAAAACCTGACCACACAAGACTGAACAGCTCTTATAGTGGGAGGAGTTAACTTTGTACACAATCATTCACTGAAGTTTCACTTTGGGTCACACTTCTTTGTGGCTTTTTAGTGTCCGTATTGCATATTTGTTCTGACACAGATACAAACCTTCGCTATTTATAGGGTAATACTTTCGCCGCAGCTGAAAGACGAGCCATGATAATTTTAGTGAGGGATAACTACCCCATCGGCTAGTTAGCAGGTGGGGGTTGGGGTAGACTGGCTGCCCCACTCACTCTCACCTCTCGGCTGAGTAACCACTTTACTTTTTGGCTCTGTAGAGGACGGACATGCTGCCTTTCTCTCCCGCAAAGACTTGCCTTGATGTTTATTGTTTTTCTTGTGTGTTTTCATTTATCTTACATATATTTGAGTGTATATATGTATAAAAGGGAATAACATTGTAAGGTACGTGTAATTTTAATTGCTGCTGACATCGTATCCAACTGCCTCCGCCGTAAGGGAGTTGTCATTGCCGCCCTTCCCTGCGACTGATGGTCGGGAGGTTCTCAATACTGCCGTGTGTTTGTTTCATTACAGAATTAAAATGTATAACAGTTCAGCTCCCTTTCGAGGAATAACTTACAAGGAAGGTGACTTATTCACCGAATAGTGTATTTTGTGCAACAGAGCATGAATTGTAATTGATAACTTCCTTTTTTCACAGGTAATAGCGATGTAGAAGACAAGGCCGAATGCTACGGCCGCCCTGTTTGTTATCCTGCGCTCCATGTGGTAGCTCGTGAGCTGCCCTCATTACGAGGTAGAATTCGCTGTCAACCTTCAACTTGATCCTCCTTCGAGGGGAACTTCTCTCTCTTGAGTGATTTTTGTTTACCCCTATGCTTTTTTTCCCATAGAGCTGGGAGAAAGCTTTACTTAGGCTATGGCCTCTTGCGGGAGGACTTCTCTCTTGTTCGCGAGAGAGATTTTTACGCCTACGCTTTTTTCCCATAGAGCTGGGAGAAAGCTTGTTTTAGGCGATGTCCTTCTTCGGGAGGACTTTACTCTCGTTCGCAAGAGAGAGATTATCAAGCCTACGCTTTTTTCCCATACAGCTGGGAGAAAGCTTGTCTTTGGCGATGTACTTGTATTACTGTACATTAAACCGTTTACAGTAGTCGTTTCACTACTCTCAAGCCCGTATAACAGCTCCATTGCTTCCATTAATATTGTGTCAGGAAAGGTGCAAATATGTGAGAGGTAAGTCAGAACAGGAAGAAAGAAATGAAAGTAAGGAGAGAAGGATAGAAAATAAGAAGGTGAAAGTAGAAGTGGTGTTGCTTTCTTTTCATATTGGTAGTGATTCTTGCACATCTACTCAGCAGTAGGCTATTGATACTGTTAAATGGAAATGTCACTCAAGTTGTTTATTGATAATGATAATGATGATTTTATCAGTAACCATAGTATTAATAATATCTAGAAGGGCACTCAATACAGTGCAGACCTTATTTCTCGACCTTGACCTTTGACCTAGTACTTTCAAAATTGAATCACTTCCACATCTTAACATAACAATTAATCCCTGAAAGTTTCACTACTTTACTAGTAGAATTGTGGCCAGGAAGTTGTTCAATTACAAACAAACAAACAGTGGTGGAAACATAACCTCCTCCCAACTTCTTTGGCAGAGGTAATAATAATAACAACTTGAAGAAAACCCCATGCTGTGTCTAAGAATCTTGGGTATTAAAAATCTGCAATGATATATAACTGGGTTTTTAGTTTCCAATATTGATAGAAATATTAACAATATTGATGATAGTGTTTAAAATACTGTACAGTAATTCAGTAAGCATTGCATTAGGGTAAAAAAATCTTGTGATGTTTTTATGAATTGTATATTTGAGGTTCTTAGAAAATAGATTTTGTTAAAGTGGTGTAAAGGTAATAAAATTTTATCTGTTCTAATTCACCGCTTCATTACAGATTCCTGAATTGCTGATGGCTGCTTGTACGATGTCATGAAGATTCAGTGACCTGTAAGAGGAAAGAAAAAATCTCTATAAACATCCATGACCTCAGATATCTTGAATTAAAGAGAATAGGACACATAGTACAACTTTATTATAGAAGTTATGGAAGAAATCTGTTTTAACAAGAAGGGAGAACAACAACATTAGAAATGAAAAAGAACTTTATCAAGAAGCCAAATACTGTAGGTGTTCCCAGGAAGGAAAATATATAAAAAACTTTAGTGTTTTTCTAAATTTTGGAAGAATTGGTATTTAGATAAATAGTGTACAGTATAGTGAAGAGAACATTATAGTGTCCATTGTCTTCAATTATAACTAGAATTTTATTTAAGTTAAATTCTGTACAACCTAAAATTTGTAGATGAATAGAGGGTTGGAATAGGTTGCTGCTGAAAAACCATTACAATATTAAGAAAGAAGGTTGACTTCCATACAACAAAACCTGACCACACTTGACTTAAGAGCTCTTATAGTGGGAGGAGTTAACTTTGTACACAATCATTCATTGAAGTTTCACTTTGGGTCACACTTCTTTGTGGCTTTTTAGTGTCCGTATTGCACATTTGTTCTGACAGATACAAACCTTCGCTATTTATAGGGTAATACTTTCGCCGCAGCTGAAAGACGAGCCATGATAATTTTAGTGAGGAATAACTACCCCATCGGCTAGTTAGCAGGTGGGGGTTGGGGTAGACTGGCTACCCCGCTCACTCTCACCTCTCGGCTGAGTAACCACTTTACTTTTTGGCTCTGTAGAGGACGGACATGCTGCCTTTCTCTCCCGCAAAGACTTGCCTTGATGTTTTTTGTGTTTCTTGTGTGTTTTCATTTATCTTACATATGTTTGTGTGTATATATGTATAAAAGGAAATAACGTAAGGTACGTGTAACTTTAATTGCTGCTGACATCGTATCCAACTGCCTCCGCCGTAAGGGAGTTGTCATTGCCGCCCTTCCCTGCGACTGATGGTCGGCAGGTTCTCAATACTGCCGTGTGTTTGTTTCATTACAGAATTAAAATGTATAACATTTCAGCTCCCTTTCGAGGAATAACTTACAAGGAAGGTGACTTATTCACCGAATAGTGTATTTTGTGCAACAGAGCATGAATTGTAATTGATAACTTCCTTTTTTCACAGGTAATAGCGACGTAGAAGACAAGGCCGAATGCTACGGCCGCCCTGTTTGTTATCCTGCGTTCCATGTGGTAGCTCGTGAGCTGCCCTCATTACGAGGTAGAATTCCCTGTCAACCTTCAACTTGTTCCTCCTTCGAGGGGCACCTCTCTCTCTCTCTCTCTCTCTCTCTCTCTCTCTCTCGAGAGAGAGAGAGAGAGAGAGAGAGAGAGAGAGAGAGAGAGAGAGAGTGTGATTTTTGTTTACGCCTATGCTTTTTTCCCATAGAGCTGGGAGAAAACATTACTTAGGCTATGTCCTCTTGCGGGAGAACTTCTCTCTCGTTCGCGAGAGAGATTTTTACGCCTGCGCTTTTTTCCCATAGAGCTGGGAGAAAGCTTGTTTGTTCCGTAACCGAAATACAAACCACGCTATTTACATTGGATTTACCTTTCGGCGTAGCTGAAATGAAGAGCTAATAGTTTTTAACAAGGGTTAACTACCCCCGCGCTAGTTAGCGGGGGTAGGGGAAGGGATAGCTTGCTACCCCTCCCCCCACACACCGGGGATTTGCTTCACTAAACTTTTGGCTCCGGCGATGAACAGACGTGTCTGTCAATCGTCCTCGTTGACAGCCAGCCTTGAACTTTTTTTGCTTTTTCTTACAGTTTGTGTGTGTGTGTTTTGAAGTTGGCCTCACCCTTTTTTTTCACTATGCGCAAGTGCCCTGGAATTGCCGGGCGCCCTTGTGGTACTTTTATGTCGGCGGTGGACACAGATCCTCACACTCTTTGCCCGCAGTGTCGAGGCCGACGGTGTGATAAAGAAAATAAGTGTACTGTAGTGAGTGCAGGGAGTGGTCTGCCTCCCAGTGGGAGAGGTTTGGCCGCCGGCGTAAGAAGAAGTCCAAGAGAAACCGTTCTTCTTCCGGGGTTGCCTTGAAGGAGGAAGGCTCTCGGGACTCTTCTTTCGCCGCCCAAACCTCCTCCAAAGCTCCCCCTCATTCAGCTCCTAAGGAGAGTCTGCCGAGTGGGAGCACAGGCCCTAGTTCTGTTTCCCGACCTTGGATTGGGGGAGAGGGCGTCGCCTCACATAGCGGGGCGGTTCCTCCTCCTCCCGGGGAGGTTGTTGCTAATGAATCGTTGTCTAATGATGATCTTTTTCAGATTTGGGCTTCCCTGGGGCTTAAGGGCCTGCCCTCCAGGGTAGCCCTGGGGCTTAAGGGCCTGCCTTCCAGGGTAGCCCTGATTGACCTTGTCCAGTTGGGGGCCGCTGTTAAGCAGTCACCGGTGATAGCAGAGGTAGATCCTCTGTCTATCGTCGACGTCGTGGTGACGGAGGCTTCCGACGGGTCAATCCTCTGCAGGTACCGTTGTGGATGATGGTGCTGAAGGCTCTCCTCCCCCTTCCGTACATCCTTCGAAGGGGGAAGGGAGTCCTGCAAGCTCTTCAGCTGCCAAGCCTCCCTCTAAGGGGAGTGCTTTGACTGAGACTCCCCTTCGGAGGACTGATGGTCCTGACGATCTTCCTCGTGGCCGCCTTCGACGTAAGGCTCACCGTCCGCGGCACCACAAGGGCCTCCCGTCTCCCTATAAGGGTGCTAAGAGGCGCCTTTTTGAATCTTCGCCTCCTTCCTCTGAGGGGGACTCTCCTCGCCGTAAGCATCCTGCAGCTCCAGCTTCCTGAGACCTCTCTGGGGATCTGTCTCCCACGCCTTCCAGACCTTCAGCTTCTGGTGCAGATGTTCAGCAGCCTGACCTCGTCACCCGACGGGCAACGGTCCCTTCGGGGCTAAGGGATTCTTCTCTTGCATGTCAGGGTTCCCCTGCGCGCCCTTCTGCAGTGTTAGCGCACAGGCGCTCTCCTGATGATTGCCCCTCTTCTCGCCAGCGCTCTCCTGAGGACATCCTTCAGCCTGTTGTTCCTGTTGAGCGCCCAGTGCGCCAGCATTCCCCTGCTCGCTCTTATGCAGTGTTAGTGCACAGGCGCTCTCCTGCTCGTCAGCGCGCTTCTGATGACCATCGCCCCACTGCTCGCCAGCACTCCCCTGTGGACTCCGAATATCCTGCGGTTCCGGTTGTGCGCCCTGCGCGCCATCAGTCTCCTGAGCGCTCTAATTTGGCCAAGGACTCTTCTCCTTGCCCTCGCGATCCTGTTCGTCAGCCTGTTCCTGCACAATATCGCTCGCGTTCTCCCAAAATGCCTGTACTCCCACGCGCCTTCTGTTACTGTGCCCGTTCGTGAGCGTTCGCATGTGCGCCCCGCGCCGACAGTTCCCTCACAGGATTCCACGCGTCGCCCTCTTGCTCGCCAGCGATCACAGACGCATCAACATTCGCCTGCTCGTCAGCGATCTCCTGCGCGTCAACGATCCCCAGCGAGTCAGCGATCACCTGAACATCGGCGATCTTCAGACCGCCCGCGTGACCTATCGCCTGCGCGCAAGCGTTCTCCAACGCGTCGTCGCCCAGAGGTTCTGGAAGGACATGGATCGCCTTCTGTTAGCTCCCCCTCGCGCGGTCGTTCGCCTATGCGGTCTACGCGCTATCGCTCGCTAACGCGCCACCATGCGCCAGCGCACCGCCGATCGCCTGCTCGCAATCGCTCTCCCACACGTTACAGGTCTCCTGAACAACGTCGTCAGCGGTCATCGGAGCGTTCTCGTTCGCCCGCGCGTCAACGCGCTCTTTCTCCTGTACGCCCTCGTGCCCACTCGCCTGCGCGCCCGCTCGTCTGGGCGCGACCACCATTCGCGCCGGATTTTGCAGCCCGCTACAGCAGCAGGAACGCGTGTCGCCAGACCGCACTCAGGATCGCCTCCACCAAAGCGCAGGACTCTTTGTGCAGGATGGGGAAGACACTTCAGAGAGGTCAGTGCAACTTTCTTCCCCTTTTCCTTTTCAGGCAGGTTCAGTAGTGTCCACTCCGAAGGATCACCCGATCCCCTTCCCTCCAGCGGGGATCTCGGACTCTGTGTCCGTGGAGCGGCAGACTTGGTTTGGTCCTCTGATGCGGGCGTTAGTGAAGGCTATGAAGCCGGCACTCGCCGATCAAGGACACAAGCCAACGGCTGCCTCGCCCCCGCTGAAGAGAAGGAGAGGAGTGGACTTCGTGGTGACTTCCCCCAGGGAGAAGTTGGTTCCTAAGAGGTCTATCAGGAGTAAAAATAACATGGCAGTGTAAGTACATCCTTGGAATAATAGGAACAATATCATCGGCAAATATTTCCATAACTCTTAATTTGCCCAAGATTCTTGTAACTTTTTCGTACGAATCCTCTCAAAAATAAAGAAATAATAGATATCCAAATTTGGTTGAAACTGTAATGATAGCAAAAATTAAATAAGGTATACTGTATATCTAATGTTGGCTAAAACTGGTAATACCAAATCCTAATATTACCAATGGAGTTTCTTCCATGCAAATTTTTCAGGAAATGCTCTGTATTGCTCACCGTAAATTTGATTAGTATTTTTTTTTTTTAATATATATAAAAGTTAGCCTGGTGTAAGGGATGGTTGCTTCAACATTATTTGTCTGAGTGTCCTGACATATCGAGATTTTATATCAGCCGGGTTGGTTATAGGCACTTTCTCATAAGTATAAGTCTCCTATTAAAGGACTCAGGTTTGTATAGTTTGGAAAAATACAAATTACTTATAAAAAGTTTTTTTTATCTTTTTTTACTTTACAGCCATTTTCATTTACTATCTTCCATCTTCTACTTCATAACCTGAATGCAGCGTTCTCCCCCCAGTTGCACTTCAGCATGGAATGGTTTCCGTGGCCCCACCTTCGAACTACAGTTTATGGTTTAAATTCTATAAAAACAAATTTAATGCAATAATTTCAAAGGAACACTAGTATAAAATTAATTTGAGCTTTTTTCTGAGCCAGTTTAACCCTTATTGGATAAAGCAACTCTCTCTCTCCCCTCCCTCCCAATGATCACTTCATCTGTGATTCTTATAAATTAAAATCTTTCTTTATAAAGTAATAAGTATGAGGCTCTAATTGAGAACCTTTTGTTTTGTAACTTAATTTTAGGCCATGAGATTGAATGATTTTATAGTGTACTTGTATTACATTAAACCGTTTACAGTAGTCGTTTCGCTACTCTCAAGCCCGTGTAACAGCTCCATTGCTTCCATTAATATTGTGTCAGGAAAGGTGCAAATATGTGAGAGGTAAGTCAGAACAGGAAGAAAGAAATGAAAGTAAGGAGAGAAGGATAGAAAATAAGAAGGTGAAAGAAGTAGAAGTGGTGTTGCTTTCTTTTCATATTGGTAGTGATTCTTGCACATCTACTCAGCAGTAGGCTATTGATACTGTTAAATGGAAATGTCACTCAAGTTGTTTATTGATAATAATAATGATGATTTTATCAGTAACCATAGTATTAATAATATCTAGAAGGGCACTCAGTACAGTGCAGACCTTATTTCTTGACCTCGACCTTGACCTAGGACTTTCAAAATTGAATCACTTCCACATCTCAACATAGCAATTAATCCCTGAAAGTTTCACTACTTTACTAGTAAAATTGTGGCCAGGAAGTTGTTCAATTACAAACAAACAAACAAACAGTGGTGGAAACATAACCTCCTCCCAACTTCTTTGGCAGAGGTAATAATAATAATTTGAAGAAAACCCCATGCTGTGTCTAAGAATCTTGGGTATTAAAAATCCACAATGATGTATAACTGGGATTTTAGTTTCCAATATTGATAATATTGATAGAAATATTAACAATATTGATGATAGTGTTTAAAATACTGTACAGTAATTCAGTAAGCATTGCATTAGGGTAAAAAAATCTTGTGATTTTTGTATGAATTGTATATTTGAGGTTCTTAGAAAATAGATTTTGTTAAAGTGGTGTAAAGGTAATAAAATTTTATCGGTTCTAATTCACCGCTTCATTTCAGATTCCTGAATTGCTGATGGCTGCTTGTATGATGTCATGAAGATTCAGTGACCTGTAAGAGGAAAGAAAAAATCTCTATAAACATCCATGACCTCAGATATCTTGAATTAAAGAGAATAGGACACATAGTACAACTTTATTATAGAAGTTATGGAAGAAATCTGTTTTAACAAGAAGGGAGAACAACATTAGAAATGAAAAAGAACTTTATCAAGAAGCCAAATAGGTGTTCCTAGGAAGAAAAAATACATAAACTTTAGTTTTTTCTAAGTATTGGAAGAATTGGTATTTAGATAAATAGTGTACAGTATAGTGAAGAGAACATAAGTGTCCATTGTCTTCAATTATAACTAGAATTTTATTTAAGTTAAATTCTGTACAACCTAAATTTGTAGATGAATAGAGGGTTGGAATAGGTTGCTGCTGAAAAATCATTACAATATTAAGAAAGGTGGTTGACTTCCATACAACAAAACCTGACCACACAAGACTTAACAGCTCTTATAGTAGGAGGAGTTAACTTTGTGTACAATCATTCAATGACGTTTCACTTTTGGTCACACTTCTTTGTGGCTTTTTAGTGTCCGTATTGCATATTTGTTCTGACACAGATACAAACCTTCGCTATTTATAGGTTAATACTTTCGCCGCAGCTGAAAGACGAGCCATGATAATTTTAGTGAGGGATAACTACCCCATCGGCTAGTTAGCAGGTGGGGGTTGGGGTAGACTGGCTGCCCCACTCACTCTCACCTCTCGGCTGAGTAACCACTTTACTTTTTGGCTCTGTAGAGGACGGACCTGCTGCCTTTCTCTCCCGCAAAGACTTGCCTTGATGTTTTTTGTTTTTCTTGTGTGTTTTCATTTATCTTACATATATTTGAGTGTATATATGTATAAAAGGGAATAACGTTGTAAGGTACGTGTAACTTTAATTGCTGCTGACATCGTATCCAACTGCCTCCGCCGTAAAGGAGTTGTCATTGCCGCCCTTCCCTGCGACTGATGGTCGGCAGGTTCTCAATACTGCCTTGTGTTTGTTTCATTACAGAATTAAAATGTATAACATTTCAGCTCCCTTTCGAGGAATAACTTACAAGGAAGGTGACTTATTCACCGAATAGTGTATTTTGTGCAACAGAGCATGAATTGTAATTGATAACAACTTCCTTTTTTCACAGGTAATAGCGATGTAGAAGACAAGGCCGAATGCTACGGCCGCCCTGTTTGTTATCCTGCGCTCCATGTGGTAGCTCGTGAGCTGCCCTCATTACGAGGTAGATTTCGCTATCGACCTTCAACTTTTTCCTCTTTTGAGGGAACTTCTCTCTCTCGAGTGATTTTTGTTTACGCCTATGCTTTTTTCCCATAGAGCTGGGAGAAAGCTTTACTTAGGCTATGTCCTCTTGCGGGAAAACTTCTCTCTCGTTCGCGAGAGATTTTTACGCCTACGCTTTTTTCCCATAGAGCTGGGAGAAAGCTTGTTTTAGGCGATGTCCTTCTTCGGGAGGACTTTACTCTCGTTCGCGAGAGAGAGATTATTAAGCCTACGCTTTTTTCCCATAGAGCTGGGAGAAAGCTTGGCGATGTCCTCCTTCGTGAGGACTTCTCCCTCGTTCGCGAGAGAGATATTTTACGCCTACGCTTTATTCCCATAGAGCTGGGAGAAACCTCGTCTTAGGCGATCTCCTTCGGAAGAACTTCCCTCTCGTTTGCGAGAAATAACTTGTAGGAGCTTGCTAATCCACCAGGGGCGGTGGCAGAGCTTTCTCCGAAGCAGGTTATCCCTTCGGGGGAACGAGTCTCTCGTCCTCTTGCGAATTAAAAAATGTTTTCACATAAAGTAATATGAATGAGGCTCTAATTGAGAACCTTTTGTTTTGTAACATAATTTTAGGCCACGAGATTGAATGATTTTATAGTGTACTTGTATTACATTTAACCGTTTACAGTAGTCGTTTCACTACTCTCAAGCCCGTGTAACAGCTCCATTGCTTCCATTAATATTGTGTCAGGAAAGGTGCAAATATGTGAGAGGTAAGTGAGAACAGGAAGAAAGAAATGAAAGTAAGGAGAGAAGGATAGAAAATAAGAAGGTGAAAGAAGAAGTGGTGTTGCTTTCTTTTCATATTGGTAGTGATTCTTGCACATCTACTCAGCAGTAGGCTATTGATACTGTTAAATGGAAATGTCACTCAAGTTGTTTATTGATAATAATAATGATGATTTTATCAGTAACCATAGTATTAATAATATCTAGAAGGGCACTCAATACAGTGCAGACCTTATTTCTCGACCTTGACCTTTGACCTAGTACTTTCAAAATTGAATCACTTCCACATCTCAACATAGCAATTAATCCCTGAAAGTTTCACTACTTTACTAGTAAAATTGTGGCCAGGAAGTTGTTCAATTACAAACAAACAAACAAACAAACAGTGGTGGAAACATAACCTCCTCCCAACTTCTTTGGCAGAGGTAATAATAATAACAACTTGAAGAAAACCCCATGCTGTGTCTAAGAATCTTGGGTATTAAAAATCCACAATGATGTATAACTGGGTTTTTAGTTTCCAATATTGATAATATTGATAGAAATTTTAACAATATTGATGATAGTGTTTAAAATACTGTACAGTAATTCAGTAAGCATTGCATTAGGGTAAAAAAATCTTGTGATGTTTGTATGAATTGTATATTTGAGGTAATTAGGAAATAGATTTTGTTAAAGTGGTGTAAAGGTAATAAAATTTTATCTGTTCTAATTCACCGCTTCATTTCAGATTCCTGAGTTGCTGATGGCTGCTTGTATGATGTCATGAAGATTCAGTGACCTGTAAGAGGAAAGAAAAAATCTCTATAAACATCCATGACCTCAGATATCTTGAATTAAAGAGAATAGGACACATAGTACAACTAGAAGTTATGGAAGAAATCTGTTTTAATAAGAAGGGAGAACAACAACATTAGAAATGAAAAAGAACTTTATCAAGAAGCCAAATAGGTGTTCCTAGGAAGAAAAAATACATAAACTTTAGTTTTTTCTAAGTATTGGAAGAATTGGTATTTAGATAAATAGTGTACAGTATAGTGAAGAGAACATAAGTGTCCATTGTCTTCAATTATAACTAGAATTTTATTTAAGTTAAATTCTGTACAACCTAAATTTGTAGATGAATAGAGGTTTGGAATAGGTTGCTGCTGAAAAATCATTACAATATTAAGAAAGGTGGTTGACTTCCATACAACAAAACCTGACCACACAAGACTTAACAGCTCTTATAGTGGGAGGAGTTAACTTTGTACACAATCATTCAATGACGTTTCACTTTTGGTCACACTTCTTGTTGGCTTTTTAGTGTCCGTATTGCATATTTGTTCTGACACAGATACAAACCTTCGCTATTTATAGGGTAATACTTTCGCCGCAGCTGAAAGACGAGCCATGATAATTTTAGTGAGGGATAACTACCCCATCGGCTAGTTAGCAGGTGGGGGTTGGGGTAGACTGGCTGCCCCACTCACTCTCACCTCTCGGCTGAGTAACCACTTTACTTTTTGGCTCTGTAGAGGACGGACATGCTGCCTTTCTCTCCCGCAGAGACTTGCCTTGATGTTTTTTGTTTTTCTTGTGTGTTTTCATTTATCTTACATATATTTGAGTGTATATATGTATAAAAGGGAATAACGTTGTAAGGTACGTGTAACTTTAATTGCTGCTGACATCGTATCCAACTGCCTCGCCGTAAGGGAGTTGTCATTGCCGCCCTTCCCTGCGACTGATGGTCGGCAGGTTCTCAATACTGCCGTGTGTTTGTTTCATTACAGAATTAAAATGTATAACATTTCAGCTCCCTTTCGAGGAATAACTTACAAGGAAGGTGACTTATTCACCGAATAGTGTATTTTGTGCAACAGAGCATGAATTGTAATTGATAACTTCCTTTTTCACAGGTAATAGCGATGTAGAAGACAAGGCCGAATGCTACGGCCGCCCTGTTTGTTATCCTGCGCTCCATGTGGTAGCTCGTGAGCTGCCCTCATTACGAGGTAGAATTCGCTGTCAACCTTCAACTTGATCCTCCTTCGAAGGGAACTTCTCTCTGAGTGATTTTTGTTTACCCCTATGCTTTTTTTCCCATAGAGCTGGGAGAAAGCTTTACTTAGGCTATGTCCTCTTGCGGGAGGACTTCTCTCTTGTTCGCGAGAGAGATTTTTACGCCTACGCTTTTTTCCCATAGAGCTGGGAGAAAGCTTGTTTTAGGCGATGTCCTTCTTCGGGAGGACTTTACTCTCGTTCGCAAGAGAGAGATTATCAAGCCTACGCTTTTTTCCCATACAGCTGGGAGAAAGCTTGTCTTTGGCGATGTACTTGTATTACATTAAACCGTTTACAGTAGTCGTTTCACTACTCTCAAGCCCGTGTAACAGCTCCATTGCTTCCATTAATATTATGTCAGGAAAGGTGCAAATATGTGAGAGGTAAGTCAGAACAGGAAGAAAGAAATGAAAGTAAGGAGAGAAGGATAGAAAATAAGAAGGTGAAAGAAGTAGAAGTGGTGTTGCTTTCTTTTCATATTGGTAGTGATTCTTGCACATCTACTCAGCAGTAGGCTATTGATACTGTTAAATGGAAATGTCACTCAAGTTGTTTATTGATAATAATAATGATGATTTTATCAGTAACCATAGTATTAATAATATCTAGAAGGGCACTCAATACAGCGCAGACCTTATTTCTTGACCTCGACCTTGACCTTTGACCTAGTACTTTCAAAATTGAATCACTTCCACATCTCAACATAGCAATTAATCCCTGAAAGTTTCACTACTTTACTAGTAAAATTGTGGCCAGGAAGTTGTTCAATTACAAACAAACAAACAAACAGTGGTGGAAACATAACCTCCTCCCAACTTCTTTGGCAGAGGTAATAATAATAACAACTTGAAGAAAACCCCATGTTGTGTCTAAGAATCTTGGGTATTAAAAATCTGCAATGATATATAACTGGGTTTTTAGTTTCCAATATTGATATTGATAGAAATATTAACAATATTGATGATAGTGTTTAAAATACTGTACAGTAATTCAGTAAGCATTGCATTAGGGTAAAAAAATCTTATTTTTGTATAAATTGTATATTTGAGGTTCTTAGAAAATAGGTTTTGTTAAAGTGAAGTAAAGGTAATAAAATTTTATCGGTTCTAATTCACCGCTTCATTTCAGATTCCTGAATTGCTGATGGCTGCTTGTATGATGTCATGAAGATTCAGTGACCTGTAAGAGGAAAGAAAAAATCTCTATAAACATCCATGACCTCAGATATCTTGAATTAAAGAGAATAGGACACATAGTACAACTTTATTATAGAAGTTATGGAAGAAATCTGTTTTAATAAGAAGGGAGAACAACAACATTAGAAATGAAAAAGAACTTTATCAAGAAGCCAAATAGGTGTTCCTAGGAAGAAAAAATACATAAACTATAGTTTTTTCTAAGTATTGGAAGAATTGGTATTTAAATAAATAGTGTACAGTATAGTGAAGAGAACATAAGTGTCCATTGTCTTCAATTATAACTAGAATTTTATCTAAGTTAAATTCTGTACAACCTAAATTTGTAGATGAATAGAGGGTTGGAATAGGTTGCTGCTGAAAAATCATTACAATATTAAGAAAGGTGGTTGACTTCTATACAACAAAACCTGACCACACAAGACTTAAGAGCTCTTATAGTGGGAGGAGTTAACTTTGTACACAATCATTCAATGACGTTTCACTTTTGGTCACACTTCTTTATGGCTTTTTAGTGTCCGTATTGCATATTTGTTCTGACACAGATACAAACCTTCGCTATTTATAGGGTAATACTTTCGCCGCAGCTGAAAGACGAGCCATGATAATTTTAGTGAGGGATAACTACCCCATCGGCTAGTTAGCAGGTGGGGGTTGGGGTAGACTGGCTGCCCCACTCACTCTCACCTCTCGGCTGAGTAACCACTTTACTTTTTGGCTCTGTAGAGGACGGACATGCTGCCTTTCTCTCCCGCAAAGACTTGCCTTGATGTTTTTTGTTTTTCTTGTGTTTTCATTTATCTTACATATATTTGAGTGTATATATGTATAAAAGGGAATAAAGTTGTGAGGTACGTGTAACTTTAATTGCTGCTGACATCGTATCCAACTGCCTCCGCCGTAAGGGAGTTATCATTGCCGCCCTTCCCTGCGACTGATGGTCGGCAGGTTCTCAATACTGCCGTGTGTTTCATTACAGAATTAAAATGTATAACATTTCAGCTCCCTTTCAAGGAAGGTGACTTATTCACCGAATAGTGTATTTTGTGCAACAGAGCATGAATTGTAATTGATAACAACTTCCTTTTTTCACAGGTAATAGCAATGTAGAAGACAAGGCCGAATGCTACGGCCGCCCTGTTTGTTATCCTGCGCTCCATGTGGTAGCTCGTGAGCTGCCCTCATTACGAGGTAGATTTCGCTGTCGACCTTCAACTTGTTCCTCCTTTGAGGGGAACTTCTCTCTCTCGAGTGATTTTTGTTTACGCTTATGCTTTTTTCCCATAGAGCTGGGAGAAAGCTTTACTTAGGCTATGTCCTCTTGCGGGAGGACTTCTCCTTCGTTCGCGAGAGAGATATTTTACGCCTACGCTTTATTCCCATAGAGGTGGGAGAAAGATTGTCCTAGGCGATCTCCTTCGGGAGAACTTCCCTCTCGTTTGCGAGAAATAACTTGTAGGAGCTTGCTAATCCACCAGGGGTGGTGGCAGAGCTTTCTCCGAAGCAGGTTATCCCTTCGGGGGAACGAGTCTCTCGTCCTCTTGCGAATTAAAAAATGTTTTTACTTAAAGTAATATGAATGAGGCTCTAATTGAGAACCTTTTGTTTTGTAACATAATTTTAGGCCACGAGATTGAATGATTTTATAGTGTACTTCTATTACATTTAACCGTTTACAGTAGTCGTTTCACTACTCTCAAGCCCGTGTAACAGCTCCATTGCTTCCATTAATATTGTGTCAGGAAAGGTGCAAATATGTGGGAGGTAAGTCAGAACAGGAAGAAAGAAATGAAAGTAAGGAGAGAAGGATAGAAAATAAGAAGGTGAAAGAAGTAGAAGTGGTGTTGCTTTCTTTTCATATTGGTAGTGATTCTTGCACATCTACTCAGCAGTAGGCTATTGATACTGTTAAATGGAAATGTCACTCAAGTTGTTTATTGATAATAATAATGATGTTTTTATCAGTAACCATAGTATTAATAATATCTAGAAGGGCACTCAATACAGTGCAGACCTTATTTCTCGACCTTGACCTTTGTCCTTTGACCTTTGACCTAGTACTTTCAAAATTGAATCACTTCCACATCTCAACATAGCAATTAATCCCTGAAAGTTTCACTACTTTACTAGTAAAATTGTGGCCAGGAAGTTGTTCAATTACAAACAAACAAACAAACAGTGGTGGAAACATAACCTCCTCCCAACTTCTTTGGCAGAGGTAATAATAATAACAACTTGAAGAAAACCCCATGCTGTGTCTAAGAATCTTGGGTATTAAAAATCCACAATGATGTATAACTGGGTTTTTAGTTTCCAATATTGATAATATTGATAGAAATATTAACAATATTGATGATAGTGTTTAAAATACTGTACAGTAATTCAGTAAGCATTGCATTAGGGTAAAAAAATCTTGTTTGTATGAATTGTATATTTGAGGTTCTTAGAAAATAGATTTTGTTAAAGTGGTGTAAAGGTAATAAAATTTTATCGGTTCTAATTCACCGCTTCATTTCAGATTCCTGAATTGCTGATGGCTGCTTGTATGATGTCATGAAGATTCAGTGACCTGTAAGAGGAAAGAAAAAATCTCTATAAACATCCATGACCTCAGATATCTTGAATTAAAGAGAATAGGACACATAGTACAACTTTATTATAGAAGTTATGGAAGAAATCTGTTTTAATAAGAAGGGAGAACAACAACATTAGAAGTGAAAAAGAACTTTATCAAGAAGCCAAATAGGTGTTCCTAGGAAGAAAAAATACATAAACTTTAGTTTTTTCTAAGTATTGGAAGAATTGGTATTTAGATAAATAGTGTACAGTATAGTGAAGAGAACATTATAGTGTCCATTGTCTTAAATTATAACTAGAATTTTATTCAAGTTAAATTCTGTACAACCTAAATTTGTAGATGAATAGAGGGTTGGATTAGGTTGTTGCTAAAAAACCATTACAATATTAAGAAAGGTGGTTGACTTCCATACAACAAAACCTGACCACACAAGACTTAACAGCTCTTATAGTAGGAGGAGTTAACTTTGTACACAATCATTCAATGACGTTTCACTTTTGATCACACTTCTTTGTGGCTTTTTAGTGTCCGTATTGCATATTTGTTCTGACACAGATACAAACCTTCGCTATTTATAGGGTAATACTTTCGCCGCAGCTGAAAGACGAGCCATGATAATTTTAGTGAGGGATAACTACCCCATCGGCTAGTTAGCAGGTGGGGGTTGGGGTAGACTGGCTGCCCCACTCACTCTCACCTCTCGGCTGAGTAACCACTTTACTTTTTGGCTCTGTAGAGGACGGACATGCTGCCTTTCTCTCCCGCGAAGACTTGCCTTGATGTTTTTTGTTTTTCTTGTGTTTTCATTTATCTAACATATGTTTGAGTGTATATATGTATAAAAGGGAATAACGTTGTAAGGTACGTGTAACTTTAATTGCTGCTGACATCGTATCCAACTGCCTCCGCCGTAAGGGAGTTGTCATTGCCGCTCTTCCCTGCGACTGATGGTCAGCAGGTTCTCAATGCTGCCGTGTGTTTGTTTCATTACAGAATTAAAATGTATAACATTTCAGCTCCCTTTCAAGGAATAACTTACAAGGAAGGTGACTTATTCACCGAATAGTGTATTTTGTGCAACAGAGCATGAATTGTAATTGATAACTTCCTTTTTTCACAGGTAATAGCGATGTAGAAGACAAGGCCAAATGCTACGCCCGCCCTGTTTGTTATCCTGCGCTCCATGTGGTAGCTCGTGAGCTGCCCTCATTACGAGGTAGAATTCGCTGTCAACCTTCAACTTGATCCTCCTTCGAGGGGAACTTCTCTCTCTCGAGTGATTTTTGTTTACCCCTATGCTTTTTTTCCCATAGAGCTGGGAGAAAACTTTACTTAGGCTATGTCCTCTTGCGGGAGGACTTCTCTCTCGTTCGCGAGAGAGATTTTTACGCCTACGCTTTTTTCCCATAGAGCTGGGAGAAAGCTTGTTTTAGGTGATGTCCTTCTTCGGGAGGACTTTACTCTCGTTCGCAAGAGAGAGATTATCAAGCCTACGCTTTTTTCCCATAGAGCTGGGAGAAAGCTTGTCTTTGGCGATGTACTTGTATTACATTAAACTGTTTACAGTAGTCGTTTCACTACTCTCAAGCCCGTGTAACAGCTCCATTGCTTCCATTAATATTGTGTCAGGAAAGGTGCAAATATGTGAGAGGTAAGTCAGAACAGGAAGAAAGAAATGAAAGTAAGGAGAGAAGGATAGAAAATAAGGTGAAAGAAGTAGAAGTGGTGTTGCTTTCTTTTCATATTGGTAGTGATTCTTGCACATCTACTCAGCAGTAGGCTATTGATACTGTTAAATGGAAATGTCACTCAAGTTGTTTATTGATAATAATAATGATGGAAATGTCACTCAAGTTGTTTATTGATAATAATAATGATGATTTTAGCAGTAACCATAGTATTAATAATATCTAGAAGGGCACTCAATACAGTGCAGACCTTATTTCTCGACCTTGACCTTTGACCTAGTAGTTTCAAAATTGAATCACTTCCACATCTCAACATAGCAATTAATCCCTGAAAGTTTCACTACTTTACTAGTAAATTTGTGGCCAGGAAGTTGTTCAATTACAAACAAACAAACAAACAAACAAATAGTGGTGGAAACATAACCTCCTCCCAACTTCTTTGGCGGAGGTAATAATAATAACAACTTGAAGAAAACACCATGCTGTGTCTAAGAATCTTGGGTATTAAAAATCCACAATGATGTATAACTGGGTTTTTAGTTTCCAATATTGATAATATTGATAGAAATATTTTCTGGGGCGTCCTGTGACTGCCGGTGAGAAAGGTCCTGCCTTATACCTTTCCTAATATAAATCTTCCAAATATATACTAGAGAAAGATAAAAGCATGGAATGCAGAGGTTACAACCCTCGCGTGAACACCTTGTAGGTGTCGTGTATTAAACAAAGGCGTGTGAAAAAACCACTATTCACAGGTTGTCTTCCATTTAGATAATCCCTTCATCAATGGGGAGGGCCGTGACAGGCCCTAGAGAACATAGTTGAACTCCCCCAACGACACCTACCACGCGCGCCCTCTATGTCATCCTTCTGATATTGGACTTGCAAACAAGTCGAGTTTTTTGGGCACAGTGTTTTTTCGAAGAGTTTCTCGTTATTTCAACATGACTGACGTTGCTACTTCACCCTTACCAATGTTAAGTACCATAGTTTGTTTTGGCAGCTTTTGGCAGTACCGGGCATTTGTTCTGTTTCCAATATGGTGGTTTTTAGTTTTGGAAGCGATTGTCCTGCCGAGGTATCGGCAGCCATTTTGGGTTATGTTCGCTTCGGTAAATTTTCTAGTTATTTTTGCCCATCTGGTACTCTGTCAGCTAGGTTATATCACTTTCGTTTTATGTCCTTTTGTGTTATCATTAATTATTATTAGTTTTTACTATGGTATTTATTTGCTTGCAAGTCCAATTTGGACCTACGAAGAATAGCGATTTAAAGTTTAGCGATTTAGTCTGTTAGTTTGTACTCCCCTCAGGAGAGTTCGATTTAGACTATATCCTTGTTTATTTGTTACGTTGTCGTTATTCTTCGTTATTACAATTACTAAGAAAAAGCAATCAATTTTATTAATTTTCTTATTTTATTGTGTGATGTTAGTTTTTTATTATGTAACCTTGAGAGCGAAAGCATAGAGTGCTCGTTTCCTGTTCTACAGATATGAGTTATCCCTTCTCTCGTTTTCTTTGTTAACTCGAGTAAGAGAGGTGAATTTCCCGTTCTCCGTTTTTATACGATCGCGAGTTATTCAGGCCTCCTCTTAGTATCAGAGTTGATGATAGTACGTTTAATATTATAAACGATTTATTGATGTGGTTACTGTTAATATAGCTAACACTATTAATAGGTACGTTAGTGTATGAGTCATTAATTGGGGTCGTTTAATACCGACACCCTTAGCTCCGCCTTGAGTTATGCTTAGCTCCGCCTTGAGTTATGCTTAGCTCCGCCTTGAGTTATGCTTAGCTCTGCCTTGAGTTATGCTCCGCTATAATGGATACTCATTGGGTGAGAACTAGTTATCGTACCGGAGCAGATTTTTGGAGTGCAACGGTGAAATCCGGCACTCGGACTCCGGCTGAAGCCTTTTACACACGAACCTTTGTCATGTTTGATCACAATTACACCGTTACGGCCCCCTTTTTCATCGTATCTCCGGCTTCACTGGAGATAACTCATTCATTGAGGTTAATGTTATCGTACCGGAGATGGTCACGATATCACGGTGACGGGCCTTTGCTACCGGATCTCCGGTACAAACAGAGATCAAGCAGACGTCCAGAACCGGAGTTAACAATGTGATACCGATGAATATTAGAGATTCATGTTACGTGGTTACTGGTTTCTAATATAATTTCTTAATTTATTAAGGTGTTAGCTACTACCATACTCACACATAATTAAGATTTAAGTGTTTCTGATTCATATGTCACTGACCAGAATCTCAAGGAACATTCAGACTTATGTCTTCTTTTTTTTTACAGAAAGTCCGCTGCGCTGCCAGGGGCTGCTCCGCTGCCTTTACTGATCCCATGGGCCATGATCTATGCCGGGCCCATGCCCATTGCGCCATATCCTTCTCTCGGGAACCGGGACAAGCCCCCTATACGATATGGTTTCCGGAGTCATGCATGCTCTGCTATGAGCTGTCAGCCCTACTCCTGAGCGAGGAGGTAAGTTGGTTCTGGTTTGTTCCTGTTAATATCCTTTGTGAAGAATTAATTGCTCTTTATATATTGACATCAGTTTTGGCTACATCATTAATTCCCCTCTCCTCTTTCAGGCTGATGATGAATCTCTCAGGGAGGCGAGAGCTACTCTCCGTCCTTGGGTGTCAGGGTTTGGGAGGAATGCGCCGTCTGGCGCACCCTATCTCCTTGATGGAGACATGGCTTCTCGCCTATTCCCAGGCTCTACTACTGCAGCAGTTCCACCGGAGACAGCGGCCCCGTTAATTGAGGTGGTTAGAGCAACCAGTCTAACTGAGGAAGAGGTTTTAGTGACGGAGGCCGAGCCCTACCTAGGTCTGGACGAGGAACCCATGGATGAGCAGGTAGGTGGTGTTGAGTTGGTGGACCCCCTTTCACCCCACACTCCTTCCTCTACTACTTCCTTTCACGGCTTTGATAAACCTACGGCTTCTCCTCGAGGTCCCTCCGTTCCTGTACGACCCAAGGTGAAGCCACTACGTACCTTTAAGCCTTCAGCTTTGCCATTATCAGTGTCACCGGTTCCGGGACCCTCAAAGGATCCTGATGTTCATATTACTATACCTAAAACCGTGACTCCTAATAAGTCAAAGTCCACTAAGTCCAGGGCTTCGTTAGAGCATCGGGCTCGGGAGCCCCCTTTATCCGCCGCCATGGTCAGGGATATTGTGAAAGAACAGATACAACGGCATCTACAACAGTCTAGGGCAGACCAAGGAGCTATGACGGAGCTCAAAGATATGGTGGCGAGTCTCATCCGTTCCGGAACTCAGATGCCCCCTCCTTCAGCCCCGGACGCATCGAAGTTACCCCCGTTCGAGAAAAACAACCCTTGGAGGTTTGCCTTACATGCTCCATATATTGATGGTGCCATAACTCTAGAGGGCATAGGCACCCGTCTTCTAGAGGACCTAGAATTTTACCCTCTGGGACTAGAATTCCCATTCAACGGCTAAGTCCGATTGAAAGAACATGCCTTGGTTAGGTTAGACAAGGTACCGAAGGAAACGGTAATATTCCCTAAAGAGCAGGCCCAAGCTTTCTGGGCCAGGACGTTGTCAGACTGGGGGTGCACTAATTCCAAGCTCACCCCACACAAAGGAGCCTACACCATATTTACAGCTTCTCCAGTTATTACCTTGCCTATTACAGATAAAGTAGCAGCTCTTACTTTTCAGGCTATCAAAGAAGGTTCTGTCATGCCGGCTCTTAAAGAGACGGATCCCACCTCCATGCTCATTCCGAGTACCGTTACTAACTGGGATGATGCCCCCGCTACTTTCACAGTAGGGAAGTTAGACCCAGACTGTGCCTCTAATCTGTTCTCCGAGAAGCTTCCTAAATTACCGGATAATCTTCTCAAGACTGAGTTTGAGGCACGGAATAGGTTAGCTAGGTCTCTCCACTCCATTACCTCCGTGGAGTCCCTAACCTCACTTTATCCGACCGAGACCTTGTTCCGGGTATTCACAAAGAACCTGTCTCTGTCCTTCCAAATCGACTTACACGAGTTTTGTTCGGCTCGGGTTAGTTGCAGGAAACACGTTCTTTCTGAGGCCTCGATCAGGCATGAACTGAATAGGCTGATAGCTTCCCCCTGCTGGGGTAAGAACCTTTTTCCTCAGGAGGAGGTGAACAAGGTACTACAAGACGCTGCGAGAGCAAACCAAAATTTGCAAGTGAGGTGGGGCTTCACTGCCAAAAAGAGGGTTGAAGGTCAAAAACAAACCTTCTTCAGGAAGAAACAGAGGTTTGCCCCTTACAAGACGAGCCGAGGTCACTACCAGCAATCGCCGATTGCCCACTCGTCTTCACAGTCTCCCACTGCTTCGTCTCTTCTACAACCGAAGCACCCTCAACAGGTGGTCTACCTCACTGCTCCCCCAGGTACCCAACCCAACCCCGTTTGGATGCCCTCACTCGCATACAACCCTAGCTACGGACCCTCAGGTCCCTTCGTGGACACCAGAGAGGTAGCTACAGGGCTAGAGGACAGTTCCGTCAACGAGGCGGACCTAGGACAAGGGGTTCTCGAGGAGGGAAAGAACCTAGATTCACTCCCTCGCAATGATATAGTCCCGGTAGGGGGGAGACTTTACCACTTTCGAGACCATTGGACCTTCAGTCCGTGGGCTCACAGCATAGTCTCCAAAGGCTTGGGGTGGAAATGGTCACAAGGTTCCCCTCCTCCACTAGTGACCTTCTTCCAGAGACCCACAACCATTCTGAGAGAGTACACCACCGAGTTACTAAAGAAAAAAGCAATCAAACGGGTTCGATCGCTGAAGTTCCAAGGCCGCCTGTTCACAGTTCTGAAGAAAGGCTCGTCGGCATTGAGAGTGGTCCTGGACTTGTCAAAGCTAAATTCTTACATCCTCTGCGACAAGTTCCGGTTGTTGACCATCTCTCAGGTACGTACCCTGCTTCCCCGTGGGGCCGTCACCACCTCTATCGATCTTACCGACGCCTATTATCACGTACCAATAGCTCGAAACTTCTCTCCTTACCTAGGTTTCCGTCTAGGCAGGAAAGCCTTTGCGTTCAAAGTCATGCCCTTCGGCCTCAACATTGCACCCAGGATATTCACGAAACTGGGAGAGACAGTGTTAGAACAACTCAGGAACCAAGGGATTCAGATCGTTGCTTATCTAGACGATTGGCTTATTTGGGCTCGGTCAGCCCTGGAGTGCAACAGAGCTACGAAGAAAGTACTTCATTTTCTCGCCAACCTGGGATTTCGGGTCAATCTCCAAAAATCCCGCCTACTTCCATCAGACTGCTTCGAATGGTTAGGCATACAGTGGGACCTTGCCCGGCACAAGCTGGTTCTACCTCCCAAAAAGGTAAGAGAAATAGCTTCCAAGGTCAAGAATTTTCTAAAACAAACAGGTGTCCAGAAGAGCCTTAGAAAGAATCCTCGGCCTTCTTCAATTCGCTTCAGTAACAGATCGTCTATTGAAAGCCAAACTCAAAGACATCAATCGAGTTTGGAGAAAGAGAGCCACAGTACCTTTAAGAGACAAGGTCTCGAAAATCACCTCTGTCTTGAAAATGAGATTACAGCCATGGTCCGAACCGAAGAACCTCTCCAAATCGGTTCCTCTTCAATTCCCACCCCCACAAGTGACAATTCATACAGACGCGTCTCTGAGTGGATGGGGGGGTTACTACGAACGTCAGATGTTTCAGGGCTCTTGGTCACCCGCCATGAAACACTTCCACATCAATGTTCTCGAAGCCATGGCAGTGTTCTTGACCCTAAAGAGAGACTCCTCCGAGGTCGACCCACATCAGAGTAGTGTCAGACAGCTCAGCCGTAGTACACTGCATCAACAGAGGAGGATCCAAGTCGCCCAACCTGAATCAGATCCTGGTCACTATCTTCGCCTTGGCAGCAGAAAAGAACTGGTTCCTGTCAGCAACCCACCTAGCGGGAGTCCAGAATGTGATAGCGGACTCACTATCCAGGACGAAACCACTGGAATCAGAATGGTCTTTGGACATAATTTCATTCCGGTGGATACTCAGGCTGGTTCCGGGCCTTCAGGTAGATCTATTCGCAACTCAGATGAATCACAAACTTCCTTGTTATGTGACACCAAACATGGACCCACAGGCTTATGCCATAGACGCATTAACCCTGGATTGGAACCGTTGGAGGAAGATTTACCTATTTCCACCAGTGAATCTTCTAATGAAAGTATTGCACAAACTACGCTCCTTCCGGGGGGCAGTGGCCTTAGTAGCACCTCATTGGCCAAAGAGCAGTTGGTTTCCTCTCCTCCTCGAGCTGAAAATCCGACCCTTCCGGATTCCATTCCCCAAACTAACCCAAGTAATTCAAACACAGACTGTGTCAGATCCTCAAGGATAGCCAAAACCCTAACTTTGTGGACTTCATGAAGTTTGCAGCTCATAAAGACGCAAACATTGACCCGGAAAACGTTCTCTTCATCGACCCTCTTAATGAGAGAATGCCTTGATAAAGTCATTGAGCTTCAGCACGGCATTTCATTCCTGTGCTGAAACTTGGTGACGGGCAAGAGGGCTCTCGAACTTGGGGAAATTGCTCCCCCAGTTCGAATCTAAATTTCTCTCTTTCACCTTTTTCTTTTTCTCAATATTACTTCGACCTCATCCTAATTTCATGAACTTTCTTTCGTCTTGCTTTCCAAACTCTATGAGAAAAATTTCCCTCATTATATATGTGTATATATTATGTACATATATATATATTTTTTTTTCCCTATGGCTTGGATGTTTCTACATCTATTGTAGCCCCGGCGGGGATGTTCATACATCCTTTATTGCTGCCTGCTTTGATGAGTGGGAGGAGGTGTCACGGTTGGGAGGTGTTTGCACTCAAAGCTATATGTGAGAGTATTGGATGATTTCAGCCATCCCGAAGATGGTTTGGACCTTTTTGGCGGAACTATTCTCAAGTGTTGGGTCTTCCGAATCCAGGGGGATCCGATGCTTGGGGTAGGACTCTTGGCTTTTGGCCGGAAGCCCGTCATTACAGATATGGGGAGGATGATTCCATAATTTCTTGGTCTCAGTCCTAACAGGCGGGTTCAGCTTACACCTGTGCCTCTATATCTGTTTTGATGCTATCCTTCGGGTAGGGTATGGAGTGGACCATCTGGGAAGTATACTCTCATTGTGCCGATAGTGGAGAGTGCAAATTTCCTTTCTGATGTGTGTTGGCCTAACATTCTCGAGCAGGTACATCAAACTAACCCTTTTCTCTCTCTCTCTCGTCTAATGGATTCTTTAAGTAACGAACCCCCATCCCCTGGATACGCTGACTCTCCCCTGGCACTGTTGACGACCTCTGCTAATTCAGTTAAGGAAAATTCTGTTGACGACCTAGGAACAAATAAGGACCCCTCTACTCATGTTTTAAACCCAATTAAGTCGGGTAACAAACGGAAACTCCGAATCCTTCATGTTACCCAAATTCCAATAAATACTGATTATGATATGATATATAAAGCATTTAGATGCTATGGAGTGATAAAAGAAATTAGAATGAAACTTGAAAATGAAAAATGGCATTCATGGATAACTTATAACAATCATGAAGAAGCATTCAATGCAATATGTAACATAAATGATATCAAAATTAATAACCTAAATGTCATGGGTGCCCTATGTGATAAGATACCAAACAGTTTGGATGTATATAGACCTGCTGACTGGTTTGAGAAAGATATCGATTTAACTATGCTCCCCCAAAGAAAGCCAAAACCACCAATGTGGCTTGTTGCCGAGCCTAAAGGGAGTAATGGGAATTATTTTAAAATTAGCAAACTAATTCAGAAAAAGGTAGGAACCATTGCACCAGGTGATATATCTCGCTTTGGGAAAAATAGCTTCCTAATCCATGCAAAATCATACACGCAATCAGTAATACTGTCTAACCTTATGACAAGCAGTGATGAGGATATGTTAGATGTCAAACCCCACCTAAACTTTAGTTACGGAAGGGGAGTAGTCTTCAATAAAGATCTGTATGAATTTACAGAAGAGGAAATACTAGCCATGTGCCCATTAACAGTGTGGAGAGTGCATAAGATTCTTGGGACGTCAATGATTATCCTTACTTTCCAGGATGCTAATGTGCCTTTCCACATCGATATTGAAAATGAAAGAATAAAAGTTCGACCTTTTAAACAAAAGCCATTACAATGCTTCAAATGTTTCAAATTTGGACATCCTTCTAAAGTTTGTAAAAATGAAAAAATGTGTAGCATCTGTGCCAGTCCTTATCATGGAGAGTGTACACTTGAGCCCAGCTGTTTGAATTGCAATTCAAACCATAAGTCAACTGACGGGAGCTGTGAGATTTATAAGTTTGAAGAAGCAGCCCTCAACAAATCCAGTGTAGAACACATAAGTGTAGGACATGCCAAAAGACTACTGAAAAAACCAAACAGCTATGCAAAGGCACTGAAATCAAGAGAAAATATACCACAGGAGTCATCGAACCCACATAGTGCTGCCAGTAATTCCAAGAAAAGAAATACATCATCTAATGATAGTAAAGTTTTACGTGACAAGGTAAGCATATTGCCTTCCAAGGCTTTGCCACTGTGTATTAAAACTGCGACACTGCCCACTTCTATACAAACTTCATCCCCCATTACCAGCAATAGTACTAACCTCTCTTAGGCCATGTCCTTGCCTGATTTGATGGAGGTTCCACCCGAAACAAAGTTACCAGGTGCACCTGTGGTAGGGAAGGTGCAAAAACCTGGTAGATCCTCACCACCTACAAATAGGAAAAGAGAGAGACCTCCATCTCTCTCACCCCCTTCCATAAGAAATATTAGAGTTATGACATCAAATAAATATGATGTTTTGTCTGTTGATGTTTCTGATCACCCAGAAGACAATTTAAATAAATCAGAAATTCAAGTTGAGGTCCACCATCCCCCTCAACAGAAGGACAACAAGAAAAGCACAAACAAAAAACCATATTTATCAAGACCCTCTCTAATAAAACCACCGGGAAATAGCATTAGATCAAAAATTGCTAATGGGAAGACTTCATCTAAAAGCTCTTCCAAAAAATAAATCATAGTTTTTTCCTCCATTTTGCAATGGAACTGTCAGGGTTTGAGGGCGAAATATGAAGAACTTAAGCTCCTAATTCACGAGCAATCCCCCATAATTGTATGTCTACAGGAAAGTATGCTTGATTCTAACACTCCTAGTCCTCGAGAGTATATTAGCTATAGAACACCATATAATCAACAAGCAGGGAGCCATGGCGGAAGTCTCATGTACATTCGTCGAGATGCTCCCCAAATACCCATGTCTATACGTACAACCCTGCGGGCAGTTGTTGTACAAATTGATATAGGGAGAAAATATACAATATGCTCTCTGTACTTACCTCCAAATGATAATATTTTATATGATGATTTAGCAGAGGTCATTCAACAACTCCCTCAACCTTTTCTCTTACTGGGAGATATGAATGGTAGACATCCTTTATGGGGTGATGTTTTGGCCAACACAAGGGGCAATATTATCTCATCAATTGTGGAGAATGAGGATGTGGGGCTCCTTAATACAGGAGAGCCCACGCACTTCCATGTTCAGACAGGTACTTTGTCATGCATTGACCTTTCAATTGCAAGCTCTAACTGCCTTCTTGATTTTGATTGGAGGACATTAGATGATTGGCATACTAGTGATCATGCACCAATCATTATAAACACCAACAAGGGTCCACCTTTGCAAAGATCGCCACGTTGGAATCTAGACAAGGCAGACTGGGTTAAATTTTCCGACCTAAGTGAAATCGAAGGGAGAGCAGAACAGTTTGAAAGTATTGATGATGCTATAGACCTGCTGAATGGAACTCTTCATACAGCAGGAGTCAATTCAATTCCCAAAACAACAGGGTTATTCAAACGACGACCAGTCCCGTGGTGGTCTTCAGAACTAACTGCACTCCACAGAGCCACAAGAAGATCTCTAACACGATTGCGTAGACTCCGAACTGATGAGAATTTAATTATGTACAAGAAATGTAGAGCACAGTTCCGTCGTGCCATGAAAGAAGCAAGGCGCCAGTCATGGATGTCTTTTGTTTCCTCCATTAACAGTAGAACACCAGCATCTTCTGTGTGGAGGAAAGTAAAAAAGATAGCTGGCAAATTCACCCCCAACCCACCACCAGTGTTGAAGGTGAATGGCCAGTATGTAACTGAAGCAAATGAAGTTAGCAATGCCTTGGCTAATAATTTTTCAAATGTATCCAGCAAGTGTGAAGGAGCCCCTGGTCACCAGTATAGGAGCACTGAAGAAAATAAAATTTTAAATTTTGCAACAAGAAGGGAAGAGTCGTATAATTCTCCTTTCACTGAAAGAGAATTTGATTCCGCACTTGCTCATTGCAACGATACAGCCCCTGGACCCGATGGAATTCCATATGCAATGATTAAACATGTATATTTTAATACAAAGCTATTTATTTTAAGCATTATTAATAGAATATGGCATGATCATAGTTACCCAAGTGTTTGGGAACTAGCCATTATTTTAGCCTTTTTAAAACCCGGTAAAGACAAGTTTTTAGCAGCAAACTATCGTCCTATTGCATTGACATCTTGTTTATGTAAAATTATGGAGAAGATGGTCAATGCAAGGCTGATATGGTACCTTGAAAAGAAAGGTATTTTATCACCGATTCAATGTGGATTCCGAAAAATGCACTCAACGACTGATGTGTTGATACGACTTGAGTCTTCTATTTGTGAAGCCTTTGCTTCCAAACAGCACCATGTTACAGTATTTTTTGACCTTGAAAAGGCATATGATACCACATGGAGATATGGTATTCTTAAAACCATTCATGAATTGGGATTGAGAGGAGAGCTGCCACTATTTATTCAGGCATTTCTTTCACGTAGAGTTTTTCAAGTGAGAGTGGGGGAAACTCTATCAGAGAGTAAGTGCCAGGAAGAAGGAGTTCCTCAGGGTAGTGTGCTGAGTGTAACCCTTTTTGCACTAGCAATTAATGGGATATCCTCAGCCATTCCCCAGGATGTTCTCTCAACACTATTTGTGGATGATCTCTCAATATCATTTGCTGGCACTAGAATGGCAATGGTTGAGAGAAAAATCCAACTCTCTATTGATAAAATTATCCAGTGGGCTGACATGAATGGATTTAAGTTCTCGACAAGTAAAACTACCATTGTCCATTTTTGTCGTATCCGGGAGTACATCCAGACCCGGATATATACATTAAAGGTCAACGGATACCATGTGTATCGGAAACCAAATTTTTAGGTTTGATATTTGACTGTAGACTTACATGGGTTTCTCACCTAAAAGCGCTAAAAGCTAAATGTGTTGAAGCTCTGAATATCTTAAAAGTATTGTCCCATACATCATGGGGGGCAGACCGCAATACTATTTTAAAATTATACAAGGCCTTGATTTTTTCCAAAATTAGTTATGGTTGTGAGGTATATTCTTCAGCCACCCCAAGCCGGCTAAAAATATTAGACTCGATACATCATGCAGGTATTAGATTATCTACTGGAGCTTTTAAAACCTCGCCTATCCCAAGTCTCCTTGTTGATGCTGGAGAGTTACCTCTAGACCTTTACCGAAGGTCTTCCATTCTTCGGTATTGGTTTAGATTGCAAAGACTCCCTAGCTCTCTAGCCTTTCAGACTGCAAGCCTTGTAAGACATGCATCATACTTTGAGTTGCACCCAAAATCTCCTCAACCTTATGGCTTTCGGGTGAAACGATTTTTAAATAGTCTGGATATAATTAGAAATAAGGTACTTCCATTCAAGGTATCATCAACGCCTCCATGGAAATTACCTGACATATCATTTTGTAAATACTTTATTGGAGTTAAGAAGAATATGACTGACTTAGAATCCAGGTCTCTTTTTATGGAACATGTCGAAGAACATAGGGGATCGACTTTTATATATACTGATGGCTCCAAATCTGATGCTGGCGTTGGATTTGGAGTACATAGTAATGATTTTAATTGTAGAGGTGCACTTCCTCTAACAGCTTCCATATTTACTGCCGAACTGTATGGCATATTAACCGCTATTGAGAAAATAGCTTTGGAAAAGGAGGGTAATTTTACAATTTTTAGTGATGCAAGGAGTGTTCTTCAAGCTTTAGAAGTTTTTAATTCTAGTAACCCTCTAGTTTTAAAGATTTTAGAATGGCTTTTTATTATTGGACGGAAAGGTATAACTGTTCGATTTTGTTGGGTTCCAGCACATGTAGGTGTGTCTGGGAATGAGAAGGCAGATTTACTGGCGAAGAATGCGGCATCCGAGTTGTTACCAAGGAGGTATCCCATTCCATGTAACGATCTCCTACCTTACATCAAGAAATTGGTTTGTGATAAATGGCAACAGCACTGGGACAGTCAAGACGGCAATAAAATGAGGGAAGTAACAAATATCATATCACCTTGGAGGTATAACATGATTCCCCGAAAATGGGAGACGACTCTTTGTCGTCTCCGTATTGGTCACACACGGTTGACACACGAGTTTCTGCTGAAGGGCCAACACCAACCGTATTGCGAGGACTGCTTAGTACCTTTAACAGTGAGGCATTTGTTGACCGAATGCCCTAATTTTACTAACCTAAGAAATAGATATCTGTTTGAGGCTCAAGGTGAGGATGGCAGGTTTATCCTTGCCAAGATTCTTGGACATGATGTGTCTTACTATGCGAGCGGAATTTTTAGATTTATTTCAGAAGCATGTCTTCTGAAAACTATTTAACTATTTTAATGACTTCTTAATTTTTATGGTTTTAATCGAATTCTCTTTTAATTTTCATATACAGTAAATGGTATCGGCGTCAATGACCTTAGATGTCAGGATGCCAGAAAACTTTCAATCAATCAATCAATCAATCCCAAAACAACAGGGTTATTCAAACGACGACCAGTCCCGTGGTGGTCTTCAGAACTAACTGCACTCCACAGAGCCACAAGAAGATCTCTAACACGATTGCGTAGACGCAGAACTGATGAGAATTTAACTATGTACAAGAAATGTAGAGCACAGTTCCGTCGTGCCATGAAAGAAGCAAGGCGCCAGTCATGGATGTCTTTTGTTTCCTCCATTAACAGTAGAACACCAGCATCTTCTGTGTGGAGGAAAGTAAAAAAAATAGCTGGCAAATTCACCCCCAACCCACCACCAGTGTTGAAGGTGAATGGCCAGTATGTAACTGAAGCAAATGAAGTTAGCAATGCCCTGGCTAATCATTTTTCAAATGTATCCAGCAAGTGTGAAGGAGCCCCTGGTCACCAGTATAGGAGCACTGAAGAAAAGAAAATTTTAAATTTTGCAACAAGAAGGGAAGAGTCGTATAATTCTCCTTTCACTGAAAGAGAATTTGATTCCGCACTTGCTCATTGCAACGATACAGCCCCTGGACCCGATGGAATTCCATATGCAATGATTAAACATGTCCATTTTAATACAAAACTATTTATTTTAAGCATTATTAATAGAATATGGCATGATCATAGTTACCCAAGTGTTTGGGAACTAGCCATTATTTTAGCCTTTTTAAAACCCGGTAAAGACAAGTTTTTAGCAGCAAACTATCGTCCTATTGCATTGACATCTTATTTATGTAAAATCATGGAGAAGATGGTCAATGCAAGACTGATATGGTACCTTGAAAAGAAAGGTATTTTATCACCGATTCAATGTGGATTCCGAAAAATGCACTCAACGACTGGTGTGTTGATACGACTTGAGTCTTCTATCTGTGAAGCCTTTGCTTCCAAACAGCACCATGTTACAGTATTTTTTGACCTTGAAAAGGCATATGATACCACATGGAGATATGGTATTCTTAAAACCATTCATGAATTGGGATTGAGAGGAGAGCTGCCACTATTTATTCAGGCATTTCTTTCACGTAGAGTTTTTCAAGTGAGAGTGGGGGAAACTCTTATCAGAGAGTAAGTGCCAGGAAGATGGAGTTCCTCAGGGTAGTGTGCTGAGTGTAACCCTTTTTGCACTAGCAATTAATGGGATATCCTCAGCCATTCCCCATGATGTTCTCTCAACATTATTTGTGGATGATCTCTCAATATCATTTGCTGGCACTAGAATGGCAATGGTTGAGAGAAAAATCCAACTCTCTATTGATAAAATTATCTAGTGGGCTGACATGAATGGATTTAAGTTCTCGACAAGTAAAACTACCATTGTCCATTTTTGTCGTATCCGGGGAGTACATCCAGACCCGGATATATACATTAAAGGTCAACGGATACCGTGTGTATCGGAAACCAAATTTTTAGGTTTAATATTTGACTGTAGACTTACCTGGATTTCTCACCTAAAAGTGCTAAAAGCTAAATGTGTTGAAGCCCTGAATATCTTAAAAGTATTGTCCCATACATCATGGGGGGCAGACCGCAATACTATTTTAAAATTATACAAGGCCTTGATTTTTTCCAAAATTAGTTATGGTTGTGAGGTATATTCTTCAGCCACCCCAAGCCGGTTAAAAATATTAGATTCGATACATCATGCAGGTATTAGATTGTCTACTGGAGCTTTTAAAACCTCGCCTATCCCAAGTCTCCTTGTTGATGCTGGAGAGTTACCTCTAGACCTTTACCGAATGTCTTCCATTCTTCGGTATTGGTTTAGATTGCAAAGACTCCCTAACTCTCTAGCCTTTCAGACTGCAAGCCTTGTAAGACACGCATCATACTTTGAGTTGCACCCAAAATCTCCTCAACCTTATGGCTTTCGGGTGAAACGATTATTAAATAGTCAGGATATAATTAGAAATAAGGTACTTCCATTCAAGGTATCATCAACGCCTCCATGGAAGTTACCAGAGATATCTTCTTGTAAATATTTTATTGGAGATAAGAAGAATATGTCAGACATAGAAGCCAGGTCTCTTTTTAATGAACATGTTAAAGAACATAGAGGATCAACTTTTATCTATACTGATGGCTCCAAATCTGATGCTGGCGTTGGATTTGGAGTACATAGCAATGGTTTTAATTGTAGAGGTGCACTTCCTCTGACCGCTTCCATATTTACTGCCGAACTGTATGGCATATTAACTGCTATTGAGAAAATAGCGTTGGAGAAGGAGGGTAATTTTACAATTTTTAGTGATGCAAGGAGTGTCCTTCAAGCTATGGAAGGTTTTAATTCTAATAACCCTCTAGTTTTAAAGATTTTAGAATGGCTTTTCCTTATTGGACGGAGAGGTATAACAGTTCAATTTTGTTGGGTTCCAGCACATGTAGGTGTGTCCGGGAATGAGAAGGCAGATTCACTGGCTAAGGAGGCTGCATCCGAGTTGCTGCCAAGAAGGTATCCCATTCCCTGTAATGATTTCTTACCTGACATCAAGAAATTGGTTTGCAATAAATGGCAACAGCAATGGGATAGTCAAGATGGCAATAAAATGAGGGAAGTAACAAATGACATATCTCCTTGGAGGTATAATATGATGCCCCGAAAATGGGAGACATCTCTTTGTCGTCTCCGTATTGGTCACACTCGGTTGACACATGAGTTTCTGCTGAAGGGCCAACACCAACCGTATTGTGACAACTGTTTAGTACCTCTAACAGTAAGGCATTTGTTGACCGAATGCCCCAATTATAACATCTTGCGGAATAGATATTTGTTTGAGGCTCGAGGTGAGGGTGGCAGGTTCATCCTTGCCAAGATTCTTGGAAATGATGTGTCCTACCATGCAAGTGGCATTTTTAGATTCTTTCAGAAGCAGGTCTTCTGAAAAACATTTAACTTTTATGACATTCAATTTTTATAATTTTAATTGAATACTCTTTATTTTTTTATTTTATTTCATTTTTTACTTTTGTATACATAAATTAAATGTTACCGGCGTCAATGACCTTAGATGTCAGGATGCCTGAAAACTTTAAATCATTCATTCATTCTCTTCATCGAAGCGGACAAAAGGGACTCGACAATTCGTCAATATGATTCGGCTGTTAAGAAATTAGCAGGTTTCCTAAAGAATTCAGACCACACTCGTATGACTCCGAATTTAGCCATCTCGTTCTTTAGGTTCTTATTTGACAAGGGCTTGGCAGCTAGCACTATAACTACCATCAAGTCAGCTTTGAAGAAGATATTCCTGGTTGGGTTTAACATTAACCTAGCTGATTCCTATTTCTCATCTATTCCAAAAGCATGTGCTAGGCTTCGGCCGTTGGATCGGCAGCAAAAAGTCTCTTGGTCTCTGAACAATGTCCTCAAACTCGCGTCGGACACGGACAACGAGTCCTGCTCTTATATCACTCTGCTTAGGAAGACGTTATTTCTAACAGCTATGGCCTCAGGTGCTAGAATCTCAGAACTAGCAGCTCTCTCACGAAACCCGGAAAACATAGATTTCCTCCTTACAGGACCCGCAAAATAGGTGGTCCCCTTGGAAGATCATCTCTCTTCCCCAGGATCCTTCGCTGTGTCCAGTCACTACTCTCAGGACCTTTTTAGCTAGATCTGCCACCCGCTCGGAAAAAGGTCAGCTAGATCTGCCACCCGCTCGTCTGGCCCCTTATTTATCAGGGAACAAGGGGGTACTATGACCATTCAAGGTATCAGACAACAAATCCTCTACTTCATTAAACATGCTAACCTGGAATCATTTCCCCATGCTCATGATATACAGTCAATAGCTACCTCTATCAATTACTTCCAGAACATGGACTTTGATGACCTTAAAAAATACACGGGTTGGAAATCTCCTATGGTTTTCAAACGCCACTATCTAAAGAACTTACAGGCCCTTAAATACCCTACGGTTGCAGCGGGGAGTCTTATCTCCCCCCATTAATCTCTGATTATTTCTTTATTCCATCTCTTCTCTCCTCCCTCCTAACCACCTCTCACACCACGTCGCCACTCTCCTGGGTGGTTCGTTAGCCCCAAGTTATTTTACCATGTTTAATTGTTATGATTTAACTGTTATTGTAATTACCATTCCTGTAGTTTAGATATGCTTAGACATATAAGGTTGATACCTTTTACGACGGGACACTCAGGTCATCCCTTGTCCTCATATTATTTTAGCATTACGTCCCCTATGCCTATGGCTAGTTTATGATTTATGTTTACTTACAGTATTATATTATTGTCTTACATGGTGTTTGTTTTTCTCCTTATTATTATGTTATTAATTTATTGGGCTTGGAAGGCTTTCTCTGGTACATTCTCACCGGCCGTCACAGGCCGCCCCAGAAAAGGGATTTTGACGAAGGAAAAATCTATTTCTGGGAAGAGGCCTGTGACGCCCGGTGAAACCCTTCCCGGTTATTTGATACGGACCCCACCCCTCTTTTTGATACGGACCCCACCCCTCTTTTTTTTCCTTGTCAAGCCATTTGTTCTTGCAGAAGGATGTCCTAGAGGGCGCACGTGGTAGGTGTCGTTGGGGGAGTTCAACTATGTTCTCTAGGGCCTGTCACGGCCCTCCCCATTGATGAAGGGATTATCTAAATGGAAGACAACCTGTGAATAGTGGTTTACACACGCCTTTGTTTAATACACGACACCTACAAGGTGTTCGCGCGAGGGTTGTAACCTCTGCATTCCATGCTTTTATCTTTCTCTAGTATATTTGGAAGATTTATATTAGGAAAGGTATAAGGAAGGACCTTTCTCACCGGGCGTCACAGGCCTCTTCCCAGAAATAGATTTTTCCTTCGTCAAAATCCCTTAACAATATTGATGATAGTGTTTAAAATACTGTACAGTAATTCAGTAAGCATTGCATTAGGGTAAAAAAATCTTGTTATTTTTGTATGAATTGTATATTTGAGGTTCTTAGAAAATAGATTTTGTTAAAGTGGTGTAAAGGTAATAAAATTTTATCGGTTCTAATTCACCGCTTTATTTCAGATTCCTGAATTGCTGATGGCTGCTTGTATGATGTCATGAAGATTCAGTGACCTGTAAGAGGAAAGAAAAAATCTCTATAAACATCCATGACCTCAGATATCTTGAATTAAAGAGAATAGGACACACAGTACAACTTTATTATAGAAGTTATGGAAGAAATCTGTTTTAATAAGAAGGGAGAACAACAACATTAGAAATGAAAAAGAACTTTATCAAGAAGCCAAATACTGTAGGTGTTCCTAGGAAGAAAAAATATATAAAAAACTTTAGTGTTTTTCTAAGTATTGGAAGAATTGGTATTTAGATAAATAGTGTACAGTATAGTGAAGAGAACATTACAGTGTCCATTGTCTTCAATTATAACTAGAATTTTATTTAAGTTAAATTCTGTACAACCTAAAATTTGTAGATGAATAGAGGGTTGGATTAGGTTGCTTCTGAAAAACCATTACAATATTAAGAAAGAAGATTGACTTCCATACAACAAAACCTGACCACACAAGACTTAACAGCTCTTATAGTGGGAGGAGTTAACTCTGTACACAATCATTCACTGAAGTTTCACTTTGAGTCACACTTCTTTGTGGCTTTTTAGTGTCCGTATTGCATATTTGTTCTGACACAGATACAAACCTTCGCTATTTATAGGGTAATACTTTCGCCGCAGCTGAAAGACGAGCCATGATAATTTTAGTGAGGGATAACTACCCCATCGGCTAGTTAGCAGGTGGGGGTTGGGGTAGACTGGCTGCCCCACTCACTCACCTCTCGGCTGAGTAACCACTTTACTTTTTGGCTCTGTAGAGGACGGACATGCTGCCTTTCTCTCCCGCAAAGACTTGCCTTGATGTTTTTTGTTTTTCTTGTGTGTTTTCATTTATCTTACATATGTTTGAGTGTATATATGTATAAAATGAAATAACGTTGTAAGGTACGTGTAACTTTAATTGCTGCTGACATCGTATCCAACTGCCTCCGCCGTAAGGGAGTTGTCATTGCCGCCCTTCCCTGCGACTGATGGTCGGCAGGTTCTCAATACTGCCGTGTGTTTCATTACAGAATTAAAATGTATAACATTTCAGCTCCCTTTCAAGGAAGGTGACTTATTCACCGAATAGTGTATTTTGTGCAACAGAGCATGAATTGTAATTGATAACAACTTCCTTTTTTCACAGGTAATAGCAATGTAGAAGACAAGGCCGAATGCTACGGCCACCCTGTTTGTTATCCTGCCCTCCATGTGGTAGCTCGTGAGCTGCCCTCATTACGAGGTAGATTTCGCTGTCGACCTTCAACTTGTTCCTCCTTTGAGGGGAACTTCTCTCTCTCGAGTGATTTTTGTTTACGCCTATGCTTTTTTCCCATAGAGCTGGGAGAAAGCTTTACTTAGGCTATGTCCTCTTGCAGGAGGACTTCTCTCTCGTTCGCGAGAGAGATTTTTACGCCTACGCTTTATTCCCATAGAGCTGGGAGAAAGCTCGTCTTAGGCGATCTCCTTCGGGAGAACTTCCCTCTCGTTCGCGAGAAATAACTTGTAGGAGCTTGCTAATCCACCAGGGGCGGTGGTAGAGCTTTCTCCGAAGCAGGTTATCCCTTCGGGGGAACGAGTCTCTCGTCCTCTTGCGAATTAAAAAATGTTTTTACATAAAGTAATATGAATGAGGCTCTAATTGAGAACCTTTTGTTTTGTAACATAATTTTAGGCCACGAGATTGAATGATTTTATAGTGTACTTCTATTACATTAAACCGTTTACAGTAGTTGTTTCACCACTCTCAAGCCCGTGTAACAGCTCCATTGCTTCCATTAATATTGTGTCAGGAAAGGTGCAAATATATGAGAGGTAAGTCAGAACAGGAAGAAAGAAAAGGGATTTTGACGAAGGAAAAATCTATTTCTGGGGAGAGACCTGTGACGCCCGGCGAAAAAGTCCTTCTTTGTACTTTTTCTGATATAAATCTTCCAAATATACCAGAGAAAATTAAAAGCATGGAATGCAGAGGTTACAACCCTCGCGCGAGCACCTTGTTGGTGTCGTATATCTAAAAAGGGCGTTTGTAAAACACTATTCACAGGCTGTCTTCCATTTAGATAATCCCTTCATCAAAGGGGGAGGGCCGTGACAGGCCCTAGAGAATACAGTTGGGATACCCTACCGACACCTATCACTCGCGCTCACCAGGTCATCCTTCTGCAAGAACATATGGCTTGGCAAGGAAAAGGGTGGGTCCGCACAAAAATAATCGGGAAGGGTTTCGCCGGGCGTCACAGGTCTCTCCCCAGAAATAGATTTTTCCTTCGTCAAAATCCCTTTTCTGGGTCGACCTGTGACGTCCGGCGAAAAGGTACCAGAGAATGCCTTCCAAGCCCAATAAAATAATAACATAATGAGGAGAATACAATCACCATGTACGACAATACTATGATATAATAAAGTAATCGTCCAATTACCAACCAGCCAAATGACATAGGGAACGTAAGGTTAAATAATAATGACGACAAGGAACCAACTGAGTGTCGAATCGCAAAAGTCATCAAACCTTACATGTCTAAGTATATCTAAACATTAAAGGAACGGTAACTACAATAACAGTTAAACCATAGGAATTAAACATGGCAAATATCATAGGGCTAACGAACTACCAAGGAGAGCGGCGACGTGGTGTGAGTGGCGGGTAGGAGGGAGAAGAGAAGAGATGGAAGAAAGGAAGAAGAGGAGATTAATGGGGAGAGATAAGGCTCCCCTCTGCCATCGTCAGGTATTTAAGGGCCTGTAAGATCTTTAGATATTGGCGTTTGACAACCATAGGGGATTTTCAACCCGTATATTTTTTAAAATCATCAAAGTCCCTGTTCTGGAAGTCATTGTTGGAGGCATTTACTGTCCGTATATCATGAGCCTGGGGAAATGATTCCGGATTAGTATGTTTAATGAAGTAGAGGATTTGTTGCCTGATACTGTGAATGGAAATAGTACCCCCTTGTTCCCTGATAACCAAGGGGCCAGACGAGCGGGTGGCAGTTCTAGCTAAAAAGGGGCTTGAGAGTGTGACTGTACACGGAGAAAAATCCTGGGGATGAAGAATAATCTTCCGAGAGGAGCACCTATTTTGCGGATCCTCATTTTTTTTTTAGCTAGGGAAGCTTTGTCTGGAAAAGGAGTACTTCGGCTGAAGGGAGGAAATCTATGTTTTCCGGGTTTCGTGAGAGCTGCTAGTTCTGATGTTCCATCACCTGAGGCCATAGCTGTTAGAAATAAAGTCTTCCTAAGAAGAGTGATATAAGAGCAGGATTTATTGTCCGTGTCCATCGCAAGTTTGAGAACACCGTTCAGAGACCAAGAGTCCTTTTGTGGCCGAACCGAAGGTCGAAGCCTAGCACATGTTTTTGGGGTTGATGAGAAATAGGAATCAGCTAGGTTAATGTTGAACCCAACAAGGTAGATCTTCTTCAAAGCTGACTTGATGGTGGTTAAAGTGCTAACTGTTAGGCCTTTGTCAAATAGGAACCTCAAGAAAGAGATGGCTAAATGCGGGGACATACGAGTATGGTCTGCACTCTTAGGGGACCTACTAGTTGTTAACGGCCGAATCATATTGGCGAATTGTCGAGTCCCTTTTTTGTCCCATTCGATGAAGAGATCGTTTCCGGTTCAATGTTCGCATCTCTACGAGCTGCCAACTTCCTGTAGTCCACAAAGTTAGAGTTTTGGCTATCCTTGAGTAATCTGACACAGTGAGTTTGGATACTCGGGTCAGTTTGAGGAACGGGATCCGGATGGGACTGAGTTTCAACTCGAGGAGGAGAGGAAACCAACTGTTCTTGGCCAGTGAGGTGGTACTAAAGCCACTGCGCCCCGGAAGGAGCGTAGTTTGTGTAAAAGTTTTTAGAAGATTCCCTGGGGGAGATAGGGAAATCTTCTTCTAATGGTTCCAATCCCGGGGTAATGCGTCCATGGCATAAGCCCGAGGGTCCAGGGTTGGGGTCACATAACAAGGAAGTTAGTGATTCATCTGAGTTGCGAATAGATCTACCTGGAGGCCTGGAACGAGCCTGAGTATCCACCGGAATGAAATTATGTCTAGAGACCATTGTGACTCCAGTGGATCCGTCCTGGATAGTGAGTCCGCTCTCACATTCTGGCCTCCCGCTAGGTGGGTTGCTGACAGGAACCAGTTCTCTTCTGTTGCCCAGTTGAAGATAGTGACCAGGATCTGATTCAGGTTGGGTGACTTGGATCCTCCCCTGTTGACGTAGTGTACTGCGTCTGTGCTGTCTGACACTACTCTGATGTGGGTCGACCTCGGAGGAGAGTCTCTCTTCAGGGTCAAGAACACTGCCATGGCTTTGAGAACAATGATATGGGACTGTTTCATGGAGAGTGACCAAGAACCTGAAACATCTGATGTTCGGAGTAATCCCCCCCATCCACTTAGAGACGCGGCTGTATGGAATGTCACTTGTGGAGGTGGGAATTGTAGAGGAACCGATTTGGAGAGGTCCTTCGGTTCGGACCATGGGCGTAGTCTCATTTTCAAGACAGAGGGGACCTTCGAGACCATGTCTCTTATAGGTACTGTAGCTCTCTTTCTCCAAACTCGATTGATGTCTTTGAGTTTGGCTTTTATTAGATCTGTTACTGAAGTGAATTGGAAAAGTCCGAGGATACTTTCTAAGGCTCTTCAGACACCTGTTTGTGTTTGAGAAAATTTTTTGATCTTGGAAACTATTCCTCTTACCTTTTGGAAGGGAGAGACAACGTGTGCTTCGAAAGGTCCCACTGAATGGCTAACCATTCTAAGCGGACTGATGGTTGCAGGCGAGATTTTTTGGAGATTGACCCGAAATCACAGGTTGTCGAGAAATTGAAATAATTCCTTCGTAGCTCTGTTGCCTTCTATGACCGGCCGGGCCCAAATGAGCCAACCGGCCAGATAAGCAATGATCTGTATCTCTTGGTTCCTGAGTTGTTCTAACACTCTCTCTCCCAGTTTCGTGAATATCCTGGGATCAATGTTGAGGCCAAAGGGCATGTCTTGAACACAAAGGCTTTCCTGCTTAGGCGGAAACCCAGATAAGAAGAGAAGTTTCGAGCTAAAGGCGCAAGATAATAGTCGTCGGTAAGATCGACAGAGGTGGTGACGGTCCTACGGGGAAGTAAGGTCCGTACCTGAGAGATAGTCAACATCCGGAACTTGTCGCAGAGAATGTAAGAGTTTAGCTTGACAAGTCCAGGTCCACTCTCAATGCCGCCAAGCCTTTTCGGAATTGTGAACAGGTGGCTTTGGAACTTCAGTGATCGATCCCGTTTGATTGCTTCTTCTTGAGTAACCCTGTGGTGTACTCTTCCAGGATGGGAGTGGATTTCTGGGAGAAGGTCACTGGTAGAGGAGGAGGACCTTGTGGCCATTTTCACCTCAAACCTTTAGAGATTATGCTATGAGCCCACAGACCGAAGGTCCAATGGTCTCAAAAGTGGTAAAGTCTACCCCCTACCGGGACCACCGCGTTGTGAGGGGGTGAATCTAGGTACTTTCCTTCTCCGAACCCCCTTTTTTCTAGGTCCGTCTCGATGGTGAGACTGTCTTCTACTCCTGTAGCTTCCTCTCTGGTGTCCACGAGAGGAGCCTGAGGGTTCGGATCTAGGGCTGTATGCAGGTAAAACATCCCAACGGGGTTGGGCTGTGTACCTGGTGAATCAGTGAGGTAGATCACCTGATGAGGGGGATTTGGATGCATAGACGTCGAATCAGAGGTAGGCTGTGATGACGAGTGGGTAACCGACTATCGATTCCTGTCTGATAGAGTCCTCAGACAGAACGTATTTCCCACAACTAACCCGATCAGACCATCAAACGTGTAGGTCGAATTGGAAGGGCAGATCTTGGAATTATCGTACCCCCCAGACTGACAACATCCTGGTCCAGACAGATCGGGCCTGCCCTTTAGGAAATAATACTGTTACCTTCGGTACCTTGTCTAACCTAACCACCAAGGCAATCTCTTTCAATCGAACGAATCCGTTGAACGGGAATTCTAGTACCTGGGAGTAAATTCTAGGTCCCCCAGAGGGAGGACGTCTATGCCATCCAGATTTATGGTACCATCTATATATGGAACATGTAAGGCAAATCTCTATGCGTTGTTTTTATCGAAGGAGGTTACTTCGATATGCCTGGGGCTGTAGGGGGAAACTTCTGAGTTCCTGAACGGATCCGACTCACTACCATACTTTTGAGCTCCGTCATAGCCCCTTGGTTTTCCCTAGAATGTGTTGCTTTTAGCAGTCACGGTTTATGCAGGGTAACATGAACATCAGGATCCATTAAGGGTCCTAGGTCGGTGCATAGGTAATTGCAAAGCTGAAGGCTCAAAATTCATCCCCACCTACCTGCCCGTCCATGGGGTCGTCGTCCAACCTTAGAGAGGACACTCTGAGGAGATAGGGACCTCTAGATGGAGCATTCCTTCCCAACCTTGATAACCAAGGGCGGAGAGCCTCTCTTGCAGGCCAGAGAGATTCATCATCATCCTGACGGGAACCATGTAGGCGAACCTTCTGTAAAAGAAAGGGGACATAAGTCTGGATGTTCCTTGAACTTTGGTTAGTGATCCTATTCACAGGCTGGGATCAGCTGTATAACTCATAAAAATCAATTTTAAAGAAAAATCATTTAATGTACTATCTTTTGGGGTATAGTTCGACACTTGTATTCATGAAATGTGACACTGTTGGCGCATCCGCCACAGGTTGGCCACCCCTGACTCAGACGTTCAGAACCGGGTCTAACATTATTTACTGGCTATTAGTATTCTATTGATTCATCTGTTCACTGACCAGAGTTTCAAGGAACAGTAGATAGCCTCTCATGGCATGGTTAGCCTCGACCCGGCCCTTCATTAGAAGGGGCCAACGTTTGGTTCCCAGTACTGAGTGGAAACTTATTTCTATTTGAACACTATGTTGTATGGATATTTATTCATATTTAGGCATAGTTAGAATTGAATATGCATAAATATAGGCATAATCAATTTATTTCTATTTGAACACGATGTTGTATGAATATTTATTCATATTTAGGTATAGTTAGAATTGAATATGCACAAATATAAGCACAATCAATTTATTTCTATTTGAACACTATGTTGTATGGATATTTATTCATATTTAGGCATAGTTAGAATTGAAAATGCATAAATATAGGCATAATCAATTTATTTCTATTTGAACACGATGTTGTATGGATATTTATCCATATTTATACCTAGTTAGAATTAAATATATGCATAAATATAGGCATAGTTATGTTCATATATTTTTATTTGGACTTTCAAGAATAACTAATGAATATTACCAACGCAAATTCAAAGTGTCATTAAAGTAAGTACAGTTTACTTTGTATTCATGTTAAATCCTTTCCTTTACAGCAAAAACAAGAGATTGGCCACCCGTGGTCTGAGTGATCTCTGTCTGTACCGGAGCTCCGGTAACAATCCCCGGTACAAAGGTCCGTCATAGTGACAACGTGAACACCAGAGGAAAACTAATATTAACCTCAATGCTGATCGCCTGTACGATATCCGGTTAAGCCGGAGATTCGATGAAAAGGATCGTAATAACGATATTGTGATTATTCATGAAAAAGGGTTCATACCCTGATTCTGATCGTCTGATTGATCTCTGTTTGTAACGGAGAACTAGTGACAAAGGTCCGTCATCGTGAAAACGTGATCCTCAGCGGTACGATAACATTCTCTAATACTGAATGTTTGTGTTATCTCCAGTGAAGCCGGAGATTCGATGAAAAAGGGACCGTAATAATGAAACTGTGAAGTCTTCATCGGTATCACATTGTTAACTCCGGTTCTGGCCGTCTGCTTGATCTCTGTTTGTACCGGAGATCCGGTAGCAAAGGCCCGTCACCGTGATATCGTGACCGTCCCCGGTACGATAACATTAACCTCAATGAATGATTGTGTTATCTCCCGTGAAGCCGGCCGTAACGGTGTAATTATGATCAAACATGACAAAGGTTCGTGTGTAAAAGGCTTCAGCCGGAGTCCGAGTGCCGGATTTCACCGTTGCACTCCAAAAATCTGCTCCTGAACGTTAACTAGTTCTCACCCAATGAGTATCCATATAGCGGAGCATAACTCAAGGCGGAGCTAAGCATAACTCACGGAGCTAAGGGTGTCGGTATAAAACGACCCCAATTAATGACTCATACACTAACGTACCTATTAATAGTGTTAGCTATATTAACAGTAACCACATCAATAAAAACGTTTATAATATTAAACGTACTATCATCAACTCTGATACTAAGAGGAGGCCTGAATGACTCGTGATCGTATAAAAACGGAGAACGGGAAATTCACCTCTCTTACTCGAGCTAACAAAGAAAACGAGAGAAGGGATAACTCATATCTGTAGAACAGGGAACGAGCAGTCTCTGTTTTCGCTCTCAAGGTTACATAATAAAAAAACTAACATCACACAATAAAACAAGAACATTAATAAAATTGATTGCTTTTCTTAGTAATAACCAAGAACGAAGAATAACGACAACGTAACAAATAAACATGGATATAGTCTAAATCGAAGCCTCTGAGGCGAGTACAAACTAACAGACTAAATCGCTAAACTTTAATTCGCTATTCTTTAAATCGCTATTCTTCGTAGGTCCAAATTGGACTTGCAAGCAAATAAATACCATAGTAAAAATTAATGATAACACTAAAAGGCCATAAAACGTAAGTGATATAACCTAGATGACAGAGTACCAGATGGGCAAAATTAACTAGAATATTTACCGAAGCGAACAAAACACAAAATGGCTGCCGATACCTCGGCCGGACAATCGCTTCCAAAACTAAAAACCACCATATTGGAAACAGAACAAATGCCCGGTACTGTCAAAAGCTGCCAAAACAAACTATGGTACTTAACATTGGTAAGGGTGAAGTATCAACGTCAGTCATGTTGAATTAACGACAATCGCTTCGAAAAACACTGGGCAAAAAACTTATCAACTTTGCGGTCAAGTCCAAAACAGAAGGATGACCTGGTGAGCGCGAGTGGTAGGTGTCGGTAGGGTATCCCAACTGTATTCTCTAGGGCCTGTCACGGCCCTCCCCCTTTGATGAAGGGATTATCTAAATGGAAGACAGCCTGTGAATAGTGTTTTACAAACGCCCTTTTTAGATATACGACACCAACAAGGTGCTCGCGCGAGGGTTGTAACCTCTGCATTCCATGCTTTTAATTTTCTCTGGTATATTTGGAAGATTTATATCAGAAAAAGTACAAAGAAGGACTTTTTCGCCGGACGTCACAGGTCGACCCAGAAATGAAAGTAAGGAGAGAAAGATAGAAAATAAGAAGGTGAAAGAAGTAGAAGTGGTGTTGCTTTCTTTTCATATTGGTAGTAATTCTTGCACATCTACTCAGCAGTAGGCTATTGATACTGTTAAATGGAAATGTCACTCAAGTTGTTTATTGATAATAATAATGATTTTATCAGTAACCATAGTATTAATATTTAGAAGGGCACTCAATACAGTGCAGACCTTATTTCTCGACCTCGACCTTGACCTTTGACCTAGTACTTTCAAAATTGAATCACTTCCACATCTCAACATAGCAATTAATCCCTGAAAGTTTCACTACTTTAGTAAAATTGTGGCCAGGAAGTTGTTCAATTACAAACAAACAAACAGTGGTGGAAACATAACCACCTCCCAACTTCTTTGGCGGAGGTAATAATAATAACAACTTGAAGAAAACACCATGCTGTGTCTAAGAATCTTGGGTATTAAAAATCACAATATATAAACTGGTTTTTTAGTTTCCAATATTGATAGAAATATTAACAATATTTATGATAGTGTTTAAAACATTGAAGAATAATTCAGTAAGCATTGCATTAGGGTAAAAAACTCTTGTGATGTTTGTATAAATTGTATATTTGAGGTTCTTAGAATATAGATTTTGTTAAAGTGGTGTAAAGGTAATAAAATTTTATCGGTTCTAATTCACCGCTTCATTTCAGATTCCTGAATTGCTGATGGCTGCTTGTACGATGTCATGAAGATTCAGTGACCTGTAAGAGGAAAGAAAAAATCTCTATAAACATCCATGACCTCAGATATCTTGAATTAAAGAGAATAGGACACATAGTACAACTTTATTATAGAAGTTATTGAAGAAATCTGTTTTAATAAGAAGGGAGAACAACAACATTAGAAATGAAAAAGAACTTTATCAAGAAGCCAAATAGGTGTTCCTAGGAAGAAAAAATATATAAATAACTTTAGTGTTTTTCTAAGTATTGGAAGAATTGGTATTTAGATAAATAGTGTACAGTATAGTGAAGAGAACATAAGTGTCCATTGTCTTCAATTATAACTAGAATTTTATTTAAGTTAAATTATGTACAACCTAAATTTGTAGATGAATAGAGGGTTGGAATAGGTTGCTGCTGAAAAACCATTACAATATTAAGAAAGAAGGTTGACTTCCATACAACAAAACCTGACCACACAAGACTTAACAGCTCTTATAGTAGGAGGAGTTAACTTTGTACACAATCATTCAATGACGTTTCACTTTTGGTCACACTTCTTTGTGGCTTTTTAGTGTCCGTATTGCATATTTGTTCTGACACAGATACAAACCTTGGCTATTTATAGGGTAATACTTTCGCTTTATGGGGCTCTCCGACTGTGTATCTGTTCGCTACAGCGCTGAACTTCAAGCTCCTGCTGTATTGCTCCCCAGTCCTAGATCCCAAGGCACTCTGGCAAGATGCCTTCCAACAACGGTGGGACAACACCCATGTGTACGCTTTTCCCCCGTTCTGTCTAATGAGGAGAGCGCTCAACAAGACCAGAATATCGGTCAATCTCTCGATGACCCTTTATAGCTACGCTATGGCATCACGCGGAATGGTTTCCGGACCTTCTGCAACTCCTAACGGAACTTCCGGGAGAACTCCCTCTGCGACACAAGCTACTCAAACAACCACACGCCAACATCTTTCACAAAGCCGTAGCTTCGCTATGACTTCACGCCTGGAGACTATCTAGCATCTCCTCACTGAGAGAGGATTGTTGCAACAATTTGCCAACGGGATGTCTGGACACTTGCGTAGGTCATCTGCAGGGATCTACCAGGCAAAGTGGCGAGTTTTCTGTGGTTGGTGTCGTGGAAGGGGTTTCTCTCCACTCGATGCTACTATTCCAGCAATAGCGGAGTTCTTTGTATATTTGCGGGAAGAATGCGCCTTTCAGTCTCGGCAATGAAAGGCTATCGCTCAGCCTTTTCTAGCCTTCATGCTCAAAGGAGTGGACATTTCTTCCTCGCTGGAACTTTCCCTACTCATAGGAAGATATGAAATTATTTGCCCTCGGTCGGAAGTGAGACCTCCTCCATGGAACGTGGTTCGAGTTCTCAGGCCTCTTAAGAGACCTCCCTACGAACCATTACGACAGGCTTCAGATCGCCACCTAACTTGGAAGGCGGTGTTCCTACTAGCTTTGGCCTCGGCCAACCGAGTCAGTGAACTTCATGGTCTCTCGTATGACATCGCCCATGCAAGGGGAGGTAACGTTCAGATTCGTCTCTGAGTTTGTTGCTAAAAGACAGAATCCGGGAGTGCCGGACCCTTGACTCGACTCTTTCCTGATTTCGAGTCTTCGTTCTGTAACAGATGACCCAGACCATCCCCTACTGTGTCCAGTAAGGAGTCTGAGGTTATATCTCAAAAGAACGGCTGCAGTTCGTCCTCAAGTGCAAGCTTTGTTTGTGAGCACTGGGAGAACAAAGAGGAGGGTCACCAAGAATACCATCTCGGCATGGATTCGTAGGGTGATCCAACTGTCCCTGAATCCTGACCCTCCTCCGTCATGTCGCCTTAGAGCGCATGATGTCGGGGCGTAACTACGTCCCTGGCCTTCAAGAAGAACTTTTTAAGTGACGCAGGTTCTACAAGCGGGAATGTGAAAGCATCAGATGACCTTCACAACCCACTACCTGCAAGACGTGACACACAGGAGGCTCGATACGCTCTATCGGCCCTGTGGTGGCTGCACAACAGCTGGTTTAAACCTCGGGCTTCTTAATGGACAAGTAGCAGAAGGTTGAGGGCATTGTTACCCGGTCTTAGTCTGCATGAATGAAAAGGTTTGTCTGGCCCTTATCCTTTTCTTCATCCTCCCCTCTCTTGGGGAAAGCAGCATCCTGGGTTCTCTGCACAGCTGACCTCGAACCACTGCAGGTAAACCATGTTTCCTTGTGCTCCTAGTATTAAGTTAATACTGTCACGTCCCCATACCCTGACGAGGTGGTATTGAGAGAGTCCTAGCCTAAAGTTTCCATCTAAAGGACTTCAGGTCAACTACCTAGGATGGGTCACACTTCATTCCTTCACACACAGCTTACGTAGGCCGCAGCCCTTGCACAGCAAGGTTCTAGCGAGGTGCAGGAACTCCTTATTGTTGAGTGCTGACACACTCAGATACTGAGTCCCCGGGCAAAGCCAAAAGCCAGTACTGGACGGGACTTACCACCCTTCCTAAGGGGTGAGTCACCCATTTTTCAATATTAAACTTAGCCGGTGATTATATCAGCTGCAGCTCTGCTGCCCGACAGAAAAACTCTACGTTCAAAATACGCCAGCGATCGCTATGCAGGTAGGGGGTGTACATCAACAGCGCCATCTGTCGAGCAGGTACTTAGTACTCCATGTAAACACAGAACCAATTTTCTCTCTGTCGTGCCACCGGCAAGACCTACTAAATTCGCTGTTGCTTACTGGATTGGTTTTCACAGATTTTGGTGAAGTACACATTTCTAGTTATTAGCTTTCGCTTTGCAGAGGTTATCTTCAATACATCCTTGCATTCTTTTATTGATTTTGGATTAATTGTTGACGACTTTGGATAGATTTTGAATTCCCCTTTGACTAATTCAAGATGGCTGACCCTTCTCAAGTCCCTAAATACAGAAAGTGTAGTGCTAGGGACTGTTCAAGGCGTCTTCCGAAGGCCTCTATCGATCCGCACACCGTTTGTTCCAATTGTCGGGATAAAACCTGTCAATTGGAAGATCGATGTGAGGAATGCGCTGGGCTTTCGGAATTCGATTTTCACGAATTCCAGAAATATTCACGTAGGCTAGAGAGAGATAGAGTCAGGAGAAGTTCATCTCGCTCCGTTGATATTTCCTCTCCTCATGCCCCACAACCTATTCCTTCCCCTGTAGTGGTTGCTCCTGATCCCCCTTCTAGCACTCAACAACCTTCGATGGCAGATATGATGCGTGCCATCCAGGCTCTGGGTGAGAGAGTCGAGTCATTGGCGAGTGATCGTAACCAACTCATGGCAGACGTCAAGGAGTTGAAGTGTAAGAGTGCAGTGGGTAGTGACAAAGTGAGTGGTAGTGTTGTGGAAAGTGTTAGTGTTGCGCTTGAGGGTGCGTCTGTTCGTGCCTGTTGTTCTCCCAGTCCGGGACCTCTTGCAAGCTCCCAAGCCCAGGGGAGAAGCAATGTCGTACGACCAAAGGGTTCGATAGACTTTAATCAGCGAACAGACGTTCCCTCCGTGGTTTCGGGCGTATCTAACCAAGATCGCCCCACCCACAAGAAGACGAGAGAGCCCATTTATTCCTCGTCTGCGGAAGACGTTTCTCGAAAGAAACAATGGACCAAGGTCTCACGGCCTCTTAAACGCAAGTCGGTCCCTTCCGCGCAAGTCCAACGGCCCAGTTGTAGCCACTGGGTCAGTTCGGACTCGCTGCAGTCTTCCGATGACTGCACACCTCCTAAGAGAGGCAAAGCGGTACCGCAGCAGGCAGTAACTCCGTCTGTTGCCGCACCTGCTACTGTAGACCCAAAGTGGTCTTTGCTGCAGACCATGCAGACACAGTTGACGTCATTAATGCAGGACTTACGTGCGGAGAAGGTTGACGCTGCACCACCCGGTAGCCTACAACCAACCACGGTTGTGCGTCCAGTGGACGCTGAGGCTACCTTCTCCCGCACTCCAGCTGTGAGAGTCCCGCCACCCATGCGTTTCAGTGTACCCTGCCAGCCGCATGTTGACGTTCAGCGACGCACGGAACCTTCCGTTGACATTAGCGAGTTGCAACAACAACCCAAGTTGTTTTGTTTTGACGCGGTGCGTCAACCTCCGCAACCCAGTGTGGTTACCACTACTCGCCCACAGCAGACTAGTCAGTCAGGAGTAGACGCTTTGCGCCCCCGCGCTGCTATGGTTGTTGCCAGCTCACAGACTGGGCAACAGTTCCATGACGTTGCGTCCAGTGCAGTCACGCATGCACCCGTGCTGCCGGACTCAGCTGACCAGCCTATTCCTACTCCTTTGCCGCTTCCTCCTCAGTATTCAGATGACGGACTATCTGATGATGACGACGCTGCACACCTTGACGACCCGCATACGGACATCGACGAACCCAAGACCACGCCCCACTCCTTGGACTTTAGGAAAGTTCTTGCACTGTTCAGGGAGATGTATCCTGATCAGTTTGTTTCTGCGGCCCCACGCTCTCCACCATCTGAGTTCGCTTTAGGCACACAGTCATCCGCACCTGCCTTTACGAAGCTCGTCCTCGCCCGCTCGTCTAAGAGAACTTTAAGAGTGTTGGGAGAATGGATGCAGTCCAAAAAGCACCTTGGGAAGACAGCATTTTTGTTTCCCCCTGCGAAACTCTCTTCCAGATCGAGCGTCTGGTATGCCACGGGAGAAGTTCTCGGCTTGGGAGTTCCTGCCTCTGCCCAGGGCGACTTCTCAAGTCTAGTAGACTCTCCCCGCAGGCTAGCCATGAGACGCTCCAAGATTTGTTGGACTCCTTCAGACTTAGACCATCTGATGAAAGGAGTGTTCAGAGCCTTCGAGGTTTTTAACTTTTTGGATTGGTGTTTGGGAGCGTTGAGCAGGAAGACCTCCCCTTCTGACAAGGAAACTTCCATGCTCATTATGTCCTGCATGGACAAGGCCATACGGGACGGTTCCAGTGAGCTTGCGGCTTCGTTCGTTTCCGGGGTCCTCAAGAAACGGGAAAACCTTTGCTCCTTCTTGTCAGCTGGAGTAACACAATGTCAGAAATCGGAACTTATGTTTGCTCCTCTCTCAAAGTGCCTTTTCCCAGAGGAGTTGATAAAGGAGATTGCTGCCTCCTTGATTCAAAAAGACACGCATGACCTGGTTGCGTCATCCGCACGCAAAGCCACCCCTTTGCCTACCGTGTCTAGACCCAGGATGGACACTCCAGCGTCCAGATTTATTCCGCCCTTTCGTGGCAGAGCCTCCAGCAGAGGAGGTGCTCGTGCCGAAGGGAGACGTGGAATTAAGAAGAAAAGTACCAAGTCCTTTAAGGGCAGAGTCTGACTGCCACCTTCTTCAGACAGCAGTGGGAGCCAGACTCAAGAACTTCTGGCAGTCCTGGGAGAGAAGGGACGCAGATGCACAATCTGTGAAGTTGCTCAGAGAAGGGTACAAGATCCCGTTTGTACGCAAACCCCCTCTAGCAACGTCTCCCATCGACCTCTCTCCCAGGTACAGAGAGGAGGACAAGAGATTAGCTTTGAAGCAAGAGGTGTCTCTCTTACTAGCAAAGGGAGCGGTAGTCAAAGTCCGGGACCATCAATCCCCGGGCTTCTACAACCGTCTCTTCTTAGTGGTAAAGAAGACAGGAGGGTGGAGGCCGGTGCTAGACGTCAGTGCTCTGAATGTCTTTGTCAGAAAGCAGACGTTCGCCATGGAGACGACAAAGTCTGTTCTAGCAGCGGTCAGGAAGGAAGACTGGATGGTCTCTTTAGACCTAAAGGACGCTTACTTTCACGTCCCCATCCACCCAGATTCCCAACCTTTTCTAAGGTTCGTTTACGGGAAGGTTGTCTACCAATTTCAAGCCCTGTGCTTTGGCCTAAGCACGGCGCCTCTTGTCTTTACGAAACTGATGAGGAATATTGCCAAATTCCTGCATTTAGCGGACATCAGAGCCTCCCTCTATTTGGACGACTGGCTTCTAAGAGCTTCTTCCAGTCGCCGCTGTCTGGAGAATCTAAAGTGGACTCTAGATCTGACCAAGGAATTGGGTCTCCTGGTCAATATGGAAAAGTCCCAACTGGTCCCATCCCAAACTATAGTCTACTTAGGGATGGAGATTCACAGTCAAGCTTTTCGGGCTTTTCCGTCGGCCCCCAGAATAAGTCAAGCCCAAGGATGCATCCAGAACATGCTAAAGAAGGACCGATGTTCAGTCAGACAGTGGATGAGTCTGATAGGGACGCTATCATCCCTGGACCAGTTCATTGCGTTAGGGAGACTGCACCTCCGTCCCCTTCAATTTCACCTAGCTGTTCATTGGAAGAAGGACAAGACGCTAGAAGCAGTCTCGATCCCCATTTCCGAGAAGATGAAGTCATCACTGACTTGGTGGAAGGACAACATCTACCTCAGAGAGGGTCTGCCCCTGGCTGGTCAGACCCCCAACCACGTTCTCTTCTCGGACGCATCGGACACGGGCTGGGGTGCGACATTAGACGGTCGGGAATGCTCGGGAACTTGGAACTCGGATCAAAGAACGTTACATATCAACTGCAAGGAGCTACTGGCAGTTCATCTGGCCTTGAAAAGCTTCAAGTCCCTCCTTCTAGGCAAGGTGGTGGAGGTGAACTCCGACAACACCACGGCCTTGGCGTACATCTCCAAGCAAGGGGGGACCCATTCTATGACGTTGTACGAGATCGCAAGGGACCTCCTCACCTGGTCAAGAGATCTAAACCTTTCTCTAGTAACGAGGTTCATTCAAGGCAACATGAATGTCATGGCGGACTGCCTCATTCGGAAGGGTCAAATCATCCCAACAGAATGGACCCTACACAAGGATGTGTGCAAGAGACTATGGGCCACATGGGGCCAACCTACCATAAATCTCTTTGCAACCTCGATGACCAAGAGGCTCCCAATTTATTGCTCGCCAATCCCGGACCCAGCAGCAGTTCATATAGATGCCTTTCTACTGGATTGGTCCCATCTAGACCTTTATGCATTCCCCCCGTTCAAGATTGTCAACAAGGTACTGCAGAAGTTCGCCTCACACGAAGGGACAAGGTTGACGTTAGTTGCTCCCCTCTGGCCCGCGAGAGAATGGTTCACCGAGGTACTTCAATGGCTGGTGGACGTTCCCAGAACTCTTCCTCTAAGAGTGGACCTTCTACGTCAGCCACACGTAAAGAAGGTACACCCAAGCCTCCACGCTCTTCGTCTGACTGCCTTCAGACTATCGAAAGACTCTCGAGAGCTAGAGGCTTTTCGAAGGAGGCAGCCAGAGCGATTGCTAGAGCAAGGAGGACATCCACTCTTAGAGTCTACCAGTCGAAGTGGGAAGTCTTCCGAAGCTGGTGCAAGTCGGTATCAGTATCCTCAACCAGTACCTCTGTAACCCAAATAGCTGACTTCCTATTATACCTGAGGAAGGAAAGATCTCTTTCAGCTCCCACGATCAAAGGTTACAGAAGCATGTTGGCAACAGTCTTCCGTCACAGAGGTTTAGATCTTTCTAACAACAAAGATCTACAGGACCTCCTTAAGTCTTTTGAGACCTCGAAGGAGCGTCGGTTGGCTACACCAGGTTGGAATTTAGACGTGGTACTAAAATTCCTTATGTCGAAAGGTTCGAGCCACTTCAATCAGCCTCCTTTAAAGATCTCACTTTAAAGACTTTTCCTTGTTTGCCTTGCAACAGCTAAAAGATTAAGTGAGATACACGCCTTCAGCAGGAACATCGGATTTTCATCTGAGACGGCTACATGTTCCTTACAGCTTGGTTTTCTAGCCAAAAACGAACTACCTTCTCGTCCTTGGCCGAAATCGTTCGATATTCCAAGCCTTTCTAATTTGGTTGGAAATGAACTGGAAAGAGTCTTATGCCCTGTTAGAGCTCTTAAGTTCTATTTAAGACGAACTAAACTTTTACGAGGACAGTCAGAAGCTTTATGGTGTGCTATTAAGAAACCTTTACCTATGTCAAAGAATGCAGTTTCCTATTATATCAGACTGTTGATACGAGAAGCTCATTCCCATCTGAATGAGGAAGACCATGCTTTGTTGAAGGTAAGGACACAGGAAGTTAGAGCTGTCGCAACTTCAGTGGCCTTTAAACAAAATAGATCTCTGCAGAGTGTAATGGACGCAACCTATTGGAGAAGCAAGTCAGTGTTCGCGTCTTTTTATCTTAAAGATGTCCAGTCTCTTTACGAGAACTGCTACACCCTGGGACCATTCGTAGCAGCGAGTGCAGTAGTGGGTGAGGGCTCAACCACTACATTCCCCTAATTCCATAACCTTTTTTAATCTTTCTCTTGAAATGTTTTTTATTGTTGTTTTTTGGGTTGTCCGGAAGGCTAAGAAGCCTTTCGCATCCTGGTTGATTTGGCGGGTGGTCAAATTCTTTTCTTGAGAAGCGCCTAGATTAGAGGTTTTGATGAGGTCCTTTAGTATGGGTTGCAACCCTTGATACTTCAGCTCCTAGGAGTCGCTCAGCATCCTAAGAGGATCGCGAGGCTCAGTAAGGAAGATGTACTTAAAAAGGCAGAGTAATTGTTCAAGTCGACTTCCTTACCAGGTACTTATTTATTTTATGTTTGTTATTTTGAATAACTGCTAAAATGAAATACAAAATACTTAGCTCATAATAATGTAAACAAGTAATGCTGGTCTCTACCCACCCCACTGGGTGTGAATCAGCTGATATAATCACCGGCTAAGTTTAATATTGAAAAATGTTATTTTTATTACTAAAATAAATTTTTGAATATACTTACCCTGTGATTATATATTAAAGGACCCTCCCTTCCTCCCCAATAGAGACCCAGTGGACCGAGGAGAAAATTGGTTCTGTGTTTACATGGAGTACTAAGTACCTGCTCGACAGATGGCGCTGTTGATGTACACCCCCTACCTGCATAGCGATGGCTGGCGTATTTTGAACGTAGAGTTTTTCTGTCGGGCAGCAGAGCTGCAGCTGATATAATCACCGGGTAAGTATATTCAAAAATTTATTTTAGTAATAAAAATAACATATTAAATAGCATGATTTGTATTTCAGTTATGGAACAAATGACAAATTCGTAGGTAATTTGTATTTTTCCTAACAATACAAACCTTAGCTATTTCATCAAACTTGGCTGCCAGCCCTATCCCCCGTGAAGTCCTACCTCTAAGCAAAGTGAACTCAATCACAGGTGTGTGTGAGGGGGCCCCGCTCACTAGCGTTGGGGTAGTAAACCCTCGTTAAAATTCCAATGGCTCGTCATTTCAGCTACGCCGAAAGTAATTACCCATATTAAATAGCTAAGGTTTGTATAGTTAGGAAAAATACAAATTACCTACTAATTTGTCATTTTTCCACAAGGCACTGCTCAGGAGGTGTTTACCTCTGCAGTGTCTTGTGAAAAAGTCCTCCACAGCAGTCTACCGGGCATAATGAGCCATCTGTAATTGGTGTTGTAAAAGGGGTATTTCTCCACTCGGTCTCTATTCAGTTTGTTGCAGACTAACTTGTTTTCCTGAGCAGAGAAAAGATCCTCTCAGTGTCAGCGATGAAAGGCTAGTGCGCAGCCTTGTGCCAAGTCTTTAGACTGAAAGGCATAGACCCTTCCTCTTCATGGAAATTGTCAATGCTCATGAGGATCTTCAAGCAATTCTGCTCTTTGAAAGAACTCAAACACCCTTGTGGAATGTTGCTAAAGTCCTGAAGTCCGTGAAGAGGCCCCCTTTCTGAACCTTAAAAGCTGGTGACTGATAAGTACTTGACTCTCAAAGTGCTCTTTTCACTTACCCTGGCTTCAACAGAACAAGTAGGTGAGCTGTAAGATTAACCAATTCTGATAAATCATTCTGAGGGGTAGGCAAATGGTTCTCTTTCCTTCGTTCCTGAAGGTTTGAATCTTTCTTCTTCTCCTCCAAATTATTTACTACTATTCCCAGTGAGGGTACCAAGACGCTACCTTTAATGGACTTATCAGACCTTGACTAAAGACACTCATTATCATCTTTGGCTGGTTTGAGAACATATCCAGAAACACCATCTCCTCCTAGCTTTGCAAGATGATTAATTGAGCACAAACCCAGGAAGCAGGTGATTTGGAGGAACCATCTTAGGAAATTTCTTAGAAGGTAAGAGGAGTAGGTGTGACAGCCTTGCGTGGAACCTGTCAAGTCCTGGAGGATGGAGGCAAGATGCTAGACAACCTTCACAGCCCATTACTGTATCTATGGAAATGCACCCACAAGTCATTCAATATGGTTTTCCCTGGGACTTGTTTTGTTTACCTAGCTCCCTTAAAGGACAAGAAGTATCTCATCTCAGATAGCAGTTGCAACATTAGTCTGGGATGAGAGTAAAACTGTCTGCTCATTCTTCATTTTCCTTTCGCTTCTTTGGTGTGCATAAGGTCGAACCATTGGCACTGTAACAGACCTCCTGAAGAGGGGTATAAACCCATCGCCTTAATTAAGCAAACATCACTCCCTGTAGGATATATGTTCCTCCACAACCACCTTTATAAATGGTAGAAATCTAGCATATCACTTAAAAATTCAGGTCATAGGAGGTGAATCGGTCAACACTATTGGTCCGAGTGTCCTGACATATCGGGATTTTAAACCAGCCAGGTTGGTTATAGGCACTTTCTCGACTTATAAGTCTCCTATTAAAGGGCTCAGGTTTGTATAGTTTGAAAAAATACAACTTACTTATAAAAAGATTTTGATTTTTTTTTACTTTACAGCCATTTTCATTTACTATCTTCCATCTTCTACTTCATAACTTGAATGCAGCGTTCTCCCCCCAGTTGCACCTCGGCATGGAATGGTTTCCCTGGACCCACCTTCGAACTACAGTTTATGGTTTAAATTCTATAAAAACAAATTTAATGCAATAATTTCAAAGGAACACTAGTATAAAATTAATTTTAGGTTTTTTCTGAGCCGGTTTAACCCTTATTGAATAAAGCAACTCTCTCTCTCTCCCCGCCCTCCCAATGATCACTTCATCTGTGATTCTTATAAAATCTTTCTTTATAAAGTAATAAGTATGAGGCTCTAATTGAGAACCTTTTGTTTTGTAACAATTTTAGACCACGAGATTGAATGATTTTATAGTGTACTTGTATTACATTAAACCGTTAACATATTCAATGCTCTCAAGTTCATGTAACAGCTCCATTAATATTGAGTCAGGAAAGTTGCAAATATGTGAGAGATAAGTCAGAACAGAAAGAAAGGAGAGAAGGCTAGAAAATAAGAAGGTGAAAGAAGTAGAAGTGGTGTTGCTTTCTTTTCGTATTGGTAGTGATTCTTGCACATCTACTCAGCAGTAGGCTATTGATACTGTTAAATGGAAATGTCACTCAAGTTGTTTATTGATAATAATAATGATGATTTTATCAGTAACCATAGTATTAATAATATCTAGAAGGGCACTCAATACAGTGCAGACCTTATTTCTCGACCTTGACCTTTGACCTAGTACTTTCAAAATTGAATCACTTCCACATCTCAACATAGCAATTAATCCCTGAAAGTTTCACTACTTTACTAGTAAAATTGTGGCCAGGAAATTGTTCAATTACAAACAAACAAACAAACAGTGGTGGAAACATAACCTCCTCCCAACTTCTTTGGCGGAGGCAATAATAACAACAACTTGAAGGAAACCCCATGCTGTGTCCAAGAATCTTGGGTATTAAAAATCTGCAATGATATATAACTGGGTTTTTAGTTTCCAATATTGATAATATTGATAGAAATATTAACAATATTGATGATAGTGTTTAAAATACTGTACAGTAATTCAGTAAGCATTGCATTAGGGTAAAAGAAATCTTGTGATGTTTGTATGAATTGTATAATTGAGGTTCTTAGAAAATAGATTTTGTTAAAGTGGTGTAAAGGTAATAAAATTTTATCGGTTCTAATTCACCACTTCATTTCAGATTCCTGAATTGCTGATGGCTGCTTGTATGATGTCATGAAGATTCAGTGACCTGTAAGAGGAAAGAAAAAATCTCTATAAACATCCATGACCTCAGATATCTTGAATTAAAGAGAATAGGACGCATAGTACAACTTTATTATAAAAGTTATGGAAGAAATCTGTTTTAATAAGAAGGGAGAACAACATTAGAAATGAAAAAGAACTTTATCAAGAAGCCAAATAGGTGTTCCTAGGAAGAAAAAATACATAAACTTTAGTTTTTTTCTAAGTATTGGAAGAATTGGTATTTAGATAAATAGTGTACAGTATAGTGAAGAGAACATAAGTGTCCATTGTCTTCAATTATAACTAGAATTTTATTTAAGTTAAATTCTGTACAACCTAAATTTGTATGTAGATGAATAGAGGGTTGGAATAGGTTGCTGCTGAAAAATTATTACAATATTAAGAAAGGTGGTTGACTTCCATACAACAAAACCTGACCACACAAGACTTAACAGCTCTTATAGTGGGAGGAGTTAACTTTGTACACAATCATTCAATGACGTTTCACTTTTGGTCACACTTCTTTGTGGCTTTTTAGTGTCCGTATTGCATATTTGTTCTGACACAGATACAAACCTTCGCTATTTATAGGGTAATACTTTCGCCGCAGCTGAAAGACGAGCCAGGATAATTTTAGTGAGGGATAACTACCCCATCGGCTAGTTAGCAGGTGGGGGTTGGGGTAGACTGGCTGTCCCACTCACACTCACCTATCGGCTGAGTAACCACTTTACTTTTTGGCTCTGTAGAGGACGGACATGCTGCCTTTCTCTCCCGCAAAGACTTGCCTTGATGTTTTTTGTTTTTCTTGTGTGTTTTCATTTATCTTACATATATTTGAGTGTATATATGTATAAAAGGGAATAACGTTGTAAGGTACGTGTAACTTTAATTGCTGCTGACATCGTATCCAACTGCCTCCGCCGTAAGGGAGTTGGTCATTGCCGCCCTTCCCTGCGACTGATGGTCGGCAGGTTCTCAATACTGCCGTGTGTTTGTTTCATTACAGAATTAAAATGTATAACATTTCAGCTCCCTTTCGAGGAATAACTTACAAGGAAGGTGACTTATTCACCGAATAGTGTATTTTGTGCAACAGAGCATGAATTGTAATTGATAACTTCCTTTTTTCACAGGTAATAGCGATGTAGAAGACAAGGCCGAATGCTACGGCCGCCCTGTTTGTTATCCTGCGCTCCTTGTGGTAGCTCGTGAGCTGCCCTCATTACGAGGTAGAATTCGCTGTCAACCTTCAACTTGATCCTCCTTCGAGGGGAACTTCTCTCTCTTGAGTGATTTTTGTTTACCCCTATGCTTTTTTTACCATAGAGCTGGGAGAAAGCTTTACTTAGGCTATGTCCTCTTGCGGGAGGACTTCTCTCTCGTTCGCGAGAGAGATTTTTACGCCTACGCTTTTTTCCCATAGAGCTGGGAGAAAGCTTGTCTTTGGCGATGTACTTGTATTACATTAAACCGTTTACAGTAGTCGTTTCACTACTCTCAAGCCCGTGTAACAGCTCCATTGCTTCCATTAATATTGTGTCAGGAAAGGTGCAAATATGTGAGAGGTAAGTCAGAACAGGAAGAAAGAAATGAAAGTAAGGAGAGAAGGATAGAAAATAAGAAGGTGAAAGAAGTAGAAGTGGTGTTGCTTTCTTTTCATATTGGTAGTGATTCTTGCACATCTACTCAGCAGTAGGCTATTGATACTGTTAAATGGAAATGTCACAAGTTGTTTATTGATAATAATAATGATGATTTTATCAGTAACCATAGTATTAATAATATATCTAGAAGGGCACTCAATACAGTGCAGACCTTATTTCTCGACCTCGACCTTGACCTTTGACCTAGTACTTTCAAAATTGAATCACATCCACATCTCAACATAGCAATTAATCCCTGAAAGTTTGACTACTTTACTAGTAAAATTGTGGCCAGGAAGTTGTTCAATTACAAACTAACAAACAAACAAACAAACAGTGGTGGAAACATAACCTCCTCCCAACTTCTTTGGCAGAGGTAATAATAATAACAACTTGAAGAAAACCCCATGCTGTGTCTAAGAATCTTGGGTATTAAAAATCCACAATGATGTATAACTGGGTTTTTAGTTTCCAATATTGATAGAAATGTTAACAATATTGATGATAGTGTTTAAAATACTGTACAGTAATTCAGTAAGCATTGCATTAGGGTAAAAAAATCTTGTGATGTTTGTATGAATTGTATATTTGAGGTTCTTAGAAAATAGATTTTGTTAAAGTGGTGTAAAGGTAATAAGATTTTATCCGTTCTAATTCACCGCTTCATTTCAGACTCCTGAATTGCTGATGGCTGCTTGTATGATGTCATGAAGATTCAGTGACCTGTAAGAGGAAAGAAAAAATCTCTATAAACATCCATGACCTCAGATATCTTGAATTAAAGAGAATAGGACACATAGTACAACTTTATTATAGAAGTTATGGAAGAAATCTGTTTTAATAAGAAGGGAGAACAACAACATTAGAAACGAAAAAGAACTTTATCAAGAAGCCAAACAGGTGTTCCTAGGAAGAAAAAATACATAAACTTTAGTTTTTTCTAAGTATTGGAAGAATTGGTATTTAGATAAATAGTGTACAGTATAGTGAAGAGAACATAAGTGTCCAATGTCTTCAATTATAACTAGAATTTTATTTAAGTTAAATTCTGTACAACCTAAATTTGTAGATGAATAGAGGGTTGGAATAGGTTGCTGCTGAAAAATCATTACAATATTAAGAAAGGTGGTTGACTTCCATACAACAAAACCTGACCACACAAGACTTAACAGCTCTTATAGTGGGAGGAGTTAACTTTGTACACAATCATTCAATGACGTTTCACTTTTGGTCACACTTCTTTGTGGCTTTTTAGTGTCCGTATTGCATATTTGTTCTGACACAGATACAAACCTTCGCTATCTATAGGGTAATACTTTCGCCGCAGCTGAAAGACGAGCCATGATAATTTTAGTGAGGGATAACTACCCCATCGGCTAGTTGGCAGGTTGGGGTTGGGGTAGACTGGCTGCCCCACTCACTCTCACCTCTCGGCTGAGTAACCACTTTACTTTTTGGCTCTGTAGAGGACGGACATGCTGCCTTTCTCTCCCGCAAAGACTTGCCTTGATGTTTTTTGTTTTTCTTGTGTGTTTTCATTTATCTTACATATATTTGAGTGTATATATGTATAAAAGGGAATAAAGTTGTGAGGTACGTGTAACTTTAATTGCTGCTGACATTGTATCCAACTGCCTCTGCCGTAAGGGAGTTGTCATTGCTGCCCTTCCCTGCGACTGATGGTCGGCAGGTTCTCAATACTGCCGTGTTTTTGTTTCATTACAGAATTAAAATGTATAACATTTCAGATCCCTTTCAAGGAATAACTTACAAGGAAGGTGACTTATTCACCGAATAGTGTATTTTGTGCAACAGAGCATGAATTGTAATTGATAACTTCCTTTTTTCACAGGTAATAGCGATGTAGAAGACAAGGCCAAATGCTACGCCCGCCCTGTTTGTTATCCTGCGCTCCATGTGGTAGCTCGTGAGCTGCCCTCATTACGAGGTAGCATTCGCTGTCAACCTTCAACTTGATCCTCCTTCGAGGGGAACTTCTCTCTCTTGAGGGATTTTTGTTTACGCCTATGCTTTTTTTTCCCATAGAGCTGGGAGAAAGCTTTACTTAGGCTATGTCCTCTTTTGGAAGCCTCGCACCCATTTGTGCAGCTTCTCTCTAGCGATGTCCCTTGCCTCCGTGGTAGGAGGATCGTTGAACACCTCGTCAAGAAGACTCTTCCAGACTGAACAGTTCTGCGGATCCCAGAATTTAAGGTCGCCTTTCTTGGCGGCGTAGGGGCCGCCGTGGGTCCGGTACGCCTTATGCCCGTAGAAGTCCGGGGGCTTAACTCCACACGCTTAACTCCACAGAAGTTGCTTTCACACTTCACATACTCCTCCTGTAAAAGAAAGAGATCATGAGTACATGGAAGGCATAAGAATGACTTACATTACTCTAGACTTAAGAATAACTTAATCTATAATAGCATAATAATGTTCAACAACTCTGTCATAAGAGTCGTTGGCACACTTCAACTGATTGCGTGCGTCTCATTGTTCGTGCGCTCCAATCCGATCGTGTGTGCCAAAAGGGTCGTGTGCACCACATCGGTCGTGTGCACCACATCGGTCGTGTGCACCACATCGGTCGTGAGCGCCAATTTGGTCCTATTCGCCAAATTGGACGTGCGTGCCAATTTGGTCGTGCACGCTAATCCGGTCGTGCGCGCCAAGTTGGTCATGCATGCCAAACCAGCCTAGCGCCTGATCGTCCGTGCGTGCAAAAAGGTTGGTCATGCGCGCAAGAGCTCTGTGTGGCAAGAGTACTCATTACTACGTTCACCCGAAGGTTCACGATAGCCTGGGTTGTGCGAGTATGAACGGTCAACAAAACGAGAGCCCGAAAACTTTGTCATATAAGTATGGCTATGGTCACGAGAACCCAAAGGTTCAGCGTGAACTGCGTTGTGAGACCCTGAAGGGTCAGCGCAAACGAGAAACTGAAGTTTCCCTGTCACTAAACACCGAAGTGTTGGAGTGACTAAAGTTACGAGAGCCCAAGGGTTCTGCATAACTAATGTTACGAGACCCCAAAGGGTCAGCGTAACAGATAACCGAAGTGTCTCTATCACAAAACACCGAAGTGCCAGTGACTAAAGTTGCGTGAGCCCAAGGGTTCAACTTGACTAATGTTACGAGACTCCGAAGGGTCAGCGTAACGAGAAACCGAAGTTTCCCTTAAAACACCGAAATGTCAGTGACTAAAGTTACAAGAGCCCTAGGGTTCAACGTAACTAATGTTATGAGACCCCGAAGGGTCAGCGTAATGAGAAACCGCAGTTTCCCTGTCACAACACACCAGAGTGTTAGTGACTAAAGTTGCGAAAGCCCAAGGGTTCAGCATAACTAATGTTACGAGACCCCGAAGGGTCAGCGCAACGATAAACCTAAGTTTCCCTGTCAAAAAACACCGAAGTGTCAGAGTGACTAAAGTTATGAGAGCCCAAGGGTTCTGCATAACTAATGTTACAACACCCCGAAGGATCAGCGTGACGAGGAAACGAGGTTCCTCTGTCACGAGACCCCGAAAGGTCAGCGTGATTGATGGCACAAGTTCCCAAAGGCTCAACGTTACCATAGTTACGAGAGCCCGAAGGTTCAGCGTAACTGAAACTCGAAGGTTTCGAGCGGAGTCCCGAAGGACTCCTACTGTCACGAGAACCCGCAGGATCAACATGACGAGAGCCCGAAGGCTCAACGATCACGCCAGCCCAAAGGGTGATCAAACGAGACCCTGAAGGATCAAGGAGAACCAGCAGGTTCAAAGTAACACCTCCGCATAAGAGGTTTGTTCTCCCGAAGAAGAATGTCGCTTAAGAGAAGGCTCTCGCTCCGCCCCTGAAGGAGAACCATAAGTGTAACGGGGGACCGCCGATGCCCAGAGGCGGTCTTCTCTCGAGGACGAGAGACTCGTTCCCCCGAAGGGATAACCTGCTTCGGAGAAAGCTCAGCCACCGCCCCTGGTGGATTAGCAAGCTCCTACAAGTTATTTCTCGCGAACGAGAGGGAAGTTCTCCCGAAGGAGATTGCCTAAGACAAGCTTTCTCCCAGCTCTATGGGAAAAAAGCATAGGCTTGATAATCTCTCTCTTGCGAACGAGAGTAAAGTCCTCCCGAAGAAGGACATCGCCTAAAACAAGCTTTCTCCCAGCTCTATGGGAAAAAAGCGTAGCGGAGTTCTTCGTATATTTGCGGGAAGAATGCGCCTTTCAGTCTTGCAATGAAAGGCTATCGCTCAGCCTCAAGTCTAGCCTTCAGGCTCAACTCAAAGGAGTGGACATTTCTTCCTCGCTGGAACTTTCCCTACTCAAACGAAGATATGAACTTATCTGCCCTCGGTCGGAAGTGAGACCTCCTCCATGGAACGTGGTTCGAGTTCTCAGGCCTCTTAAGAGACCTCCCTACGAACCATTACGCCAGGCTTCAGATCGCCACCTAACTTGGAAGGCGGTGTTCCTACTAGCTTTGGCCTTGGCCAAGCGAGTCAGTGAACTTCATGGTCTCTCGTATGACATCGCCCATGCAAGGGGAGGTAACGTTCAGATTCGTCTCTGAGTTTGTTGCTAAAAGACAGAATCCGGGAGTGCCGGACCCTTGACTCGACTCTTTCCTGATTTCGAGTCTTCGTTCTGTAACAGATGACCCAGACCATCCCCTACTGTGTCCAGTAAGGAGTCTGAGGTTATATCTCAAAAGAACGGCTGCTGTTCATCCTCAAGTGCAAGCTTTCTTTGTGAGCACTGGGAGAACAAAGAGGAGGGTCACCAAGAATACCATCTCGGCATGGATTCGTAGGGTGATCCATCTGTCCCTGAATCCTGACCTTCCTCCGTCATGTCGCCTTAGAGCGCATGATGTTGGGGAGTAACTACGTCCCTGGCCTTCAAGAAGAACTTTTTCATTGACGCAGGTTCTACAAGCGGGAATGTGAAAGCATCAGATGACCTTCACAACCCACTACCTGCAAGACGTGACACACAGGAGGCTCGATACGCTCTATCGGCCCTGTGGTGGCTGCACAACAGCTGGTTTAAACCTCGGGCTTCTTAATGGACAAGTAGCAGATGGTTGAGGGCATTGTTACCCAGTCTTAGTCTGCATGAATGAAAAGGTTTGTCTGGCCCTTATCCTTTTCTTCATCCTCCCCTCTCTTGGGGAAAGCAGCATCCTGGGTTCTCTGCACAGCTGACCTCAAACCACTGCAGGTAAACCATGTTTACTTATGCTCCTAGTATTAAGTTAATACTGTCACTTCCCCATACCCTGACGAGGTGGTATTGGGAGAGTCCTAGCCTAAAGTTTCCATCTAAAGGACTTCAGGTCAACTACCTAGGACGGGTCACACTTCATTCCTTCACACACAGCTTACTTAGGCCGCAGCCCTTGCACAGCAAGGTTCTAGCGAGGTGCAGGGACTCCTTATTGTTGAGTGCTGACACACTCCGGATACTGAGTCCCCGGGCAAAGCCAAAAGCCAGTACTGGACGGGACTTACCACCCTTCCTAAGGGGTGAGTCACCCATATTAAATAGCGTGGTTTGTATTTCAGTTATGGAACAAATGACAAATTCGTAGGTAATTTGTATTTTTCCTAACTATACAAACCTTAGCTATTTAATCAAACTTGCCCGCCAGCCCTATCCCCCGTGAAGTCCTACCTCTAAGCAAAGTGAACTCGATCACAGGAGTGTGAGAGGGGGGAAGGTAGCAAGTTACCCCCCTACCCCCCGCTAACTAGCGGTGGGGTAGTAAACCCTCGTTAAAATTCCAATGGCTCGTCATTTCAGCTACGCCGAAAGTAATTACCCATATTAAATAGCTAAGGTTTGTATAGTTAGGAAAAAGACAAATTACCTACTAATTTGTCATTTTTCCACAAGGCACTGCTCAGGAGGTGTTTGCCTCTGCAGTGTCTTGTGAAAAAGTCCTCCACAGCAGTCTACCGGGCATAATGAGCCATCTGTAATTGGTGTTGTAAAAGGGGTATTTCTCCACTCGGTCTCTATTCAGTTTGTTGCAGACTAACTTGTTTTCCTGTGCAGAGAGAAGATCCTCTCAGTGTCAGCGATGAAAGGCTAGTGCGCAGCCTTGTGCCAAGTCTTTAGACTGAAAAGCATAGACCCTTCCTCTTCATGGAAATTGTCAATGCTCATGAGGATCTTCAAGCAATTCTGCTCTTTGAAAGAACTCAAACACCCTTGTGGAATGTTGCTAAAGTCCTGAAGTCCGTGAAGAGGCCCCCTTTCTGAACCTTAAAAGCTGGTGACTGATAAGGACTTGACACTCAAAGTGCTCTTTTCACTTACCCTGGCTTCAACAGAACAAGTAGGTGAGCTGTATGATTAACCATATCTGATAAATCATTCTGAGGGGTAGGCAAATGGTTCTCTTTCCTTCGTTCCTGAAGGTTTGAATCTTTCTTCTTCTCCTCCAAATTATTTACTACTATTCCCAATGAGGGCACCAAGACGCTACCTTAAATGGACTTATCAGACCTTGACTAAAGACACTCATTATCATCTTTGGCTGGTTTGAGAAAATATCCAGAAACACCATCTCCTCCTAGCTTTGCGAGATGATTAATTGAGCACAAACCCAGGAAGCAGGTGATTTGGAGGAACCGGCTTAGGAAATTTCTTAGAAGGTAAGAGGAGTAGGTGTGACAGCCTTGCGTGGAACCTGTCAAGTCCTGGAGGATGGAGGCAAGATGCTAGACAACCTTCACAACCCATTACTGTATCTATGGAAATGCACCCACAAGTCATTCAATATGGTTTTCCCTAGGACTTGTTTAGTTTACCTAGCTCCCTTAGTGGACAAGAAGTATCTCATCTCAGATAGCAGTTGCAACATTAGTCTGGGATGAGAGTAAAACTGTCTGCTCATTCTTCATTTTCCTTTCGCTTCTTTGGTGTGCATAAGGTCGAACCATTGGCACTGTAACAGACCTATTGAGGGGTATAAACCCATCGCTTTAATTAAGCAAACATCACTCCCTGTAGGATATAGGCTCCTCCACAACCACCTGTATAAATGGCAGAAATCTAGCATATCACTTAAAAATTCAGGTCATAGGAGGTGAATCGGTCGACACTATTGGTCCGAGTGTCCTGACATATCGGCATTTTAAACCAGCCAGGTTGGTTATAGGCACTTTCTCATAAGTATAAGTCTCCTATTAAAGGGCTCAGGTTTGTGTAGTTTGGAAAAATACAAATTACTTATAAAAAGATTTCTATTTTTTTTTTACTTTACAGCCATTTTCATTTACTATCTTCCATCTTCTACTTCCTAACCCGAATGCAGCGTTCTCCCCCCAGTTGCACCTCAGCTTGCAATGGTTTCCATGGCCCCACCTTCGAACTACAGTTTATGGTTTAAATTCTATAATTAGAATGAATTTAATGCAATAATTTCAAAGGAACTCTAGTATAAAATTAATTTTAGCTTTTTTCCGAGTCGGTTTAACCCATTTCTGTATAAAACATCTCTCTCTCCCCTCCCTCCCAATGACCACTTCATCTGTGATTCTTATAAATTAAATTCTATATATAAAGTAATAATCAGAGGCTCTAATTGAGAACCTTTTGTTTTGTAACATAATTTTAGTCCATGAGATTGAATGATTTTATAGTGTACGTATACAGTATTACATTAAACCGTTAACATATTCACTGCTCTCAAGTTCATGTAACAGCTCCATTAATATTGAGTCAGGAAAGTTGCAAATATGTGAGAGATAAGTCAGAACAGAAAGAAAGGAGAGGAGGCTAGAAAATAAGAAGCTGAAGGACGAAGCGGTGTTGCTTTCTTTTCATATTGGTAGTGATTCTTGCACATCTACTCAGCAGTAGGCTATTGATACTGTTAAATGGAAATGTCACTCAAGGTGTTTATTGATAATAATAATGATGATTTTATCAGTAACCATAGTATAAATAATATCTAGAAGGGCACTCAATACAGTGCAGACCTTATTTCTCGACCTCGACCTAGTACTTTCAAAATTGAATCACTTCCACATCTCAACATAGCAATTAATCCCTGAAAGTTTCACTACTTTACTAGTAAAATTGTGGCCAGGAAGTTGTTCAATTACAAACAAACAAACAGTCGTGAAAACATAACCACCTCCCAACTTCTTTGGCGGAGGCAATAATAACAACTTGAAGGAAACACCATGCTGTGTCTAAGAATCTTGGGTATTAAAAATCCGCAATGATGTATAACTGGGTTTTTAGTTTCCAATATTGATAATATTGATAGAAATATTAACAATATTGATGATAGTGTTTAAAATACTGTACAGTAATTCAGTAAGCATTGCATTAGGGTAAAAAAATCTTGTGATGTTTGTATGAATTGTATATTTGAGGTTCTTATAAAATAGATTTTGTTAAAGTGGTGTAAAGGTAATAAAATGTTATCGGTTCTAATTCACCGCTTCATTTCAGATTCCTGAATTGCTGATGGCTGCTTGTATGATGTCATGAAGATTCAGTGACCTGTAAGAGGAAAGAAAAAATCTCTTTAAACATCCATGACCTCAGATATCTTGAATTAAAGAGAATAGGACACATAGTACAACTTTATTATAGAAGTTATGGAAGAAATCTGTTTTAATAAGAAGGGAGAACAACAACATTAGAAATGAAAAAGAACTTTATCAAGAAGCCAAATAGGTGTTCCTAGGAAGAAAAAATACATAAACTTTAGTTTTTTCTAAGTATTGGAAGAATTGGTATTTAGATAAATAGTGTACAGTATAGTGAAGAGAACATAAGTGTCCATTGTCTTCAATTATAACTAGAATTTTATTTAAGTTAAATTCTGTACAACCTAAATTTGTAGATGAATAGAGGGTTGGAATAGGTTGCTGCTGAAAAATCATTACAATATTAAGAAAGGAGGTTGACTTCCATACAACAAAACCTGACCACACAAGACTTAACAGCTCTTATAGTGGGAGGAGTTAACTTTGAACACAATCATTCAATGACGTTTCACTTTTGATCACACTTCTTTGTGGCTTTTTAGTGTCCGTATTGCATATTTGTTCTGACACAGATACAAACCTTCGCTATTTATTTTTATTGTTTTATTTTTTTACAGTTACCGTTCTAGTTCGTTTCTGTAATATGGCAACGGTGTGAGCTGTCTGGTTGAGTCCTGGGGATTCGGCTGTTGCTGCCTCCCCCCTTGTATTTTCGTCAGGGGCGTGTCTCCTTCTACTGGAAGTACTCCTGTGACGACGGACATCTCTCCAGTTCATTTTAGAACTCTCAGGAGGCTTGCCTCCTTGGGCGGGTAACTTTCCTTCCGAGGGAAGTTTTTCCTGTCCAGACTTGAGTTTTTCTCCTTTTGGGGGGTTCTTCTCTTGCCTTTTTTTTTGTGCGACTATGCTCTTGGTGCTGCTCGCCGCCGGCCACCTGCGGATGCTGCTCGCCGCCGGCCACCTGCGGATGCTGCTCGCCGCCGGCCACCTGCGGATGCTGCTCGCCGCCGGCCACCTGCGGATGCAGCTCGCCACCGGCCACCTGCGGATGCTGCTGCTCGCCGCCGCCGCCCACCTGCGGATGCTGCTGCTCGCCGCCGCCGCCCACCTGCGGATGCTGCTGCTCGCCGCCGCCGGCCACCTGCGGATGCTGCTGCTCGCCGCCGCCGGCCACCTGCGGATGGTGCTGCTCGCCGCCGGCCACCTGCGGATGGTGCTGCTCGCCGCCGGCCACCTGCGGATGGTGCTGCTCGCCGCCGGCCACCTCCTGCTGCTGCTGCTCGCCGCCGGCCACCTGCTGCTGCTGCTGCTGCTGCTGCTGCTGCCACCTGCTGCTGCTGCTCGCCGCCGGCCACCTGCTGCTGCTGCTGCTCGCCGCCGGCCACCTGCTGCTGCTGCTGCTGCTCGCCGCCGGCCACCTGCTGCTGCTGCTGCTGCTCGCCGCCGGCCACCTGCTGCTGCTGCTGCTGCTCGCCGCCGGCCACCTGCTGCTGCTGCTGCTGCTCGCCGCCGGCCACCTGCTGCTGCTGCTGCTCGCCGCCGGCCACCTGCTGCTGCTGCTGCTCGCCGCCGGCCACCTGCGGCTGCTGCTGCTCGCCGCCGGCCACCTGCGGCTGCTGCTGCTCGCCGCCGGCCACCTGCTGCTGCTGCTGCTCGCCGCCGGCCACCTGCTGCTGCTGCTGCTCGCCGCCGGCCGCCGGCCACCTGCTGCTGCTCGCCGCCGGCCACCTGCTGCTGCTCGCCGCCGGCCACCTGCTGCTGCTCGCCGCCGGCCACCTGCTGCTGCTGCTCGCCGCCGGCCACCTGCTGCTGCTGCTGCTGCTCGCCGCCGGCCACCTGCTGCTGCTACTGCTCGCCGCCGGCCACCTGCTGCTGCTGCTCGCCGCCGGCCACCTGCTGCTGCTGCTGCTGCTGCTGCTCGCCGCCGGCCACCTGCGGATGCTGCTGCTGCTGCTCGCCGCCGGCCACCTGCGGATGCTGCTGCTGCTGCTCGCCGCCGGCCACCTGCGGAAGCTGCTGCTGCTGCTCGCCGCCGGCCACCTGCGGATGCTGCTGCTGCTGCTGCTGCTCGCCGCCGGCCACCTGCAGATGCTGCTGCTGCTGCTAGCCGCCGGCCACCTGCGGATGCTGCTGCTGCTGCTGCTGCTCGCCGCCGGCCACCTGCGGATGCTGCTGCTCGCCGCCGCCCACCTGCGGATGCTGCTGCTGCTGCTGCTGCTGCTCGCCGCCGGCCACCTGCGGATGCTGCTGCTCGCCGCCGGCCACCTGCGGATGCTGCTGCTACTGCTACTCGCCGCCGGGCACCTGCGGATGCTGCTGCTACTGCTACTCGCCGCCGGGCACCTGCGGATGCTGCTGCTGCTGCTCGCCGCCGGCCACCTGCGGATGCTGCTGCTGCTGCTCGGCGCCGGCCACCTGCGGATGCTGCTGCTGCTGCTTGCCGCCGGCCACCTGCGGATGCTGGTCGCCGCCGCCCACCTGCGGATGCTGCTACTGCTCGCCGCTGCCCACCTGCGGATGCTGATGCTCGCCGCCGGCCACCTGCGGATGCTGCTCGCCGCCGGCCACCTGCGGATGCTGCTCGCCGCCGGCCACCTGCGGATGCTGCTGCTGCTGCTGCTCGCCGCCGGCCACCTGCGGATGCTGCTGCTGCTGCTCGCCGCCGGCCACCTGCGGATGCTGCTGCTGCTCGCCGCCGCCCACCTGCGGATGCTGCTGCTGCTCGCCGCCGCCCACCTGCGGATGCTGCTGCTGCTCGCCGCCGCCCACCTGCGGATGCTGCTGCTGCTCGCCGCCGCCCACCTGCGGATGCTGCTGCTGCTCGCCGCCGCCCACCTGCGGATGCTGCTGCTGCTCGCCGCCGCCCACCTGCGGATGCTGCTGCTGCTCGCCGCCGCCCACCTGCGGATGCTGCTGCTGCTCGCCGCCGCCCACCTGCGGATGCTGCTGCTGCTCGCCGCCGCCCACCTGCGGATGCTGCTGCTGCTCGCCGCCGCCCGCCGCCGCCCGCCTGCGGATGCTGCTGCTGCTCGCCGCCGCCCACCTGCGGATGCTGCTGCTGCTCGCCGCCGCCCACCTGCGGATGCTGCTGCTGCTCGCCGCCGCCAGCGGATGCTGCTGCTGCTCGCCGCCGCCCACCTGCGGATGCTGCTGCTGCTCGCCGCCGCCCACCTGCGGCTGCTGCTGCTGCTCGCCGCCGCCCACCTGCTGCTGCTCGCCGCCGCCCACCTGCGGCTGCTGCTGCTGCTCGCCGCCGCCCACCTGCGGCTGCTGCTGCTGCTCGCCGCCGCCCACCTGCGGATGCTGCTGCTGCTGCTGCTGCTGCTGCTCGCCGCCGCCCACCTGCGGATGCTGCTGCTGCTCGCCGCCGCCCACCTGCGGATGCTGCTGCTGCTGCTGCTGCTCGCCGCCGGCCCACCTGCGGATCCTGCTGCTGCTGCTGCTCGCCGCCGCCCACCTGCGGCTGCTGCTGCTGCTCGCCGCCGCCCACCTGCGGATGCTGCTGCTGCTGCTGCTGCTGCTGCTCGCCGCCGCCCACCTGCGGATGCTGCTGCTGCTCGCCGCCGCCCACCTGCGGATGCTGCTGCTGCTGCTGCTGCTCACCGCCGGCCCACCTGCGGATCCTGCTGCTGCTGCTGCTCACCGCCGGCCCACCTGCGGATGCTGCTGCTGCTGCTGCTGCTCGCCGCCAGCCACCTGCGGATGCTGCTACTCGCCGCCGCCCAACTGCGGATGCTGCTGCTGCTGCTGCTCGCCGCCGGCCACCTGCGGATGCTGCTGCTGCTGCTGCGGATGCTGCTGCTCGCCGCCGGCCACCTGCGGATGCTGCTGCTACTGCTACTCGCCGCCGGGCACCTGCGGATGCTGCTGCTACTGCTACTCGCCGCCGGGCACCTGCGGATGCTGCTGCTGCTGCTCGCCGCCGGCCACCTGCGGATGCTGCTGCTGCTGCTCGGCGCCGGCCACCTGCGGATGCTGCTGCTGCTGCTTGCCGCCGGCCACCTGCGGATGCTGGTCGCCGCCGCCCACCTGCGGATGCTGCTACTGCTCGCCGCTGCCCACCTGCGGATGCTGATGCTCGCCGCCGGCCACCTGCGGATGCTGCTCGCCGCCGGCCACCTGCGGATGCTGCTCGCCGCCGGCCACCTGCGGATGCTGCTGCTGCTGCTGCTCGCCGCCGGCCACCTGCGGATGCTGCTGCTGCTGCTCGCCGCCGGCCACCTGCGGATGCTGCTGCTGCTCGCCGCCGCCCACCTGCGGATGCTGCTGCTGCTCGCCGCCGCCCACCTGCGGATGCTGCTGCTGCTCGCCGCCGCCCACCTGCGGATGCTGCTGCTGCTCGCCGCCGCCCACCTGCGGATGCTGCTGCTGCTCGCCGCCGCCCACCTGCGGATGCTGCTGCTGCTCGCCGCCGCCCACCTGCGGATGCTGCTGCTGCTCGCCGCCGCCCACCTGCGGATGCTGCTGCTGCTCGCCGCCGCCCACCTGCGGATGCTGCTGCTGCTCGCCGCCGCCCACCTGCGGATGCTGCTGCTGCTCGCCGCCGCCCGCCGCCGCCCGCCAGCGGATGCTGCTGCTGCTCGCCGCCGCCCACCTGCGGATGCTGCTGCTGCTCGCCGCCGCCCACCTGCGGATGCTGCTGCTGCTCGCCGCCGCCCACCTGCGGATGCTGCTGCTGCTCGCCGCCGCCAGCGGATGCTGCTGCTGCTCGCCGCCGCCCACCTGCGGATGCTGCTGCTGCTCGCCGCCGCCCACCTGCGGCTGCTGCTGCTGCTCGCCGCCGCCCACCTGCGGCTGCTGCTGCTGCTCGCCGCCGCCCACCTGCGGCTGCTGCTGCTGCTCGCCGCCGCCCACCTGCGGCTGCTGCTGCTGCTCGCCGCCGCCCACCTGCGGATGCTGCTGCTGCTGCTGCTGCTGCTGCTCGCCGCCGCCCACCTGCGGATGCTGCTGCTGCTCGCCGCCGCCCACCTGCGGATGCTGCTGCTGCTGCTGCTGCTCACCGCCGGCCCACCTGCGGATCCTGCTGCTGCTGCTGCTCGCCGCCGCCCACCTGCGGCTGCTGCTGCTGCTCGCCGCCGCCCACCTGCGGATGCTGCTGCTGCTGCTGCTGCTGCTGCTCGCCGCCGCCCACCTGCGGATGCTGCTGCTGCTCGCCGCCGCCCACCTGCGGATGCTGCTGCTGCTGCTGCTGCTGCTGCTCGCCGCCGCCCACCTGCGGATGCTGCTGCTGCTCACCGCCGGCCCACCTGCGGATGCTGCTGCTGCTGCTGCTGCTCGCCGCCAGCCACCTGCGGATGCTGCTACTCGCCGCCGCCCAACTGCGGATGCTGCTGCTGCTGCTGCTCGCCGCCGGCCACCTGCGGATGCTGCTGCTGCTGCTGCGGATGCTGCTGCTCGCCGCCGGCCACCTGCTGCTGCTGCTGCTGCTGCTCGCCGCCGGCCACCTGCGGATGCTGCTGCTGCTGCTGCTGCTCGCCGCCGGCCACCTGCGGATGCTGCTGCTGCTGCTCGCCGCCGGCCACCTGCGGATGCTGCTGCTGCTGCTCGCCGCCGCCCACCTGTGGATGCTGCTGCTCGCCGCCGCCCACCTGCGGATGCTGCTACTCGCCGCCGCCCAACTGCGGATGCTGCTGCTGCTGCTGCTCGCCGCCGGCCACCTGCGGATGCTGCTGCTGCTGCTGCGGATGCTGCTGCTCGCCGCCGGCCACCTGCTGCTGCTGCTGCTGCTGCTCGCCGCCGGCCACCTGCGGATGCTGCTGCTGCTGCTGCTGCTCGCCGCCGGCCACCTGCGGATGCTGCTGCTGCTGCTCGCCGCCGGCCACCTGCGGATGCTGCTGCTGCTGCTCGCCGCCGCCCGCCTGCGGATGCTGCTGCTCGCCGCCGCCCGCCTGCGGATGCTGCTGCTGCTCGCCGCCGCCCGCCTGCGGATGCTGCTGCTGCTCGCCGCCGCCCGCCTGCGGATGCTGCTGCTGCTCGCCGCCGCCCGCCTGCGGATGCTGCTGCTGCTCGCCGCCGCCCGCCTGCGGATGCTGCTGCTGCTCGCCGCCGCCCGCCTGCGGATGCTGCTGCTGCTCGCCGCCGCCCGCCTGCGGATGCTGCTGCTGCTCGCCGCCGCCCGCCTGCGGATGCTGCTGCTGCTCGCCGCCGCCCGCCTGCGGATGCTGCTGCTGCTCGCCGCCGCCCGCCTGCGGATGCTGCTGCTGCTCGCCGCCGCCCGCCTGCGGATGCTGCTGCTGCTCGCCGCCGCCCGCCTGCGGATGCTGCTGCTGCTCGCCGCCGCCCGCCAGCGGATGCTGCTGCTGCTCGCCGCCGCCCACCTGCGGATGCTGCTGCTGCTCGCCGCCGCCCACCTGCGGATGCTGCTGCTGCTCGCCGCCGCCCACCTGCGGATGCTGCTGCTGCTCGCCGCCGCCCACCTGCGGATGCTGCTGCTGCTGCTGCTGCTCGCCGCCGGCCACCTGCGGATGCTGCTGCTCGCCGCCGCCCACCTGCGGATGCTGCTGCTGCTGCTGCTGCTGCTCGCCGCCGGCCACCTGCGGATGCTGCTGCTCGCCGCCGGCCACCTGCGGATGCTGCTGCTACTGCTACTCGCCGCCGGGCACCTGCGGATGCTGCTGCTACTGCTACTCGCCGCCGGGCACCTGCGGATGCTGCTGCTGCTGCTCGCCGCCGGCCACCTGCGGATGCTGCTGCTGCTGCTCGGCGCCGGCCACCTGCGGATGCTGCTGCTGCTGCTTGCCGCCGGCCACCTGCGGATGCTGGTCGCCGCCGCCCACCTGCGGATGCTGCTACTGCTCGCCGCTGCCCACCTGCGGATGCTGATGCTCGCCGCCGGCCACCTGCGGATGCTGCTCGCCGCCGGCCACCTGCGGATGCTGCTCGCCGCCGGCCACCTGCGGATGCTGCTGCTGCTGCTGCTCGCCGCCGGCCACCTGCGGATGCTGCTGCTGCTGCTCGCCGCCGGCCACCTGCGGATGCTGCTGCTGCTCGCCGCCGCCCACCTGCGGATGCTGCTGCTGCTCGCCGCCGCCCACCTGCGGATGCTGCTGCTGCTCGCCGCCGCCCACCTGCGGATGCTGCTGCTGCTCGCCGCCGCCCACCTGCGGATGCTGCTGCTGCTCGCCGCCGCCCACCTGCGGATGCTGCTGCTGCTCGCCGCCGCCCACCTGCGGATGCTGCTGCTGCTCGCCGCCGCCCACCTGCGGATGCTGCTGCTGCTCGCCGCCGCCCACCTGCGGATGCTGCTGCTGCTCGCCGCCGCCCACCTGCGGATGCTGCTGCTGCTCGCCGCCGCCCGCCGCCGCCCGCCTGCGGATGCTGCTGCTGCTCGCCGCCGCCCACCTGCGGATGCTGCTGCTGCTCGCCGCCGCCCACCTGCGGATGCTGCTGCTGCTCGCCGCCGCCAGCGGATGCTGCTGCTGCTCGCCGCCGCCCACCTGCGGATGCTGCTGCTGCTCGCCGCCGCCCACCTGCGGCTGCTGCTGCTGCTCGCCGCCGCCCACCTGCTGCTGCTCGCCGCCGCCCACCTGCGGCTGCTGCTGCTGCTCGCCGCCGCCCACCTGCGGCTGCTGCTGCTGCTCGCCGCCGCCCACCTGCGGATGCTGCTGCTGCTGCTGCTGCTGCTGCTCGCCGCCGCCCACCTGCGGATGCTGCTGCTGCTCGCCGCCGCCCACCTGCGGATGCTGCTGCTGCTGCTGCTGCTCACCGCCGGCCCACCTGCGGATCCTGCTGCTGCTGCTGCTCGCCGCCGCCCACCTGCGGCTGCTGCTGCTGCTCGCCGCCGCCCACCTGCGGATGCTGCTGCTGCTGCTGCTGCTGCTGCTCGCCGCCGCCCACCTGCGGATGCTGCTGCTGCTCGCCGCCGCCCACCTGCGGATGCTGCTGCTGCTGCTGCTGCTCACCGCCGGCCCACCTGCGGATCCTGCTGCTGCTGCTGCTCACCGCCGGCCCACCTGCGGATGCTGCTGCTGCTGCTGCTGCTCGCCGCCAGCCACCTGCGGATGCTGCTACTCGCCGCCGCCCAACTGCGGATGCTGCTGCTGCTGCTGCTCGCCGCCGGCCACCTGCGGATGCTGCTGCTGCTGCTGCGGATGCTGCTGCTCGCCGCCGGCCACCTGCGGATGCTGCTGCTACTGCTACTCGCCGCCGGGCACCTGCGGATGCTGCTGCTACTGCTACTCGCCGCCGGGCACCTGCGGATGCTGCTGCTGCTGCTCGCCGCCGGCCACCTGCGGATGCTGCTGCTGCTGCTCGGCGCCGGCCACCTGCGGATGCTGCTGCTGCTGCTTGCCGCCGGCCACCTGCGGATGCTGGTCGCCGCCGCCCACCTGCGGATGCTGCTACTGCTCGCCGCTGCCCACCTGCGGATGCTGATGCTCGCCGCCGGCCACCTGCGGATGCTGCTGCTGCTGCTGCTGCTCGCCGCCAGCCACCTGCGGATGCTGCTACTCGCCGCCGCCCAACTGCGGATGCTGCTGCTGCTGCTGCTCGCCGCCGGCCACCTGCGGATGCTGCTGCTGCTGCTGCGGATGCTGCTGCTCGCCGCCGGCCACCTGCTGCTGCTGCTGCTGCTGCTCGCCGCCGGCCACCTGCGGATGCTGCTGCTGCTGCTGCTGCTCGCCGCCGGCCACCTGCGGATGCTGCTGCTGCTGCTCGCCGCCGGCCACCTGCGGATGCTGCTGCTGCTGCTCGCCGCCGCCCACCTGTGGATGCTGCTGCTCGCCGCCGCCCACCTGCGGATGCTGCTACTCGCCGCCGCCCAACTGCGGATGCTGCTGCTGCTGCTGCTCGCCGCCGGCCACCTGCGGATGCTGCTGCTGCTGCTGCGGATGCTGCTGCTCGCCGCCGGCCACCTGCTGCTGCTGCTGCTGCTGCTCGCCGCCGGCCACCTGCGGATGCTGCTGCTGCTGCTGCTGCTCGCCGCCGGCCACCTGCGGATGCTGCTGCTGCTGCTCGCCGCCGGCCACCTGCGGATGCTGCTGCTGCTGCTCGCCGCCGCCCGCCTGCGGATGCTGCTGCTCGCCGCCGCCCGCCTGCGGATGCTGCTGCTCGCCGCCGCCCGCCTGCGGATGCTGCTGCTGCTCGCCGCCGCCCGCCTGCGGATGCTGCTGCTGCTCGCCGCCGCCCGCCTGCGGATGCTGCTGCTGCTCGCCGCCGCCCGCCTGCGGATGCTGCTGCTGCTCGCCGCCGCCCGCCTGCGGATGCTGCTGCTGCTCGCCGCCGCCCGCCTGCGGATGCTGCTGCTGCTCGCCGCCGCCCGCCTGCGGATGCTGCTGCTGCTCGCCGCCGCCCGCCTGCGGATGCTGCTGCTGCTCGCCGCCGCCCGCCTGCGGATGCTGCTGCTGCTCGCCGCCGCCCGCCTGCGGATGCTGCTGCTGCTCGCCGCCGCCCGCCTGCGGATGCTGCTGCTGCTCGCCGCCGCCCGCCAGCGGATGCTGCTGCTGCTCGCCGCCGCCCACCTGCGGATGCTGCTGCTGCTCGCCGCCGCCCACCTGCGGATGCTGCTGCTGCTCGCCGCCGCCCACCTGCGGATGCTGCTGCTGCTCGCCGCCGCCCACCTGCGGATGCTGCTGCTGCTCGCCGCCGCCCACCTGCGGATGCTGCTGCTGCTCGCCGCCGCCCACCTGCGGCTGCTGCTGCTGCTCGCCGCCGCCCACCTGCGGCTGCTGCTGCTGCTCGCCGCCGCCCACCTGCGGCTGCTGCTGCTGCTCGCCGCCGCCCACCTGCAGATGCTGCTGCTGCTGCTGCTGCTGCTGCTCGCCGCCGCCCACCTGCGGATGCTGCTGCTGCTCGCCGCCGCCCACCTGCGGATGCTGCTGCTGCTGCTGCTCACCGCCGGCCCACCTGCGGATGCTGCTGCTGCTGCTGCTCACCGCCGGCCCACCTGCGGATGCTGCTGCTGCTGCTGCTGCTCGCCGCCAGCCACCTGCGGATGCTGCTACTCGCCGCCGCCCAACTGCGGATGCTGCTGCTGCTGCTGCTCGCCGCCGGCCACCTGCGGATGCTGCTGCTGCTGCTGCGGATGCTGCTGCTCGCCGCCGCCCACCTGCGGATGCTGCTGCTGCTGCTCTCCGCCAATTCCAAGATCGTTGGACCTTCGATCCTTGGGCACACAGCATCGTCAAGAAAGGACTGGGCTGGAGCTGGATTCAACCACCCCCATCCTTCCAGCAATTCTTCCAACAGTCAACCCCCTCCTGGAAGAATATGTCCTGGAACTCTTGAACAAGAAGGTGATCAGGAGGGTAAAGTCAACCAGGTTCCAAGGGAGGCTCTTTTGTGTTCCCAAGAAAGACTCAGACAAACTCAGTGTCATTCTAGACTTGTCCCCTCTCAACAAGTTCATTGCGAACAACAAATTCAAGATGCTGACTCTGCAACAAATGAGGACCCTTCTGCCTCACAGGGCCTACACGGTCTCCATAGACCTGGCGGATGCCTACTGGCACATTCCAATGAATCACTACGCTTCCTCCTACCTAGGATTTCGACTCCAAAGGAAAAGTTACGCCTTCAGGGCCATGCCCTTCGGGCTCAACGTGGCTCCACGAATCTTCACCAAGCTGGCAGACGTAATCGTCCAACAGCTACGTCTTCAGGGCGTCTAAGTGATGGCCTACCTAGACGACTGGCTAGTCTGGTCGACATCGCCCGAAGATTGTCTGAGAGCGTGCAACAAAGTCACCCAGTTCCTAGAGCATCTGGGTTTCAAGATAAACGCCGAGAAATCTCGCCACGAATTGCGAATGAGAATAATGAAACAGAAATGAGAGAAGAAAATGTTGAATATCTAACGGATATAGATATTAATGAAGCAGATATTGTCACGGCTATAAACGAAATTAAAAATGGATCGGCAGCCGGACCAGATGGAGTTCCAGCGATTTTGTTAAAAAAAACTGCAAACACTATCGCGAAGCCACTTGCAATACTGCTAAGACAGAGTATAGATATGAGCGAGATATATGTTAAACATAAATTAGCTTATATAACCCCTATCTTCAAAAGTGGATCAAGACTAGAGGCAAGCAATTATAGACCTGTTAGTCTAACATCACATATTATGAAAGTGTATGAGAGGGTAATAAAAAAGAAAATAATGAACCATTTGGTCAAAAATAATTTGTTTAATATGGGTCAACACGGTTTCGTACCTGGAAAAAGTACACAGACCCAACTGATAGCTCACTATGAAAACATATACAATAATATGATAAATGAAAAAGACACAGATGTGAACTATCTAGATTTTGCAAAAGCCTTTGACAAGGTAGACCATAACATATTGGAGAAAAAAATGAGAAAGCATAATATTGTGGGAAAGATAGGAAAATGGGTAAAAGAATTCCTGCAAAACAGAAAACAGATAGTGGTTGCAAATGACGAGAAATCAGATGAAGCCCAGGTAATATCTGGTGTGCCCCAAGGTACGGTATTAGCTGCACTGCTATTTGTTATTATGATCTCAGACATAGACTGTGATGTTGAAAACTCCGTAGTGAGAAGTTTCGCCGATGACACAAGAATAAGTAGAGAAATTACTTGTGATGAAGATAGGAACTCACTACAAAGAGATCTAAACAAAATATATGAATGGGCGGAGATAAATAGGATGGTATTTAACTCCGATAAATTCGAATCAATAAATTATGGAAACAGAGAAGGAATGGTGTATGCATACAAGGGACCTAATAATGAGACAATCACAAACAAGGAAGCAATTAAAGACCTTGGTGTAATTTTAAATAGGAATATGTTATGCAACGACCAAATAGCAACACTGTTGGCTAAATGTAAAGCAAAAATGGGAATGTTATTCAGACACTTTAAAACAAGAAAAGCTGAACACATGATTATGCTTTACAAAACTTATGTGCGTAGTACACTCGAGTACTGCAATGTGATATGGTACCCACACTACCAAAAGGATATTGCGCAAATAGAGAGTGTACAAAGGTCCTATACTGCTAGAATAGAAGAAGTTAAGGACCTTGATTACTGGGAAAGACTGCAATTTTTAAAACTATACAGTCTAGAAAGGAGAAGAGAACGCTACATGATAATACAAGCATGGAAGCAAATAGAAGGAATTGCTGAAAACATCATGGAGCTTAAAGTATCAGAAAGAGCAAGCCGAGGTAGATTAATAGTACCAAAAAGCATTCCAGGTAAACTGAGAAAGGCGCACAGGACATTAATCCACTACGCACCAGCATCGATAATGCAGCGACTATTTAATGTGCTGCCAGCTCATCTAAGAAACATATCAGGAGTGAGCGTAGATGCGTCTAAAAAGCAGCTCGATAAATACCTAAGATGCATCCCAGACCATCCAAGACTGGAAGATGCAAAATACACCGGAAGATGTATTAGCAACTCTCTGGTGGATATACGAGGTGCCTCACACTGAGGGACCTGGGGGAACCCAAACAAAAAATAAGGCAATAAGGCAATAAGGTAAGCTCAGAAGTTCCAATGGTTGGGAATCCATTGGGACCTTCAGTCACACCGCCTTTCCATTCCACAGAAGAAAAGGAAGGAAATAGCAAGTTCTCGGCTCTCTACAGTTCGCCTCAGTGACAAACCCAGTGCTTTGCGCCCAGCTAAAGGATGCCGCAGGAGTCTGGAGACGTTTCGCATCCATCGCTCGAAGAGACCTCAAGAGACGGCTTCCGAACAGACTTCGCTTACTTTTAAAGCCGTGGTCAGAAGCAAAGGCCCTGAAAAGGTCCATCCCTCTTCAACACCCGCCTCCATCGATCAACATCCACACGGATGCTTCACTGGAGGGTTGGGGAGGTCACTCCCACCAACAGCAGGTTCAAGGAACATGGTCTCCCCTATTCAAGACGTTTCACATCAACATCTTGGAGGTCATGGTGGTTCTTCTCACCCTGAAGAAACTCTCCCCGCCTCCCTCGATCCACATCCGTCTGACTCTGGACAACTCGGTGATAGTCAGATGTCTCAATCATCAGGGCTCGAGATCGCCCCAGATAAATCAGGTGCTTCTCCCTGTCTTTCGTTTGGCAGAAAGGAAGAAATGGCACCTGTCTGCAGTTCACCTACAAGGTTTCCGCAACGTGACAGCAGACGCTCTATCAAGGACAAGCCCAATAGTCGGAATGGTCTCTAGACGCAAGATCATTCTCCTTCAAGATCATTCTCCTTCATCTCTCATCAAGTCCCAGAACTTCAGATCGATCTCTTCGCAACGAGCGACAACAATCAACTTCCTCGATATGTGGCCCCGTACGAGGACCCCAAGGCAGAAGCGGTGGACGCCATGTCCTTCAAAGGGACAGCAGCCCTATTGGCTCCCAAGTGGACCCGGAGCAATTGGTATCCCCTGGTCCTGGAGCTGCAGCCCACGCTGATCCCCCTACCGGGCCCAGTCCTCTCTCAACAAGTACAGAAGTCGACTGTCTTCGCTTCATCACTGAAAGTCAGGGACCTTCATCTCATGATTTTCTCTCCTTAGCCGCAAAGAAAAGGTTTGGGATCTCGAAGAAAAGCTTAGACTTCCTCGAGGAGTACAAGACAGAGTCTACCAGAAGGCAGTACGAATCTTCCTGGAAAAAGTGGGTTTCCTTCGTTCTCATCAAGGCAAAAAATCCTACGGAAATCACCATTGATTTTTGCATGTCCTTCTTCATTCACCTTCATGGACAAGGCCTAGCGGCCAACACGATTTCCACTTGTAAATCGGCCTTGACTAGACCACTTCTATACGCCTTCCAGATTGATCTGTCTAGTGATATCTTCAATAAACTGCCAAAGGCATGTGCTAGACTACGCCCAGCACCTCCACCAAAACCTATTTCCTGGTCCCTGGACAAAGTGCTCCATTTTGCTTCTAGCCTGGACAATGATTCGTGCCCTCTGAAAGACCTGACTCAAAAAGTTATCTTCCCTTTTGCTCTCGCCTCAGGAGCCCGAGTCAGTGAAATAGTGGGATTATCAAGAGAAGAGGGTCATATCCTGTTCGCCGAGACAGGAGATCTTACCTTCTTCCCCAATCCGACGTTTCTTGCCAAGAATGAACTACCCACCAAGAGATGGGGCCCTTGGAGAATCTGCCCCCTGAAGGAAGATGTCTCACTATGCCCAGTGGAGAGTCTTAAGGTCTCCAGTATCTTCGAAGAACTTCAGACTTCGGTGAACGACAACTCTTCAAAGGAGAAACATCGGGTAGCGACCTGTCACTGAAACAACTAAGAGCGAAAATCACCTACTTCATTCGCAGAGCGGATCCTGACAGTACACCCGCAGGTCACGATCCTAGGAAAGTCGCTTCTTCTCTGAATTTCTTCCAGAGTATGGATTTCGAAAGCCTCAAGAGCTTTACAGGCTGGAAATCATCGCGCGTTTTCTTCAAGCACTACGCAAAACAAGTGCACGAAGTGAAACATTTCGTGGTAGCTGCAGGTAGTGTTATGAAACCTGCTGCTTAAATCTGCATAGAACAGTGAGTTACTTGGGACTCTCAACGGTGCCTGCGTTGACCCTATCGTGATACATAGTGATTTAATGGACACTTAGTGTTTCTAATAAACTGTTCTTTACCAAAGTGAAATGTCATAGAAATTTACATGCGTGCCACATGCCCTAGAGCATGGAGTGTTTTTATTTGGACTTTAAAAGACTGGCGTTCCTCTAGGAACTTGTGTTTCGGAAAAGCAAACTTTTCTTTTCAGACTCAAGATCACCGTCTTTCATTTCTATGTACATTATTCATTATTACTGTAAATAAATTTTATAATCATTATTGTAATTACTTCCATAATGATCTGCAATCTTAAAAATAAAATGTCTATTTTATTACCATGTGCGTCTCCTTTCGCTCCTATTCCTTTTTAAGAAATATACGATTGTTATAGTTTCATTTACCTCTTTAATGTATGATCTAAAGAATAATATAAGTAATTATGTTATATACTCACTTATGCCTTGATAATATTCCTACTCGAATATTAACCTTTGTCCTGTCTCCGAGACCAGTATGATCTCTCCACCGGGTGAGTAATTCTTCAATGATCGCTTTGAGATGTTCCTATTGTCCACCAGAACTTCCCTGCCAGGGGGGCAGGAAACCAGTTCATCATCGAATCTCTGGTAAGGACATGTACTATAATACTGTTCAAAGCCCTTGGCACTTGGATTAAAGGGGAAAAAATCCACGATACATAAATTCTCTGGTACACTTCCATCAGGACGACATGGCTTGAGCCCAAAAAACGGATTTTGAGCGAAGCAAAAAATCTATTTTTGGGCGAGATAGCCATGTCGTCCTGATGGACCCTCCCGTCTATTCTAGTTCAGCCTTTCCGGCCCCTCCCTGACCTACTGTATCGCAGAGATTGGTAGGAGCTGAGCTCAGGATGAGGACGGACGTGACGTCATTTAGCAATGGCGCCCGTTTGTTTACGTCTCGAGTACCAAAAGTAGCCAAGGATGAGAGTAACTTTGGAACGGCTCCTCAGTTACTCAGCCACCTTTCCATATCGAAGTGTTAACTCTATATGGGGTGCAGATAGCTATGTGGCGTGTTCATACATGCGTCCCCTGTTGATATACGATATCCTAGAGGGAAACCTTTAGGGTACTCGCACCAGAAGTTAGAATTCTGTGATAACCTTTAGTTTAATTCTCTGGGAATATCCACTGTAGTTAAATATACCCTAGGAAGCTACTGAAGGAACCTTCCATCAGGACGACATGGCTATCTCACCCAAAAATAGATTTTTCGCTTTGCTCAAAATCCGTTTTTCCCTTTGCTCAAAATCCGTTTTTCCCTTGTGCATGCTCTAACTAGTTTATGATCACTTCAATAGATTCACACATTGTAGATAAATATCATGAAAACAAAAGACATTCTATGCTTTACATTAATTTCTCAAATAATTCCCAAATACAGGTTGCTAATTTTCAAAAATAGTCTACTTGTTGCACTAACCAACTTACTTTTTCAAAATAGTTTATCGAATACCTAATAATTTTTATGGTGCATTAGCCCTGATCCCCAATCAGTGATGAAATACAAGTAAATAGATTACAATACTGTATATTATAGATGACAAAAATTTCTCCATTCAAAATCTTTTCTTTCACAAAAACTTAGACAATTATTCATGTAATTACTATTTAATTTATTTAAAGAAAAACTATATTCAAATATCCAAAGAACTAGTAGTAGGGATATTACAGTAAACTTCTATTTTCTTCACTTAAAACATTTTAAAGTTTTAACAAAATCCACTCAAGTTGTACTTCTGACTCCATTCAAACTTGCATCATTATCACACCCAAGATAAAAAGTTTCCCCCAAAAGAAGCATATTTTCATTTCATCAAATTCTTACCTCATTTTCTTCCAAATTCAGACCCTTTCCACAACTTTTCAGTCTAGACAATTCTCCAGGCTGCTTTCAGACTTTGTAAGCTCCAAAATATTTCACTTTTAAGGAAGCATTTTCTGAAATAAGAAATACAATTAATTTCATCATATATGTGCATTGAAACCCTTTGATCTTTCTAAATAAGGGCAATGAGGTAACAACCAGGACTCAAACATCTTATATTTATGCCACTATTACTAAAAAAAACCACAAAAAAATCCACGATACATTAATTCTCTGGTACACTTCCATCAGGACGACATGGCTTGAGCCCAAAAAACGGATTTTGAGCGAAGCAAAAAATCTATTTTTGGGCGAGATAGCCATGTCGTCCTGATGGACCCTCCCGTCTATTCTAGTTCAGCCTTTCAGGCCCCTCCCTGACCTACTGTATCGCAGAGATTGGTAGGAGCTGAGCTGAGGATGAGGATGGACGTGACGTCATTTAGCAATGGCGCCCGTTTGTTTACGTCTCGAGTACCAAAAGTAGCCAAGGATGAGAGTAACTTTGGAACGGCTCCTCAGTTACTCAGCCACCTTTCCATATCGAAGTGTTAACTCTATATGGGGTGCAGATAGCTATGTGGCGTATTCATATATGCGTCCCCTGTTGATATACGATATCCTAGAAGGAAACCTTTAGGGTACTCGCACCAGAAGTTAGAATTCTGTGATAACCTTTAGTTTAATTCTCTGGGAATATCCACTAGTTAAATATACCCTAGGAAGCTACTGAAGGAACCTTCCATCAGGACGACATGGCTATCTCACCCAAAAATAGATTTTTCCCTTGTGCATGCTCTAACTAGTTTATGATCACTTCAATAGATACACACATTGTAGATAAATATCATGAATACAAAAGACATTCTATGCTTTACATTAATTTCTCAAATAATTCCCAAATACAGGTTGCTAATTTTCAAAAATAGTCTACTTGTTGCACTAACCAACTTACTTTTTCAAAATAGTTTATCGAATACCTAATAATTTTTATGGTGCATTAGCCCTGATCCCCAATCAGTGATGAAGTACAAGTAAATAGATTACAATAGATTATAGATGACAAAAATTTCCCTATTCAAAATCTTTTCTTTCACGTAATTACTATTTGATTTATTTAAAGAAAAACTATATTCAAATATCCAAAGAACTAGTAGTAGGGATATTACAGTAAACTTCTATTTTCTTCACTTAAAACATTTTAAAGTTTTAACAAAATCCACTCAAGTTGTACTTCTGACTCCATTCAAACTTGCATCATTATCACACCCAAGATAAAAAGTTTCCCCCAAAAGAAGCATATTTTCATTTCATCAAACTCTTACCTCATTTTCTTCCAAATTCAGACCCTTTCCACAACCTTTCAGTCTAGACAATTCTCCAGGATGCTTTCAGACTTTGTAAGCTCCAAAATATTTCACTTTTAAGGAAGCATTTTCTGAAATAAGAAATACAATTAATTTCATCATATATGTGCATTGAAACCCTTTGATCTTTCTAAATAAGGGCAATGAGGTAACAACCAGGACTCAAACATCTTATATTTATGCCACTATTACTAAAAAAAACCACAAAAAAATCCACGATACATTAATTCTCTGGTACACTTCCATCAGGACGACATGGCTTGAGCCCAAAAAACGGATTTTGAGCGAAGCAAAAAATCTATTTTTGGGCGAGATAGCCATGTCGTCCTGATGGACCCTCCCGTCTATTCTAGTTCAGCCTTTCAGGCCCCTCCCTGACCTACTGTATCGCAGAGATTGGTAGGAGCTGAGCTGAGGATGAGGATGGACGTGACGTCATTTAGCAATGGCGCCCGTTTGTTTACGTCTCGAGTACCAAAAGTAGCCAAGGATGAGAGTAACTTTGGAACGGCTCCTCAGTTACTCAGCCACCTTTCCATATCGAAGTGTTAACTCTATATGGGGTGCAGATAGCTATGTGGCGTGTTCATACATGCGTCCCCTGTTGATATACGATATCCTAGAGGGAAACCTTTAGGGTACTCGCACCAGAAGTTAGAATTCTGTGATAACCTTTAGTTTAATTCTCTGGGAATATCCACTAGTTAAATATACCCTAGGAAGCTACTGAAGGAACCTTCCATCAGGACGACATGGCTATCTTACCCAAAAATAGATTTTCGCTTCGCTCAAAATCCGTTTTTCCCTTCGCTCAAAATCCGTTTTTCCCTTGTGCATGCTCTAACTAGTTTATGATCACTTCAATAGATTCACACATTGTAGATGAATATCATGAATACAAAAGACATTCTATGCTTTACATTAATTTCTCAAATAATTCCCAAATACAGGTTGCTAATTTTCAAAAATAGTCTACTTGTTGCACTAACCAACTTACTTTTTCAAAATAGTTTATCGAATACCTAATAATTTTTATGGTGCATTAGCCCTGATCCCCAATCAGTGATGAAGTTCAAGTAAATAGATTATAATAGATTATAGATGACAAAAATTTCCCCATTCAAAATCTTTTCTTTCACAAAAACTTAAACAATTATTCACGTAATTACTATTTGATTTATTTAAAGAAAAACTATATTCAAATATCCATAGAACTAGTAGTAGGGATATTACAGTAAACTTCTATTTTCTTCACTTAAAACATTTTAAAGTTTTAACAAAATCCACTCAAGTTGTACTTCTGACTCCATTAAACTTGCATCATTATCACACCCAAGATAAAAAGTTTCCCCCAAAAGAAGCATATTTTCATTTCATCAAACTCTTACCTCATTTTCTTCCAAATTCAGACCCTTTCCACAACCTTTCAGTCTAGACAATTCTCCAGGATGCTTTCAGACTTTGTAAGCTCCAAAATATTTCACTTTTAAGGAAGCATTTTCTGAAATAAGAAATACAATTAATTTCATCATATATGTGCATTGAAACCCTTTGATCTTTCTAAATAAGGGCAATGAGGTAACAACCAGGACTCAAACATCTTATATTTATGCCACTATTACTAAAAAAAACACAAAAAATTTTCATTTGAAGGAAATTCATTTAATTTCCATTTAGTCTGTTACAGTAAATGTGCATGCAATAAAAGAAAACTGAGATTACAATGTACTGTAAACAGGCAGTTGTTTCAAGTTTTGATAATAAATTTCTGTACTAAGATTATAGTCATTATAATTATTACTGTTATTTTATCAATCAAGATATCTGGTACAGAAATATCATTCTAGACCCTTTGCAACGGATCATAATCCAAAGCAAAGCCGAGAGCTTGCAGATTAAATGCTTTAGATGTGGAGAATTTCCCCCTTGCCAACATTATCCTCCTTACATTTTTGCTATGGAATTTTCACCTTGCTCAAGTTCAATTACAATTTTCTGTTCTTGGAGTTTTCACAACTCTGAAAAAATGTTTTTTTCGAAAAACCTTTAAATTCGGAAAATGAGGTCTACCATAACCAGTGAGTATTCCTGCATAGCTCTTTATCCAATGGAAGCTAAATCAGAACAAAAATCTCAAGAAAAGTAACTAAGAAAATATACGGTTCCTCAATGCCATACCATATAACATTGTTTACTTATGGATATCATAAACTGAAAAAATAATGCTTTATGTACATTATTTTGCTTGATAATTCTAACAAAATGAAAATCATAAGGTTTATTTTAATACTGTACTAAGTTGGGTTTCCTTCTCCTCTACAATCAGATTTTACTTCAATATCAATGATACACCATAAAATAATGATATTTTTTGGCACTTAATCAAGAATTAGTCATATTTACAGACAAATGCCAACCTCTGGTATCTCATCTCAACACAAATTACCACCTTTGAAAATTGCAATACAATTATCCACAATATTTTCCAAATCCTACAAATTAACCATGTCCAAAAGTCTTAATTCTTCAATCACAAAATTCTCCCACGCAAAATTTATTTCATTTACACTTCCATTAACAGTGAATGTAAGCCAATAGCTTCCTTTAAAGACTCATTTAATCTTGATATACCATAGGCTAACATCAAATAGGCTACAGCTTGATATCAGGTCCCAAATTCTGTAGTTTAAATATTCTGCTTTACACCATTAATAACCTCTAAAAAGGTTTTGCATTTGCTCCTAATCACAGAAAAAATCATGTTTGATCGTTGACTTACCTTAACATTCTCAGAGTCAGGATGATCAGATGTGCGTTCTGATGATATACATTTTCTTAGATCTAGTTTACTGATTTGATCAGCCTGAAAGGAAAAGAAAAATAAGAGCATAAGGATATTTCAATATCTCGCTCTCTAAAAGGGTATGGAACACACTTAAAGTGTATTTTCTCATATACATCTAAACATTTAAAGAAAAATCTACTTTTTATGCTTTTAAAAACATAAAAAGACCTGCTTAACACTTAGATTAAAGAGGCTCTGACTTGAGTACCCAAAGACATCGTTCTCTAAAAGAACATAATTTTACGGGAATATTTCGTAGATTATGACAATGGTCATTAAGTTCTACCTACAAGATCTACAGTATAGTTTTTAGTTTAAATATTTCTCCAATTAAATTAAACAGGTGTTCTTTTTTATATAAAACAACTATGCAATTTCATACTACAAAAGCTATGTAAAATTAAATATTTTCTAGTTTCTCAGATAAAAATCTAATCTAAATAATTATTTTCACTATCATTCAAGACACTACACTTCCTCTTTTAATAAGGGTAACTCATTAAAACTAAATGCATCTTCTGTACATTAGTTCACTATTCCTGAAAATTTTTTGTGCTATGAGTTAAGTTTAAGAAAACTCAAAATTCTTAGGTAAGGATAAAGGGATTTTGACGAAGGAAAAATCTATTTCTGGGGAGAGACCTGTGACGCCCGGTGAAAAAGTCCTTCTTTCTACTTTTTCTGATATAAATCTTCCAAATATACCAGAGAAAAATAAAAGCATGGAATGCAGGGGTTACTACCCTCGTGCGAGCACCTCGTGAGTGTCGTGTATACATCAGGGGCGTGTGAAAACCACTATTCACAGGCTGTCTTCCATTTAGATAACTCCTTCATCAAAGGGAAGGGCCGTAACAAAGACCCCAAAAACCACACTTGTACCACGCCACCGCCACCTACACGAACACCCTCCAGGTCATCCTTCTGCAAGAACATATGGCTTGGCAAGGAAAGGGTGGGTCCGTACAAAAAAACCGGGAAGGGTTTCACCGGGCGTCACAGGTCTCTCCCCAGAAATAGATTTTTCCTTCGTCAAAATCCCTTTTCTGGGTCGACCTGTGACGGCCGGTGAAAATGTACCAGAGAATGCCTTCCAAGCCCAATAAAGTAATAACATAATGAGAATACAATCACCATGTACGACAATAATATAATATAATAATGTAAGAAACGTCCAATTACCAACTAGCCAAATGACATAGGGAACGTAAGGCTAAATAACTAAGACGAAAAGGAATCAACCGAGTGTCGAATCGCAAAAGGCATCAAACCTTACATGTCTAAGCATATCTAAACATTAAAGGAACGGTAACTACAATAACAGTTAAACCATAGGAATTGAACATGGCAAATATCATAGGGCTAACGAACTACCCAGGAGAGTGGCGACGTGGTGTGAGTGGCGGGTAGGAGGGAGAAGAGAAGAGATAGAAGAAAGGAAGAAGTAGAGATTAATGGGGAGGGAAAAGGCTCCCCGCTGCCATCGTCGGGTATTTAAGGGCCTGTAAGATCTTTAGATAGTGGCGTTTGACAACCATAGGGGATTTCCAACCCGTATATTTAAAAAAAAAAAAAATCATCAAAGTCCCTGTTCTGGAAGTAATTGATGGAGGTAGCCTTATCTACTGTCCGTATATCATGAGCCTGGGGAAATGATTCCGGATTAGTATGTTTAAAGAAGTAGAGGATTTGTTGCCTGATACCGTGAATGGAAACAGTACCTCCTTGTTCCCTGATAACCAAGGGGCCAGACGAGCGGGTGGCAGTTCTAGCTAAAAAGGCCTTGAGAGTAGTGACTGGACACAGAGAAAAGATCCTGGGGAAGAAGAATAATCTTCCGAGGGGAGCACCTATTTTGCGGATCCTCATCTTTTAGCTAGGAAAGCATTGTCTGGAGAAAGGAGTACTTCGGCTGAAGGGAGGAAATCTATGTTTTCCGGGTTCGTGAGAGAGCTGCTAGTTCTGATGTTCCATCACCTGAGGCCAAAGCCGTTAGAAATAAAGTCTTCCTAAGAAGAGTGATATAAGAGCAGGATTCATTGTCCGTGTCCGGCGCAAGTTTTGAGGACACCGTTCAGAGACCAGAGTCCTTTTGTGGCCGAACCGAAGGTCAAAGCCTAGCACATGTTTTTGGAATAGATGAGAAATAGGAATCAGCTAGGTTAATGTTAAACCCAACAAGGAAGATCTTCTTCAAAGCTGACTTGATGGTGGTTAAAGTGCTAACTGTTAGGCCTTTGCCAAATAGGAACCTCAAGAAAGAGATGGCTATATTCGGAGACATACGAGTATGGTCTGAACTCTTAGGGAATCTGCTAGTTGTTAACGGCCGAATCATATTGGCGAATTGTCGAGTCCCTTTTTTCTGATTCGATGAAGAGATCGTTTTCCGGTTCAATGTTCGCATCTCTACGAGCTGCAAACTTCCTGTAGTCCACAAAGTTAGAGTTTTGGCTATCCTTAAGTAATCTGACACAGTGAGTTTGGATTACTTGAGTCAGTTTGGGGAACGGGATCCGGAAGGGACAGAGTTTCAACTCGAGGAGGAGAGGAAACCAACTGTTCTTGGCCAGTGAGGTGGTACTAAAGCCACTGACCCCCGGAAGGAGCGTAGTTTGTGTAAAAGTCTCATTAGAAGATTCACTGGGGGAAATAGGTAAACCTTCTTCTAATGGTTCCTGAGTATCCACCGGAATGAAATTATGTCTAGAAACCATTCTGACTCCAGTGGTTTCGTCCTGGCTAGTGAGTCCGCTCTCACATTCTGGACTCCCGCTAGGCGAGTTACTGACAGGAACCAGTTCTTTTCTGTTGGCCAGGCGAAGATAGTGACCAGGATCCGATTCAGGTTGGGTGACTTGGATCCTCCCGTTGACGCAGTGTACTACGTCTGCTGTCTGACACTACTCTGATGTGGCTCGACCTCGGAGGAGAGAGTCTCTTCAGGGTCAAGAACACTGCCATGGCTTCGAGAACATTGATATGGGACTGTTTCATGACGGGTGACCAAGAGCCCTGAAACATCTGATGTTCGGAGTAATCCCCCCATCCACTTAGAGGCGCGGCTGTATGGAATGTCACTTGTGGAGGTGGGAATTGTAGAGGAACCGATTTGGAGAGGTTCTTCAGTTCGGACCATGGGCGTAGTCTCATTTTCAAGACAGAGGGGATCTTTGAGACCTTGTCTCTTAAAGGTACTGTAGCTCTCTTTCTTCAAACTCGATTGATGTCTTTGAGTTTGGCTTTTAATAGGAGACCTGTTATTGGAGTGAATTGGAGAAGGCCGATGATACTTTCTAAGGTTCTTCTGGACACTTGTTTGTGTTTGAGAAAATTCTTGATCTTGGAAGCTATTCCTCTTACCTTTTTGGAAGGGAGAGACAACGTGTGCTTCGAAAGGTCCCACTGAAAGTCTAACCATTCTAAGTGGCCTGATGGTTGCAGGCGAGACTTTTGGAGATTGACCCGAAATCACAGGTTGACGAGAAATCGCAGTACTTCCTTCGTAGCTCTGTTGCCTTCTATGGCCGACCGGGCCCAAATGAGCCAACCGTCCAGATAAGCAATAATCTGTATCTCTTGATTCCTGAGTTGTTCTAACACTGTCTCTCCCAGTTTCGTGAATATCCAGGGATCAATGTTGAGGCCGAAGGGCATGTCTTGAGCGCAAAGGCTTTCCTGCCTAGGTGGAAACCCAGATAAGAAGAGAAGTTTCGAGCTATAGGCACATGATAATAGTCGTCGGTAAGATCGACAGAGGGGGTGACGGCCCCACGGGGAAGCAAGGTCTGTACCTGAGAGATAGTCAACATCCGGAACTTGTCGCAGAGAATGTAAGAGTTTAACTTTGACAAGTCCCGGTCAACTCTCAATGCCGACAAGCCTTTCTTCGGAATTGTGAACAGGCGGCCTTGGAACTTCGGTGATCGGTCCCGTTTGATTGCTTTCTTCTTGAGTAACTCTGTGGTGTACTCTTTCAGGATGGGAGTGGATTTCTGGGAGAAGGTCACTGGTGGAGGAGGAGGACCTTGTGGCCATTTCCACCTCAAACCTTTAGAGATTATGCTATGAGCCCACGGACCGAAGGTCCAATGGTCTTGAGAGTGGTAAAGCCTCTCCCCTACTGGGACCACCTCGTTGTGAGGGAGTGAATCTAGGTCCTTTCCTTCCCCGAGCCCCCTTTTTCCTAGGTCCGCCTCGATGAAAGAGATAGTGGACAAAGCTGCCACGGAGAACCGGAACCTTCTCCACAAGTGGGGGCATGTCCCGAAAGAGGAAGTCCTCTCAGGACGATGGCCCTCAGTCTAAGAGGAAATCCTCAAAACCCAGACCCCAGCAACGTCAACCAAGACTCAATTTCCGGGTCCCGCTACTCCCTAAGTGGCCACACAGCCACAACAGACCTTTCAACTGGTCCCCCAGCCGGTGGTGTCGCAGTCACCGGTCTTCACCCCTGCCTATGAGCAACATTCTATACTACCTTTCGTCCCAGAGGTAGGGGCTCAGGCAGAGGCTCCGGCAGAAATTCTTCTCGCCGTCCCTCCAGAGGCAGAGGAGGAAGGGGAGCTAGCAGCCGAGGTGGCAAACCCTCGGGACACCAGAAGCAATGAAGTGCTTCCGGTGGGAGGAAGACTCCGCCAATTCCAAGATCGTTGGACCTTCGATCCTTGGGCACACAGCATCGTCCAGAAAGGACTGGGCTGGAGCTGGATTCAACCACCCCCATCCTTCCAACAGTCAACCCCCTCCTGGAAGAATATGTCCTGGAACTCTTGAACAAGAAGGTGATCAGGAGGGTAAAGTCAACCAGGTTCCAAGGGAGACTCTTTTGTGTTCCCAAGAAAGACTCAGACAAACTCAAGAGTCATTCTAGACTTGTCCCCTCTCAACAAGTTCATTGCGAACAACAAATTCAAGATGCTGACTCTGCAACAAATGAGGACCCTTCTGCCTCACAGGGCCTACACGGTCTCCATAGACCTGGCAGATGCCTACTGGCACATTCCAATGAATCACTACGCTTCCTCCTACCTAGGATTTCGACTCCAAAGGAAAAGTTACGCCTTCAGGGCCATGCCCTTCGGGCTCAATGTGGCTCCACGAATCTTCACCAAGCTGGCAGACGCAATCGTCCAACAGCTACGTCTTCAGGGCGTCCAAGTGATGGCCTACCTAGACGACTGGCTAGTCTGGTCGACATCGCCCGAAGATTGTCTGAGAGCGTGCAACAAAGTCACCCAGTTCCTAGAGCATCTGGGTTTCAAGATAAACGCCGAGAAATCTCGCCTCTCTCCAGCTCAGAAGTTCCAATGGTTGGGAATCCATTGGGACCTTCAGTCACACCGCCTTTCCATTCCACAGAAGAAAAGGAAGGAAATAGCAAGCTCTCGGCTCTCTACAGTTCGCCTCAGTGACAAACCCAGTGCTTCGCGCACAGCTAAAGGATGCCGCGGGAGTCTGGAGACGTTTCGCATCCATCGCTCGAAGAGACCTCAAGAGACGGCTTCCGAACAGACTTCGCTTACTTTTAAAGCTGTGGTCAGAAGCAAAGGCCCTGAAAAGGTCCATCCCTCTTCAACACCCGCCTCCATCGATCAACATCCACACGGATGCTTCACTGGAGGGTTGGGGAGGTCACTCCCACCAACAGCAGGTTCAAGGAACATCTATTCAAGACGTTTCACATCAACATCTTGGAGGCCATGGCGGTTCTTCTCACCCTGAAGAAACTCTCCCTGCCTCCCTCGATCCACATCCGTCTGACTCTGGACAACTCGGTGGTTAGATGTCTCAATCGTCAGGGCTCGAGATCGCCCCAGATAAATCAGGTGCTTCTCCCTATCTTTCGTTTGGCAGAAAGGAAGAAATGGCACCTGTCTGCAGTTCACCTACAAGGATTCCGCAACGTGACAGCAGACGCTCTATCAAGGACAAGCCCAATAGAGTCGGAATGATCTCTAGACGCAAGATCATTCTCCTTCATCTCTCACCAAGTCCCGGCACTTCAGATCGATCTCTTCGCGACGAGCGACAACAATCAACTTCCTCGATATGTGGCCCTGTACGAGGACCCCAAGGCAGAAGCGGTGGACGCCATGTCCCTGGATTGGAACAGATGGTCCAAGATCTACCTGTTCCCTCCTCCCAACCTTCTGCTGTAAGTCCTATCCAAACTGAGAACCTTCAAAGGGACAGCGGCCCTAGTGGCTCCCAAGTGGCCCCGGAGCAATTGGTATCCCCTGGTCCTGGAGCTGCAGCCCACGCTAATCCCCCTACCGGGCCCAGTCCTCTCAACAAGTACAGAAGTTGACTGTCTTCGCTTCATCACTGTAAGTCAGGGACCTTCATCTCAAGAAAAGGTTTGGGATCTCGAAGAAAAGCTTGGACTTCCTCGAGGAGTACAAGACAGAGTCTACCAGAAGGCAGTACGAATCTTCCTGGAAAAAGTGGGTTTCCTTCGTCAAGGCAAAAAATCCTACGGAAATCACCATTGATTTTTGCATGTCCTCCTTCATTCACCTTCATGGACAAGGCTTAGCGGCCAACACGATTTCCACTTGTAAATCGGCCTTGACTAGACCACTCCTAAACGCCTTCCAGATTGATCTGTCCAGTGATATCTTCAATAAACTGCCAAAGGCATGCGCTAGACTACGCCCAGCACCTCCACCAAAACCTATCTCCTGGTTCCTGGACAAGGTGCTCCATTTTGCTTCTAGCCTGGAAAACGATTCGTGCCCTCTGAAAGACCCGACTCAAAAAGTTATCTTCCTTTTTGCTTTCGCCTCGGGAGCCCGAGTCAGTGAAATAGTGGGATATCAAGAGAAGAGGGTCATATCCTGTTCGCCGAGACAGGAGATCTTACCCTCTTCCCCGTTCCGACGTTTCTTGCCAAGAATGAACTACCCACCAAGAGATGGGGCCCTTAGAGAATCTGCCCCCTGAAGGAAGATGTCTCTCTATGCCCAGTGGAGTGTCTTAAGGTCTACAGTATCTTCGAAGAACTTCAGACTTCGGTGGACGACAACTCTTCAAAGGAGAAACATCGGGTAGCGACCTGTCACTGAAACAACTAAGAGCGAAAATCACCTACTTCATTCGCAGAGCGGATCCTGACAGTACACCCGCAGGTCACGATCCTAGGAAAGTCGCTTCTTCTCTGAATTTCTTCCAGAATATGGATTTCGAAAGCCTCAAGAGCTTTACAGGCTGGAAATCATCGCGCGTTTTTTTCAAGCACTATGCAAAACAAGTGCACGAAGTGAAACATTTCGTGGTAGCTGCAGGTAGTGTTATGAAACCTGCTGCTTAAATCTGCATAGAACAGCGAGTTACTTGGGACTCTAACTCTACGGGTGCCTGCGTTGACCCTATCGTGATACATAGTGATTTAATGGACACTTAGTGTTTCTAATAGACTGTTCTTTACCAAGGTGAAATGTCATAGAAATTTACATGCGTGCCACATGCCCTAGGGCATGGAGTGTTTTTATTTGGACTTTAAAAGACTGGCGTTCCTCTGGGAACTTGTGTTTCGGAAAAGCAAACTTTTCTTTTCAGACTAAAGATCACCGTCTTTCATTTCTATGTACATTATTACTGTAAATAAATTCTATAATCATTATTGTAATTACTTCCATAATGATCTGCAATCTTAAAAATAAAATGTCTATTTTATTACCATGTGCGTCTCCTTTCGTTCCTATTCCTTTTTAAGAAATATACGATTGTTATAGTTTCATTTACCTCTTTAATGTATGATCTAAAGAATAATATAAGTAATTATGTTATATACTCACTTATGCCTTGATAATATTCCTACTCTAATATTAACCTTTGTCCTGTCTCCGAGACCAGCATGATCTCTCCACCAGGTGAGTAGTAATTATGTTATATACTTACTGATGCTTTGATAATATTCCTACTCGAACATTAACCTTTGTCCTGTCTCCGAGACCAGTATGATCTCTCCACCGGGTGAGCAGTTCTTCAATGATCGCTTTGAGATGTTCCTATTGTCCACCAGAACTTCCCTGCCAGGGGGGCAGGAAACCAGTTCATCATCGAATCTCTGGTAAGGACATGTACTATAATACTGTTCGAAGCCCTTGGCACTTGGATTAAAGGGGAAAAAATCCACGATATATTAATTCTCTGGTACACTTCCATCAGGACGACATGGATTGAGCCCAAAAAACGGATTTTGAGCGAAGCGAAAAATCTATTTTTGGGTGAGATAGCCATGTCGTCCTGATGGACCCTCCCGTCTATTCTAGTTCAGCCTTTCAGGCCCCTCCCTGACCTACTGTATCGCGGAGATTGGTAGGAGTTGAGCTCAGGATGAGGACGGACGTGACGTCATTTAGCAATGGCGCCCGTTTGTTTACGTCTCGAGTACCAAAAGTAGCCAAGGATGAGAGTAACTTTGGAACGGCTCCTCAGTTACTCAGCCACCTTTCCATATCGAAGTGTTAACTCTATATGGGGTGCAGATAGCTATGTGGCGTGTTCATACATGCGTCCCGTTGATATACGATATCCTAGAGGGAAACCTTTAGGGTACTCGCACCAGAAGTTAGAATTCTGTGATAACCTTTAGTTTAATTCTCTGGGAATATCCACTGTAGTTAAATATACCCTAGGAAGCTACTGAAGGAACCTTCCATCAGGACGACATGGCTATCTCACCCAAAAATATATTTTTCGCTTTGCTCAAAATTCGTTTTTCCCTTGTGCATGCTCTAACTAGTTTATGATCACTTCAATAGATTCACACATTGTAGATAAATATCATGAATACAAAAGACATTCTATGCTTTACATTAATTTCTCAAATAATTCCCAAATACAGGTTGCTAATTTTCAAAAATAGTCTACTTGTTGCACTAACCAACTTACTTTTTCAAAATAGTTTATCGAATACCTAATAACTTTTATGGTGCATTAGCCCTGATCCCCAATCAGTGATGAAGTACAAGTAAATAGATTACAATAGATTATAGATGACAAAAATTTCCCTATTCAAAATCTTTTCTTTCACAAAAACTTAAACAATTATTCACGTAATTACTATTTGATTTATTTAAAGAAAAACTATATTCAAACATCCAAAGAACTAGTAGTAGGGATATTACAGTAAACTTCTATTTTCTTCACTTAAAACATTTTAAAGTTTTAACAAAATCCACCCAAGTTGTACTTCTGACTCCATTCAAACTTGCATCATTATCACACCCAGGATAAAAAGTTTCCCCCAAAAGAAGCATATTTTCATTTCATCAAACTCTTACCTCATTTTCTTCTAAATTCAGACCCTTTCCACAACCTTTCAGTCTAGATAATTCTCCAGGATGCTTTCAGACTTTGTAAGCTCCAAAATATTTCACTTTTAAGGAAGCATTTTCTGAAATAAGAAATACAATTAATTTCATCATATATGTGCATTGAAACCCTTTGATCTTTCTAAATAAGGGCAATGAGGTAACAACCAGGACTCAAACATCTTATATTTATGCCACTATTACTAAAAAAAACCCACAAAAAATGACATCGTAATCAGTAGTGTTCATTTGAAGGAAATTCACTTAATTTCCATTTAGTCTGTTACAGTAAATGTGCATGCAATAAAAGAAAACTGAGATTACAATGTACTGTAAACAGGCAGTTGTTTCAAGTTTTGATAATAAATTTCAGTACTAAGATTATAGTCATTATAATTATTACTGTTATTTTATCAATCAAGATATCTGGTACAGAAATATCATTCTAGACCCTTTGCAATGGATCATAATCCAAAGCAAAGGTGAGAGCTTGCAGATTAAATGCTTTAGATGTGGAGAATTTCCCCCTTGCCAACATTATCCTCCTTACATTTTTCTCAAGTTCAATTACAATTTTCTGTTCTTGGAGTTTTCACAACTGAAAAAATGTTTTTTCGAAAATTCGGAAAATGAGGTCTACCATAACCAGTTTGTATTCCTGTATAGCTCTTTATCCAATGGAAGCTAAATCAGAACAAAAATCTCAAGAAAAGTAACTAAGAAAATATACGGTTCCTCAATGCCATACCATATAACATTGTTTACTTATGGATATCATAAACTGAAAAAATAATGCTTTATGTACATTATTTTGCTTGATAATTCTAACAAAATGAAAATCATAAGGTTTATTTTAGTACTGTACAATGTTGGGTTTCCTTCTCCTCTACAATCAGATTTTACTTCAATATCAATGACACACCATAAAGTAATGATATTTTTTGGCACTAAATCAAGAATTAGTCATATTTACAGACAAATGCCAACCTCTGGTATCTCATTTCAACACATATTACCACCTTTGAAAATCGCAGTACAATTATTCACAATATTTTCCAAATCCTCCAAATTAACCATGTCCAAAAGTCTGAATTCTTCAATCACAAAACTCTCCCGGGCAAAATTTATTTCATTTATACTTTTCCGTTAACAGTGAATATAAGCCAGTAGCTTCATTTTAAGACTTTTAATCTTGATATATCACAGACTAACATCAAATAGGCTACAGCATAATATCAGGTCCCAAATTCTGTACTTTAAATATTCTGCTTTACACCATCAATTACCTCTTAAGGTTTTGCATTTGCTCCTAATCATAAAAAAATTCAAGTTTGATCGTTGACTTACCTTAACATTCTCCGAGTCAAGATGATCAGATGTGCGTTCTGATGATATACATTTTCTTAGATCTAGTTTACTGATTTGATCAGCCTGAAAGGAAAAGAAAAATAAGAGCATAAGGATATTTCAATATCTCGCTCTCTAAAAGGGTATGGAACACACTTAAAGTGTATTTTCTCATATACATCTAAACATTTAAAGAAAAATCTACTTTTTATGCTTTTAAAAACATAAAAAGACCTGCTTAACACTTAGATTAAAGAGGCTCTGACTTGCGTACCCAAAGACATCGTTCTCTAAAAGAACATAATTTTACGGGAATATTTCGTAGATTATGACAATGGTCATTAAGTTCTACCTACAAGATCTACAGTATATAGTTTTTAGTTTAAATATTTCTCCAATTAAATTAAACAGGTGTTCTTTTTAATATAAAACAACTATGCAATTTCATACTACAAAAGCTATGTAAAATTAAATATTTTCTAGTTTCTCATAAAAATCTAATCTCAATAATTATTTTCACTATCATTCAAGACACTACACTTCCTCTTTTAATAAGGGTAACTCATTAAAACTAAATGCATCTTCTGTACATTAGTTCACTATTCCTGAAAATTTTTTGTGCTATGCGTTAAGTTTAAGAAAACTCAAAATTCTTAGGTAAGGATAAAGGGATTTTGACGAAGGAAAAATCTATTTCTGGGGAGAGACCTGTGACGCCCGGTGAAAAGTCCTTCTATCTACCTTTTCTGATATAAATCTTCCAAATATACCAGAGAAAGATAAAAGCATGGAATGCAGAGGTTACTACCCTCGCGCGAGCACCTCGTGAGTGTCATGTATACATCAGGGCGTGTGAAAACCACTATTCACAGGCTGTCTTACATTTAGATAACTCCTTCATCAAAGGGAAGGGCCGTAACAAAGACCCCAGAAACCACACTTGTACCACGCCACCACCACCTACACGAACACCCTCCAGGTCATCCTTCTGCAAGAACATATGGCTTGGCAAGGAAAGGGTAGGTCCGTACACAAATAACCGGGAAGGGTTTCACCGGGCGTCACAGGTCTCTCCCCAGAAATAGATTTTTCCTTCGTCAAAATCCCTTTTCTGGGTCGACCTGTGACACCCGGTGAAAATGTACCTGCGTTGACCCTATCCTGATACATAGTGATTTAATGGACACTTAGTGTTTCTAATAAACTGTTCTTTACCAAAGTGAAATGTCATAGAAATTTACATGCGTGCCACATGCCCTAGGGCATGGAGTGTTTTTATTTGGACTTTAAAAGACTGGCGTTCCTCTAGGAACTTGTGTTTCGGAAAAGCAAACTTTTCTTTTCAGACTCAAGATCACCGTCTTTCATTTCTATGTACATTATTCATTCTATAATCATTATTGTAATTACCCCTATAATGACTTGCAATCTTAAAAATAAAATGTCTATTTTATTACCATGTGCGTCTCCTTTCGCTCCTATTCCTTTTTAAGAAATATACGATTGTTATAGTTTCATTTACCTCTTTAATGTATGATCTAAAGAATAATATAAGTAATTATGTTATATACTCACTTATGCCTTGATAATATTCCTACTCTAATATTAACCTTTGTCCTGTCTCCGAGACCAGCATGATCTCTCCATGATCTCTCCACCAGGTGAGTAGTAATTATGTTATATACTTACTGATGCTTTGATAATATTCCTACTCAAATATTAACCTTTGTCCTGTCTCCGAGACCAGTATGATCTCTCCACCGAGTGAGTAGTTCTTCAATGATCGCTTTGAGAAGTTCCTATTGTCCACCAGAACTTCCCTGCCAAGGGGGCAGGAAACCAGGTCATCATCGAATCTCTGTTCGAAGCCCTTGGCACTTGGATTAAAGGGGAAAAAATCCACGATACATTAATTCTCTGGTACACTTCCATCAGGACGACATGGCTTGAGCCCAAAAAACGGATTTTGAGCGAAGCGAAAAATCTATTTTTGGGTGAGATAGCCATGTCGTCCTGATGGACCCTCCCGTCTATTCTAGTTCAGCCTTTCAAGCCCCTCCCTGACCTACTGTATCGCGGAGATTGGTAGGAGCCGAGCTGAGGATGAGGACGGACGTGACGTCATTTAGCAATGGCGCCCGTTTGTTTACGTCTCGAGTACCAAAAGTAGCCAAGGATGAGAGTAACTTTGGAACGGCTCCTCAGTTACTCAGCCACCTTTCCATATCGAAGTGTTAACTCTATATGGGGTGCAGATAGCTATGTGGCGTGTTCATACATGCATCCCCTGTTGATATACGATATCCTAGAGGGAAACCTTTAGGGTACTCGCACCAGAAGTTAGAATTCTGTGATAACCTTTAGTTTAATTCTCTGGGAATATCCACTGTAGTTAAATATACCCTAGGAAGCTACTGAAGGAACCTTCCATCAGGACGACATGGCTATCTCACCCAAAAATAGATTTTTCGCTTTGCTCAAAATCCGTTTTTCCCTTGTGCATGCTCTAACTAGTTTATGATCACTTCAATAGATTCACACATTGTAGATAAATATCATGAATACAAAAGACATTCTATGCTTTACATTAATTTCTCAAATAATTCCCAAATACAGGTTGCTCATTTTCAAAAATAGTCTACTTGTTGCACTAACCAACTTACTTTTTCAAAATAGTTTATCGAATACCTAATAATTTTTATGGTGCATTAGCCCTGATCCCCAATCAGTGATGAAGTTCAAGTAAATAGATTACAATAGATTATAGATGACAAAAATTTCCCCATTCAAAATCTTTTCTTTCACAAAAACTTGAACAATTATTCACGTAATTACTATTTGATTTATTTAAAGAAAAACTATATTCAAATATCCAAAGAACTAGTAGTAGGGATATTACAGTAAACTTCTATTTTCTTCACTTAAAACATTTTAAAGTTTTAACAAAATCCACTCAAGTTGTACTTCTGACTCCATTCAAACTTGTATCATTATCACACCCAAGATAAAAAGTTTCCCCCAAAAGAAGCATATTTTCATTTCATCAAACTCTTACCTCATTTTCTTCCAAATTCAGACCCTTTCCACAACCTTTCAGTCTAGACAATTCTCCAAGATGCTTTCAGACTTTGTAAGCTCCAAAATATTTCACTTTTAAGGAAGCATTTTCTGAAATAAGAAATACAATTAATTTCATCATATATGTGCATTGAAACCCTTTGATCTTTATAAATAAGGGCAATGAGGTAACAACCAGGACTCAAACATCTTATATTTATGCCACTATTACTAAAAAAAACCACAAAAAAATCCACGATACATTAATTCTCTGGTACACTTCCATCAGGACGACATGGCTTGAGCCCAAAAAACGGATTTTGAACGAAGCGAAAAATCTATTTTTGGGCGAGATAGCCATGTCGTCCTGATGGACCCTCCCGTCTATTCTAGTTCAGCTTTTCAGGCCCCTCCCTGACCTACTGTATCGCGGAGATTGGTAGGAGCTGAGTTCAGGATGAGGACGGACGTGACGTCATTTAGCAATGGCGCCCGTTTGTTTACGTCTCGAGTACCAAAAGTAGCCAAGGATGAGAGTAACTTTGGAACGGCTCCTCAGTTACTCAGCCACCTTTCCATATCGAAGTGTTAACTCTATATGGGGTGCAGATAGCTATGTGGCGTGTTCATACATGCGTCCCCTGTTGATATACGATATCCTAGAGGGAAACCTTTAGGGTACTCGCACCAGAAGTTAGAATTCTGTGATAACCTTTAGTTTAATTCTCTGGGAATATCCACTTTAGTTAAATATACCCTAGGAAGCTACTGAAGGAACCTTCCATCAGGACGACATGGCTATCTCACCCAAAAATAGATTTTTCGCTTTGCTCAAAATCCGTTTTTCCCTTGTGCATGCTCTAACTAGTTTATGATCACTTCAATAGATTCACACATTGTAGATAAATATCATGAATACAAAAGACATTCTATGCTTTACATTAATTTCTCAAATAATTCCCAAATACAGGTTGCTCATTTTCAAAAATAGTCTACTTGTTGCACTAACCAACTTACTTTTTCAAAATAGTTTATCGAATACCTAATAATTTTTATGGTGCATTAGCCCTGATCACCAATCAATGATGAAGTACAAGTAAATAGATTACAATAGATTATAGATGACAAAAATTTCCCTATTCAAAATCTTTTCTTTCATAAAAACTTAAACAATTATTCACGTAATTACTATTTGATTTATTTAAAGAAAAACTATATTCAAATATCCAAAGAACTAGTAGTAGGGATATTACAGTAAACTTCTATTTTCTTCACTTAAAACATTTTAAAGTTTTAACAAAATCCACTCAAGTTGTACTTCTGACTCCATTCAAACTTGCATCATTATCACACCCAAGATAAAAAGTTTCCCCCAAAAGAAGCATATTTTCATTTCATCAAACTCTTACCTCATTTTCTTCCAAATTCAGACCCTTTCCACAACCTTTCAGTCTAGACAATTCTCCAGGATGCTTTCAGACTTTGTAAGCTCCAAAATATTTCACTTTTAAGGAAGCATTTTCTGAAATAAGAAATACAATTAATTTCATCATATATGTGCATTGAAACCCTTTGATCTTTCTAAATAAGGGCAATGAGGTAACAACCAGGACTCAAACATCTTATATTTATGCCACTATTACTAAAAAAAACCCACAAAAAATGACATTGTAATCAGTAGTGTTCATTTGAAGGAAATTCACTTAATTTCCATTTAGTCTGTTACAGTAAATGTGCATGCAATAAAAGAAAACTGAGATTACAATGTACTGTAAACAGGCAGTTGTTTCAAGTTTTGATAATAAATTTCTGTACTAAGATTATAGTCATTATAATTATTACTGTTATTTTATCAATCAAGATATCTGGTACAGCAATATCATTCTAGACCCTTTGCAACGGATCATAATCCAAAGCAAAGGTGAGAGCTTGCAGATTAAATGCTTTAGATGTGGAGAATTTCCCCCTTGCCAACATTATCCTCCTTACATTTTTGCTATGGAATTTTCACCTTGCTCAAGTTCAATTACAATTTTCTGTTCTTGGAGTTTTCACAACTCTGAAAATTTTTTTTTTCGAAAAACCTTTAAATTCGGAAAATGAGGTCTACCATAACCAGTGAGTATTCCTGTATAGCTCTTTATCCAATGGAAGCTAAATCAGAACAAAAATCTCAAGACAAGTAACTAAGAAAATATACGGTTCCTCAATGCCATACCATATAACATTGTTTACTTATGGATATCATAAACTGAAAAAATAATGCTTTATGTACATTATTTTGCTTGATAATTCTAACAAAATGAAAATCATAAGGTTTATTTTAGTACTGTACTATGTTGGTTTTCCTTCTCTACAATCAGATTTTACTTTAATATCAATGATACACCATAAAATACTAACATTCTCTGGCACTAAATCAAGAATTAGTCATATTTACAGACAAATGCCAACCTCTGGTATCTCATTTCAACACATATTACCACCTTTGAAAATCGCAGTACAATTATCCACAATATTTTCCAAATCCTCCAAATTAACCATGTCCAAAAGTCTGAATTCTTCAATCACAAAACTCTCCCGGGCAAAATTTATTTCATTTATACTTTTCCGTTAACAGTGAATATAAGCCAGTAACTTCATTTTAAGACACTTTTAATCTTGATATATCACAGACTAACATCAAATAGGCTACAGCATAATATCAGGTCCCAAATTCTGTACTTTAAATATTCTGCTTTACACCATCAATTACCTCTTAAGGTTTTGCATTTGCTCCTAATCATAAAAAAATTCAAGTTTGATCGTTGACTTACCTTAACATTCTCCGAGTCAAGATGATCAGATGTGCGTTCTGATGATATACATTTTCTTAGATCTAGTTTACTGATTTGATCAGCCTGAAAGGAAAAGAAAAATAAGAGCATAAGGATATTTCAATATCTCGCTCTCTAAAAAGGTATGGAACACACAAAGTGTATTTTCTCATACACATCTAAACATTTAAAGAAAAATCTACTTGTTATGCTTTTAAAAACATAGAGAGACCTGCATGACACTTAGATTAACTAGGCTTTGACTCACGTACCTAAAGACATCGTTCTCTAAAAGGATATAATTTTACGGGAATATTTTGTAGATTATGACAATGGTCATTAAGTTCTACCTACAAAATCTACAGTACTGTATGTAGTTTTTAGTTTAAAAGATTCTCCAATTAAATTAAACAGGTGTTCTTTTTAATATAAAACAACTATGCAATTTCATACTACAAAAGCTATGTAAAATTAAATATTTTCTAGTTTCTCATAAAAATCTAATCTCAATAATTATTTTCACTATCATTCGAGACACTACACTTCCTAATAAGGGTAACTCATTAAAACTAAATGCATCTTCTGTACATTAGTTCACTATTCCTGAAAATTTTCTGTGCTATGAGTTTAAGTTTAAGAAAACTCAAAATTCTTAGGTAAGGATAATTTAATTTTGTACATGTCCTAATTATGCCAAAACACTTCATCAGACGACTGCACTTTGAAAATACTACACCCAAAATCAAATGTCAATTGTGCAGTATGTGACTTATGAATATTTAGAAGGTCTTCAACTTAAACATTCGGAGATACACAAATCCAACGGAAATCTAAGATATTGAGTCAAAAGTTCATAATAAAATACTGTAAAACGATATCATACCTAATGCAGTAAGCAAGATAACATTTGTAATATGAAACGGGGCTATTTGTTGAATTTTGCAGCTGAAAATAGTACGTATGTAGATTCGGGGAAGCCTATCACAGGGTAAAATAAAAAAAAAAATTGACTTAAAAACTGCTTCTCAGAACCTATAAAGTTTATAAGTTGAGGACTTTCTGTACTTTTTTCCCTAAAAGCTTTAACCTTTCAGAGATTCAACATAAACCTAAACTTGCGTTGTATACTGATTATTGGTTGTAATTCACAATTCTTCTAGTTCTAACCCTCAAGATTTGCATATTCAAATAGACACACCTTATCTGCCCTGCCTGGGAACAATCTCTTGAGTAGCCGCAATAGGATTAAAAATTTATTCAAAACTGTACTAAGACACTCACCATTTACAACAAGCTTTGATGTCGTCAATATTGAATTTTGAACGTCCTGTTCCTATAGGCCCAACAGGTGGGCCCTTTGTATAATTTCTTCAATTTTGGATTTTATCTTCTCATTATTGGGTCACCTAATTGAAGTCGGGTGAATTTTGCTCAACTATCCTTCAACCTAAATAGTCGATACTCTTAGCTGTGGCGTTTCTATCTATAAGCTTCACTTGATGCTTGCAGTTAATAATTCTCTTGCAAAACAAAAAAAATTTGTTTTCTTTTTCTTTTTCTTTACATTGGCTAAAATTCACAAGTATTTGGTATTTCATTAATATGTTACCAACTGTATGCTTTCATGGTATATATATATATAAGTTATTTATATCAAGAAGTAGATTGCAAAGTTCTTGGAGCCAGAATGTTTTACCCCACGCACTAGTTTATAAGAATTTTGACACATTCCTTGGTGCTCCTTATCCTGAGATGTGTCATTCTTGCCAGATGGAACACAATCTGTCCTAAACATTTGTTGTAGAAGGGAATTCTCAGCTTTATCTTAATTATGCCCAAGTTTCTTACTTCAATCTAATTGCTTTTTCAGTGGTCATTCATTTTCTACTGATCTTTGGCCTCTGAATTATTGTCAAACTTAATTTCTATGATCAACTATTTTCTTAACCTGTTCTTCAAAAAAAGTTATCTAACTTTTGTAAGAATTGTGCACTGGTGATGATAATTCCTTTACACAAAAATCAGAAACTATTGGTTATGTCACTAAAAACCAGATCAAATAATCATTTCCTAATCCATATTGCTAGACTACAGAGACGACTGAAAACTACTATATTATGATTGCCTGGTTATGCTCACTAAAGTTGTAAACCTTTACCGTAGCCATGTCAATTCCAAGAGAAGACCAAACTCCTCAATATCAAAGGCATTAACACTTGAATTTGGAAGTATATATATATAAACTACGATGAAATAAATTCAATGATCTTGGCATATGAATTTTACCTCTAAATTATAAACTCATTATCCAAGTGTTCTTAATTCTAAGAGGAGAGAGCCAGTGTCGAGATAAAAAAGCAACAATTTTTCATCTGATATACCATAAACAATTTTGAAATATGAAAGAATAGCTGAAAAACCATTAAGCCTTGACTTCGAATCAGTTGGTGTATCAAAAGACTTCTCCTTTATCATCTCTGATTTGTGACTTTTTCACCAACTGACTTAAATATTTGCAGATCTTCAATACAAAATCAATATCCATGACTATTTTCTACTATCCTCATCTCTGCAATTAATCGAATTAGTCCTACAATCTGTTTCTCATTTTTCTTTTCTAATTTTTTCCAATAATTTCTTGTACAATTGCCATAGATCATTTTTGAGCTGTATTCATTCTCAAGACGTCCTTACATCTGACAGCGGGAGCAGTTCGGCATATGATAGTGGTCACACATGATATGTACCCCAATAGGGAATTTTCTAACCCTCATCATCAATATCCTTCTGAATTTCAGATCCGTACCTTGGAATGATGTGAGTATTCCCACCTGGGGAAGGTTTCGTTAATACAAACTGTTTCTTGTATGTTGGGCAATGATTGTTCTTTTCAGATTTTTTCTTCTGTAGTAACAAACCTGCAAACAAAGAAACAAAATATATAGAAAGTGCCCATAAATTGAATATAGAATAATCACACAAAACATTTCAATGTGTATTAAGTATAATAGATCTCTATAAAAAGGGGGCAAAAATATTATCAGTAAACTCCATCTAATACAAGTGATGTAAAATATGTAATAACTAATAATATAATGATAAAATTTTAGCAAAGCAGAGCATGGAATGTCATTTGTGAGGCCTTGGTTCCAAAGTGCAAATTCTCGGAACACTACTATTCGAGTCAATACTTTTAAATAAGAAAATCTTGAAAGAAAAACTTTAGGCTACCTTATTTCTGTTCTAGATTTCTAAAACATATAGAACAAAGTTCCTTCTGTAAGTACAGAAGAGGGGAAACGAAATTTGTGAAAAATGAGAAATAATTGTGAATAATGGGAACAGAAACTGGTGAGGACTAGGATGAAAAGTTCATGGAAAAATGGGAAGAGAAACTAGCGAAGAAAGGATATAAAAAACATTAACTGAACACAGCTCCAATATTAAATGTGAGGAGAGTAATGGGCTACTTTATTTTTGGGACAGTTACTTATTTGGGCTATATAACTTAACGCTGGGGCTTGTGAGGCTCTTCCGCTTCCAAATGCAACTGGGGGGGGGGAACACTGCCGTTACAATATGAAGTAAAGGTTAATAGGCTGTACAGGAAAATGAAAAATAAGTGATAATGTTAATAAATCAGAAGGATATAAGGCAAGTGCAGCTAGGGACAGAAAGAACATTGCAAATACCCTGAAATACTATCATGCCTACAATACATAACATGAGGTGCACTTTTGACACCTTACAGCTGTAATGGGCAGTTGAGATCCTCCACATTTGAATATTTCAAACGTGAAATATTACTTGTCTCAAAATCTCAAATGTGAGGTCTTACTAATTCGGTTCAATTTACCAACTTCGTTATGGTTTATTCTATTATAGCCTCTTGTTGAAATTCACTGAAAGGTTCTGCTAATCTCAAGGTTCTCTCCATTCAGATAGTGAAACTTAAAGAATAGGTTCCAAATTATCCCTTGCCCAGTTAAATAAATAATCAATGGGCATTTCAGTACTGTATTAGGATTTTTGACCCACTAAAGGCTAAGACAGAAAATTATTGGAAAACTCAAAGATATGTACATTAGGTTTAGTACAAAACAGAAATAATGCTTATACTTGAAAGGATAAATGTTTCCCATTGACTTTTTTTTAATGATAAGTGTTTCTGAAGGTCATCTTTGTTCTATCTTATTGCCTTTGCCCATTGCATTTGGATTTTACTTCAATATTAATGATACACCAAGAAATAAAAAGATCTGACACCATACTGTATCAAGAAAAATCATGTTCCTGAAGAAGAATCCAACATTTGGTTATAGCAACATGAATTGAAACCGAAAGACTTTTATATAAATATCATCAATACTTACAGATTCCAATGATCCAACCTCTGGTCATAGCAACATGAATTGAAACCGAAAGACTTATATAATATCATCAATACTTACAGATTCCAATGAACCAACCTAAGGACCTAAGTTTCTAAATACTGAAGTCTCCGCTCCGGAAAACTTGTTAAAGAATATCTCATCAAAGTTTCCTCCCTTACCTCTGTCATGCCAGAGACATTTTTTACTTTAACTCTGGCACCTTTCAGAGTGTGCTTTCCATTGATCCTCATGCGGCTAACTTAGTACCATCAGTACTGGTGGAAAGACAACCAAATCTACCCGCCACGACTTCAGGACCGGAACTGGCTAACGTGGAAGTAGCAGCCATGTCAGCCATACAAGTATGTCCATGGATAGATCACTGGTCTGGGGCACCCTCTCATTTTGCTGTATTACGAGACCTCAAGGATCATCATGTAAGGGAACAGTTCAAGGAACTTTGAAGATCGGGCACTGAAGCCATAGAGTTCCCCCTTCATCAGAACGTTTTCCTTTGGGGAAATTGTGTTCTGAAGAGGCGCGACGCTGTCTTAGCTAGATGCTTTAGACAACTGTCCCCTATTGATGCTCTGGAGAGGCTGGGATAAAACCCTATATTAAGCAGAGCAGCAGCACCGAGGTTGCCCACTCCTCAGAAACAACCCAAGAACTTGCCTTTTAGGCCAGCCCCCATGGATGCACTACAACCTAGGAGGCAGAATCCTAGACCCACCTTTTGCGGAGATTGATTGATTTAGAGTTTTCAGGCATCCTGACATCTAAGGTCATTGACGCCGGCCTTTCGCGGAGAGGAAATCCCTCCGGTCAATAAGGACATGGTGGCACAAGTTCACGCTAGGGAGGGCATGTCCCCCAGCTTACCACCAGTGGGAGGATGCCTACAATGCTCTTGGCAAAGGTAGCAGGACTTAAGAGGTCGATTCTTGGACAGTAGAGGTCCTTGTTAAGTGTACTGGATCCCCTTCATAAACTGTCCACCTCTTCTGACCAGGAGTCTGATCCAATCATACTATTTGAAAGGATCACCAAAACACCTACTCTTGTTAGAGGATGTCTCCAAGTTGCTAAAAAAAGAAGCAGTGGAGGAAGTCTTCAATGACTCTCCAGGCTTCCTCAGTAATATATTCCTGGTACAGAAGCTGGCGGGAGGTTGGAGACCTGACATAAACATCTCCCTCTTGAACCTCTATTTTGCAGACAAAGTTCAAGATGGAGACCCCAACTTCCATTATCCAGGCCATCAGGAAGAACTACTATCTTCTGACCATAGACCTAAAAGACGCCTACTTTCAGGTCCCCATCCGTCCTGCCTCGAGGAAATACCTAAGGTTTTCCTTTAGAGACAAGGTTTCCCAATTCAAAGTGCTGTGCTTTGGCCTATCTACAGACCCTCAAGTCTTCACCAAAGGCTTTGTCCTTGTCTCAGTCTGAGTACAAGCCATGGGCTCACGAGATACCTAGATGAATGGCTCCTCTTAGCAAAATCCCGAGCTCCCCTGCTGAAACACTGAGACCTACTACTGGATCTGTGCAAGGAGTTAGGGGTCCATCTGTACCTGCAAAAGTCCAGCCTCATCCCCAATCAGTCGATCAGGTATCTGGCCATGGACATAAGACTTGATACAAAACAAAAGAGCAAGGTTCAGGACATTGACAACAACCTTTCTGAAAGGAAACCTCCTGCCTGCCCATATCAAGCTTCAGACAATCCTGCAACTCTGAAGCAAGTACCTCAGGTGGTGATATCAGACCTCTTGTGGTGGCTGGACAAGAAGAACCTGTAAGTGGGAACCCACCTTCAGGTTCCTACCCCACAGCGCATGCTTTTCACAGATGCATCTTGCCAGGGGTGGGGTGCTCATCTAGGAAAGAAACAAATCTTGGGCCTATGGTTAGAAGAGGACAAGAGTTTCCACCTAACTTTCCTAGAAAGGGAAGTGGTGCAACTAGCATTATTCCACCTCACAAGACTGACAGGTCACTCCACGGTGTTGAGTGACAACTCCACGGTAGTGACCAACATCTCCAAAAGAGGTAGTGTAGCCCCTCTCCTGCCATCCAAACTAGCAGGAGAGATTCTCAAGTGGACACACTCCCAGACGATCTCTCTCTCTGTGAGGTTTATCCCCGTGAAGAGAAACATCACTGCAGACCACCTGAACCGTCGAGGGATGATAGTTGGTTAAGAATGGTCTTTGCTTCTTTTAGTGGCGAAGAGACTTGTGACTTTGTGGGGTTCCCATCTATGGACATGTTTGCCACCCACCTGAATCACAAACTTCTCGTGTATTGTTCTCGAGTCCCACACCAACTGCAGTGACGCAAGATGCATTTCAACACCCATGGGAAAGTCTAGACTTTCATGCCTTCCCACCATTGTCTGATTCATCAGACATTGAATAGAATCAGGACATCCAAGGGAGTCAGTAACTATATGCTCAGGTACCAGATAAAAACTCAGCTTGTCGTAAAACGTTTAATTTCGACCTGTAACATTATAAAAGTTAGAATAACATACCCATTTTTTTTTCTTTTTTTTTTTTTACGTATCACCTTAGCAGAAACATTAATCCTTATCAACACATGAACAAACATATATAATTTCTCACTAATAATTATCATAACAATAATGTCATCACACAATCACCGTTACCAACAAGTTAAAAGATAAGTAACAATTAACTGCAAAAAGTCACTTACAACAATGCCTCCTCTCTGATACCCAGCAGATTTCTCGTGCATTAAATATCGGCTAATTTCTTCTATCAGCTCTTACGTTAACACATCCTAAAATCCAACATTACTACAATATAGTAGAGGAACAATGTCAAAATGCCAATAAGACTATTCAACCGAAACATATCCATAATTCACAAATCTCATTACACAAACAATAGCATACCTTAAAGAACACAAGCTACATATCAACACCATTTGCTTGCATGAGTGCACAGCTGCACTCCTCAGCAACTACGCACAAACAGTTGGTTACGTGCACAACCTCCACCTGCCAGTCACTGGCCACGTCGACAGTACCACTGCCCACCGTCACAATTTTGCACTGTCGTCAGTGAGCATGCGCAAACTTCACAAACTTGAACATTACTAAAATACTTAAAAATAATTATTAGTGTTTAACTAATAATACACTCCCGCCTCCTTTATTGTTCTTCAACGGGTAGCAATACCACCAACTTGTGAACCGATCTCTTGATAACTGTGTCACTTTGTCCCTTATATTTTCCTGGTCTTTGTATCTTGTATCTAATGCTTACATCTCTCACCTTATTGTCTCTGCCTGTTTCTGTATCTACAACCTGCCCCATTTTCCATTTTCCTCGCACAACATTTGTGTCTTTAATCAGAACAATATCACCAGGTTGTACATTTCTTTTATCTGTGTGCCATTTTTGCCTTACAATGAGTGTAGGGAAATAATCTCTCTGCCACTTACGCCAAAAGGTGTCGACAACATTTTGTATAAAGTTCAACCTTTTCTTGGTGTCACCTGATGTAGACCATGAACCAGATGGTACTTTATTACTTGCTCTACCCAAAAGTAAATCGTTTGGACACAAATATGTTCCTAATTCTACATCCATACCAGGTTTTATTCCAATAGGCCTTTCATTCATTAAGTTTGCTATTTCAAAAAATGTTGTCTGCAAATCACTAAATGTCAAGATGGTAGTTCCTATGAGCATTGACAGAGACCTTTTTACAGACTTAATTAAGGCCTCACTTACCCCATTCTGCCATGCAGCATCTGCAGACCGATTAAATTTCCATTTCAAGCCTTCCTTTGCTCCAAATTCAGTGATCTCGTGTATGTTCCAGTTGTTATCACTCTTAAGTTCTTTATTTGCTGATACCAATTGTGAGCCTAAGTCAGAGTGTACAGTATCAGGATAGCCATGAACCGCTGTAAATATTCTGAAACACTTTAAAAAACTATAAGTATCATATCCATCTACAACATCAATATACACGGCACGTGTAACAATACAATTGAATATAACACCATAAGCTTTACCAGTTGTCCTTTTCTTTACATTATCTTTGATTTGAAAATGTCCAAAAATATCCACAGCAGTGTGATAGAATGCTGGACAAGGACTCATTCTTTCATCAGAAATCTGACCCATTCTTTGACCTTCAACTTTGGCATCCAGTTTCCTGCAAAGAATACAACCTCTCTTTATCGATCTTATGATTTTACGTGCTGAAGGAACCCAAAATTTAGACTGAAGCTTACATAGTGTAACATCAACTTCAGCATGATCCAACCTGTGTAAATAACTAATGTACAAGACTGTAAATGGATGCTTACCAGGTAATAGAATGAAGCTATCTTGGTTCCAATTATGTTTCAACCATCTTTCCATTCTTTCTCCTACCATAATTGTACCATCTTCAGCTTGAAATGGTCCTAATCTTTGAAAACATTTGTTCCAGTTCTCAGGAAGACTTTTTTGTGCTTGCATAATCCAAAACCTCTCAGCTTCCTTAAGTGATCTAGGTTCAAGTTTCTTTAGAACACCCTTAAAAGATTTCACCTTAACAATGTTAAATATCCTAGCAGTGACTGCAATTAACATATTATAGTTGTTGAATTTCGACGCATCAATTATGGTTTCTTCATGAACAGAGTATTGTGCAAGATAAACATGAATTCTATCAGGTAACTCACAATTCACTGATTGACTGATAGGCCACACTTCTAAAGGAAGGGCCATGAACTCTGGACCATATTTCCATGAATAGACAACTGCAACATTTAAAGGGTCCTGGGGTCTGGTCAATAGATCAGCAGGATTTAATCCAGAAGCAATCCACCACCATTCATTTGGGTCACTTTTTGATTGAACTTCTGCTATTCTAGTGGCTACGAAAGTTCCAAAGCCATAAGATTCCTTTTGGATTTGTGCTCTAACAATGGAGGAATCTGTTATGTGCATTACCGAACTAAATTTATATGTCATTTCATCTTCAATGGCTTTACGCATCCTGCACGCTATAACAGCTCCACACAATTCAAGCCTTGGAATAGATAACTGTCAACTAGGGGCTATCCTACTCTTTGCCACAATGAGCCTGCTCTCAAATGCACCAGACTCTAACTCCCACCTAGCATATGCAACAGCACCATAAGCATTTGTTGAACTATCACTGAAAATAACAAGTAAAGGCAATCCTTTGGCTGAGGTTGGCTTAACATTCCTTTCAAAATAAAGAGTTGCAGTGCCAAATAACTCACAAAAATATGACACCCATTGTTCTTTTAAATAGGAAGGCAAGGGATCGTCCCATCCTAATTTAAAGTCACATTTCACAGTGTCTCGTAGCAAAATCTTTGCTTTTAGTGTGAATGGAAGCAAAAACCCCAGTGGGTCGTAAACAGAACACATCTGACTGACGACAACCCTTTTTGTTAAAACTGAAGGTATATTTTCAACGAAATTCAACTTGTTTAAGTCTGGTTCTGTTCTTACACCCTTATATTTTGGAGAGAAATTTAACTTAGTTTTAAAATAAAACACATCCTTATTGCATTGCCAGTTAAGGCCAAGTATTCTTTCATTACTATTCTGGGACACTTCAAAGTCAGAATGCTCATTATCTCCAGTAATGGTCCATCGTTTAATTTTAAAACTGCCTTTAGAGAGTACATTTTCAATATCTCTAATTAGGCTAAATGCCTCAGCTTTACTCTCAACAGAATGGATTATGTCATCTACATAGGAATTGGTCATTATCACACGTGATGCTTCTGGGAAGTCTTTTACCGACAATTCTGCAGTATGTCTGAGAGCTAACATTGCAATAATTCCTGAGGGCCTATCCCCGAAACCCATGCATGTCATTACATAGTGATCAGGTTTGCGATTACTTTGCAAATTTCTCCAAACAAATCTATGTACATGTTGTTCTAATTCTGGAAGCTTAATGCAATTATACATTTTGCTTATGTCACCGGCTATGCCTATAGCCTTTTCACGAAATCTTAGTAATATACCAAACATTGAGTTCAAAATATTAGGGCCCTTTGCCCAAAAACTATTTAGAGACTGGCCCATATACTTTGCCGATGAATCAAAAACAATTCTCAATGGGGTTGATACAGATCCTGGTTTTAACACTTCATGATGTTGAATGTATGTGACAGGACCAACATAGTTTTTAACCTCTTCATCGGATAACTTCCGAATTACATTGCGCTTTGTCATGTCAAGTATCTGGTCATTATAAGCTTGAGCATAGTCTGAACCCAGTTTCATCAATCTTTTCTCTGTGCCTTTCAGTCTAGCAACAGCTACAGATACATTATTTTGCAACAGTTTGGGATCCTTAGTCCATGGAAATTTAGCAGACCATTCTTTTCTGTCCGGGTAATACATCAACCCACTTTCAATAAGAGCCAGCTCCTCTTCCTCTTTTATACTATAATTGCCATTGCCTGTTGCACATTTCCCACAACGACAACTACCACATCTGGGATTACAATCAGTTCCTAAGTGTTCAATGGTGAAGAAATCATTTATCTGTGCTGTAATATCAATTACGGGTTCAACAGATATATCATAGTCGGATATTGTACTGGAAACATGATTAATGCTAATGCCTGGATTACTCCTAAACACTGATAAGGTAACAATGTCGAGATGACTGCCATACACACACATTCCAAACTGTGATTCCCTGAGCTGTAAATTTTCAGCCACAGTTTCCTTAACTGTTGGAATTAAAGAGCAATGATCAGAACCAATTAGGAGATCTATTTTCCCATAAGGTCTATCTAATGCACATACATTAACACCCTTGAATAAATGTTTCACTTTTGATAAATCTACCTTACCGACTTGAGATGTAATGTCATCGATTCCATAAGCAGTAACATTGACATCATTCCCATCCTTGTCGGTTAAAACCAGATCATACTCTTTACTACTGTATGTCACAGTTTTGTCGCCCAATTTAGTCACAGCTAATCTGACACATTTTCCTTTCAGTCCCAATGCCTTAGCCACATCATTTCTGATCATTGTTATATCAGTTCCCGAGTTAAATAAAGTTTGTAACTCCTGATTACCACACTTGATCTTGTTAACCATAAATAAAACACCGCTTCTTTTCAGACTTACAAAGGAATTTCCTGTTATGAATCCCTCATGTATAATAGTATGATGAAGTTTTCAATATTAATCTTACCCGATAATCATGTAGCTGTCAACTCTGTTGCCGACAGAAATCTACGGTCGGGATACGCCAGCGATCGCTATACAGGTGGGGGTGAACACCACAGCGCCATCTGTGGTCAGGTACTCTAGTACTTCTTGTCAACACCACCTCAATTTTTCCTCTGTCGTGCCTCCGGCTAGACCTACATGGATACGCTGTTGATTCTGGAGTTATTGCTCACGATTTGGTGATGTATTTGCTCTAGAGTTTAGCCTTCGCTATTCAGGAAGCTATATCATTAGCTTAGCAAGTTTTTGGAATTAATTTGATTTAATTGTTGATTTAATTTTGGTACGAAGAGAGTATGAACTCTCTTTCACTTTTAAATGGCCGACCCTTCCCTTAGATGGAAGTGTTGGTGTCGAAGAGAGTATAGACTCTCTTAATTTTGCTTAACAAAGTTATAGAATTATTTTATATCTCTCCGCCTTTTATAGGCCTCTTTGATTAACTTCCTTTTATTATAAACTTATTTAAATTAATTTCTATATTTGTTTATATTCGACCTTTCCTAATAGTAGGCGGTCTTTTCTTGGTACCGAAGTTAATTAACTTTGAGCCCGTCATTTCGTTTTTACCTGTTTACATATTATGCTATTTTAATGTTTTTGAAAGAATTTCTTTGATAGTCTTGTACTGTTTTCAAAGTTGAACTAACGTTTTGTTTTGTCTCTGCAGTTGTTGACGTTCAGAACGTTCAACTTGCGCTCTATCGTTACGATAGAGAGAGAGTCTATCACGGTGTCACGTTGCAGTAAGAGTAAACCGATTCTAGCGTTTTGTTCATTCTTTCTTAGCTTAAATGGTTCTATTCTAATAAAGGAACTTTTTATTTGGGAAACCTTTCAGTTTTTTTCCTTTAACAATAATATGTTTTAACGATATATATAATTGGGCTCTTCTCTCAGATGCTAAGTAAAGAGAGAGAGAGAGAGAGAGATAGAGACGGAGGGAGAGAGAGGAGGATAAACGTTTCGTTCAAGCGGGTAACGTTGTTATCGTTTTTGTTCTTCTCCCTAGTCTCTTTAGGGGAAGAAGGTAAACGTTTCTAGAGTTTTATTCTTGTTCTCAGACTTTATGCGGTGAGAGATTTTAAACGTAGTTTATTTGATCTAGTGTTTAATCTCTTTTCCAGCCACTGAATTATTTATCTTTCATTATGTTTTTCTGTTACATTGTAATACTGTTTTCGCAATTACTAACTTTTAATGAAGGATAGAATTGCGTGTTTCAGGTACAAACCACTTAAAGTTTCGAGTTCAGTGAAATAAGTGCAAACAGAAAATCAAAAGTGATAAAGTGATAAGCGCAAAGTTTTACAGTGTTGCGTTCGAGGGTTCGTCTGTTCGTGCCAGTTGTTCGCCTAGTCTGGGACCTCTTACAAGCTCCCAAGCCCAGGGGAGAAGTAATGTCGAAGGACTTATGGGTTCAGCAGGCCTCGATCGACGAACAGACGTTTCCCTCCGTGGTTTCGAGTGTAACCAACTCACGTAGCCGATGTGATCACCCCACCCACACAAAGACGAGAGAGCCCATTTATTCCTCGTCTGCGGAAGAGGTTTCTCGCAGAAACCATGGACCAAATCTTGCAGCTTTTAAGTGCAAGTCGGTCCCTTCCGCGCAAGTCCAACTCCTAGGTGGTGCCATTAGCACTGGGTCAGTTCGGACTTGCTGCAGTACGACAACTGCACACCTCCCAGAGAGGCAAGGTGGTATCGCAACAGACAGTAACTCCGTCTGTTGCCGCACCAGCTGTTTTAGACCCTCAGTTTCAACGGACAGTAGCTCCGTTTGTTGTTGTCTTTCTTAAACTCTAGTGGTCTATGCTGCTGACAATGCAGTCTCAGCTTGCGGTGTTGATGCAGGAGTTTCAGGCAGAGAAGGTTAACACACCTCCTCCTGCGAGCGCTCCTCCACCTCTACGCAGTCCAGCCTGCCAGACGTATGATGTTGAGGTTCCTCAAGCTACCTCCATGCGTGAGCTGCCGCGTTGGGAGTTGCCAGATACCAGCTCTGTGCAGCAACCTCCACTTTCCTTGAGGCAGGAGCCTCTTGCCACGCGGCAACCTCCTCAACACTTGAGGCAGGAGCCTTATGCTTTGCAGCAACCTCCTCTACCCTGGATAAAGGACATGACGCTAGAGACGATCTCAGTTCCTGTTTCCGAAGAGAGGAGGTCTACTCTCACGTGGTGAAAGAACAGCTTTCTTCTCAAGGAAGTCTACCTTTGGCTGTTCAGAAACCCGACCGCCGTCTCTTCTCTGACGCATCAGACACGGGCTGGGGTGCGACTTTGGACGGACAGGAATGCTCGGGAACATGGAATCAGGAGCTAAGGACACTTCACATCTATTGCAAGGAGCTGTTGGCAGTTCATCTGACCTTGATAAACTTCAAGTCCCTCCAGCTTAACAAGGTGGTGGACGTGGACTCTGACAACACCACAGCCTTGGCTTACATCTCCAAGCAGGGAGGGACTCATTCGTGGAAGTTGTTCTAGATCGCAAGGGACCTCCTCATCTGGTTAAAAGATCGAAAGCTCACGCTGGTAACGAGGTTCATTCAGGGCGATATGAATGTCATGGCAGATCGCCTTAGCCGGAAGGGTCAGGTCATCCCCACAGAGTGGACCCTTCACAAGAATGTTTGCAGCAGACTTTGGGCCCTGTGGGGTCAGCCAACCATAGATCTGTTCGCTACCTCGATAACCTAGAGGCTCCCGTTGTATTGTTCTCCGATTCCAGACCCAGCAGCAGTTCACGTGGATGCTTTTCTGCTGGATTGGTCCCATCTCGACCTGTATGCATTCCCGCCGTTCAAGATTGTCAACAGGGTACTTCAGAAGTTCGCCTCTCGCAAAGGGACACGGCTGACGTTGGTTGGCTCCGCTCTGGCCCGCGAGAGAATGGTTCATCGAGGTACTGCAATGGCTGGTCGACATTCCCAGGACTCTTCCTCTAGGAGTGGACCTTCTACGTCTACCTCACGTAAAGAAGGTACATCCAAACCTCCACGCTCTTCGTCTGACTGCCTTCAGACTTTCGAAAGACTCTCAAGAGCTAGGGGCTTTTCGAAGGAGGCAGCCAGAGCGATTGCCAGAGCAAGGAGGACATCCACTCTCAGAGTCTATCAGTCTAAAGGGGAAGTCTTCCGAAGCTGGTACAAGGCCAATGCAGTTTCCTCATCCAGTACCACTGTAACCCAGATTGCTGACTTCCTGTTACATCTAAGGAACGTAAGATCCCTTTCAGCTCCTACGATTAAGGGTTACAGAAGTATGTTGGCAGCGGTTTTCCGCCACAGAGGCTTGGATCTTTCCACCAACAAAGATCTACAGGACCTCCTTAGGTCTTTTAAGACCTCAAAGGAACGTCGGTTGTCCACTCCAGGCTGGAATCTAGACGTGGTCCTAAGGTTCCTTATGTCATCAAGATTTGAACCTCTCCAATCAGCCTCTTTTAAGGACCTCACATTAAAAACTCTTTTCCTCGTGTGCTTGACAACAGCTAAAAGAGTAAGTGAGATCCACGCCTTCAGCAGGAACATAGTTTTCACATCTGAAACGGCTACATGTTCCTTGCAGCTCGGTTTTTTGCTAAAACGAGCTTCCTTCACGTCCTTGGCCTAAGTCGTTCGAGATCCCAAGCCTGTCCAACTTGGTGGGGGACGAACTGGAGAGAGTACTTTGCCCAGTTAGAGCTCTTAGGTACTATCTAAAAAGGTCATAACCTTTACGAGGACAATCAGAAGCCTTATGGTGGGCTATCAAGAAGCCTTCTCTTCCAAGGTCTAAGAACTCAGTTTCTTACCTATTCAGACTCCTGATTAGGGAAGCACATTCTCATCTGAAGGAAGAAGACCTTGCTTTGCTGAAGGTAAGGACACATGAAGTGAGAGCTGTGGCTACTTCAGTGGCCCTCAAACAGAACCGTTCTCTGCAGAGTGTTATGGATGCAACCTATTGGAGAAGCAAGTCAGTGTTCGCATCATTCTATCTCAAAGATGTCCAGTCTCTTTACGAGAACTGCTACACCCTGGGACCATTCGTAGCAACGAATGCAGTAGTAGGCGGGGGCTCAGCCACTACATTCCCATAATCCCATAACCTTTTTAACCTTTCTCTTGAATACTTTTTATGGGTTGTACGGTCGGCTAAGAAGCCTTCCACATCCTTGTTGATTTGGCGGGTGGTCAATTCTTTCTTGAGAAGCGCCGAGGTTAAAGGTTGTGATGAGGTCCTTTAGTATGGGTTGCAGCCCTTTATACTTCAGCACCTAAGAGTCGTTCAGCATCCTAAGAGGACCGCTACGCTCAGTAAGAAAGACGTACTTAATAAAGGCAGAGTAATGGTTCAAGTCGTCTTCCTTACCAGGTACTTATTTATTTTGTTATTTTTTGAATAACTAATAAAATAAAATACGGGATACTTAGCTTCTGTGTTAACATGTATGCTGGTCTCCACCCACCACCCTGGGTGTGAATCAGCTACATGATTATCGGGTAAGATTAATATTGAAAAATGTTATTTTCATTAGTAAAATAAATTTTTGAATATACTTACCCGATAATCATGATTTAATTGACCCACCCTTCCTCCCCATAGAGAACCAGTGGACCGAGGAAAAAATTGAGGTGGTGTTGACAAGAAGTACTAGAGTACCTGACCACAGATGGCGCTGTGGTGTTCACCCCCACCTGTATAGCGATCGCTGGCGTATCCCGACCGTAGATTTCTGTCGGCAACAGAGTTGACAGCTACATGATTATCGGGTAAGTATATTCAAAAATTTATTTTACTAATGAAAATAACATTTTCCCACAAGATTCATTGTTAACATCTACAGTATTACATCTGGACTTCTTTAGACATTTTCTTGCTATGTGAACACCTTTAAGGCAATTAAAGCAAATACCTTTCTTCTTTACACACTCCATTCTGTCATTGATACTCAAGTTCTGGAAAGTTGTACAGTCTAAGATATCATGTCCATCTGAGCCATGATACCAGCACCTATGCAGCCTTGTGTTGTCACTGATCTTATTCCTGTTCCGTTCAGCATTTTCTTCTGTAATTTTAGTGAAAAGGTCAGTGATATTTGTAATAGCATTTTCAAGTCCTGCTATCCTTTCCATTACATCTGACTCTCTTCCTTGCTTTGTACTACGCTGATCTTCATAAGTGCAGGTATAATTCACTTTAGCCTTAATATTATTATTGCTTCTAATATTAGCATTAAGATATTTCATTGATTTCTTTTCACTCAAAAGGTATTCCAACAACTTTCCGAATAGGTCACGATTACCTACACACACTGCTAACTTAACCCATTCACGCTTCTGAGTAGGTGGTAATAGTTTTTTCTATCTGGCTAGTCATGTTAGCAGTATTTAATTCTGAAGCCAAACTCATTTGGTCTAAGTAAAGATAGCATTGCTCAATCTTATCAACCATCCTAATGAAACTCTCACTATCCCCTTCGGAAATAGGTTTAATTGACCTTATGTCCTCTACTACTACATCAATAATGGTTCTGCTGTTCCCAAAAGTTTCATCTAATCGCTCAAACATTTTATCGAAGTCATGATCTGCACCACGAACTGTATCCAAGGCCTCTCCTGAGAGACACTGTCTTAGCACAAAGGGATCTTTCCCATAATTTGATTGCATTAGTCTAAAAAAATCTCTCTTGAAATTGCTATAATCTCTCACATCTCCGTGAAACCTGGGCACATCAATCGGTTTTACTTTTAAAACTTTTTTCACCGGCATTTTGTCTTTAACTTTCACAAATATCACATGAGCTGCACACTTTCTATCTTCTAATGCTTTGATATAAACGTTAGCCTCCTCTATCAATTGAGCATCACAGTTCTCATCTAATAAATTGCAATACTGTTCATTAGCTAGTTCAACTTCATCATAAGCCTTAACAACACTCTTATCTTTCTTCTAGAATTTCTAATGCCATTTGATCTAACATATACTCATGAAACTTATCAAGCTTACGTGTTAGTTTTGCCTTTGCGGTTCCCCTCCGCTGTTTGGCCTTCTTCTGTGCTTCCAGTGACATCCTAGCACTATCATTTTCCCCCGTGGAGCTGCTGTTTTTCCCTTTATCTGTCATGATGAGTGTTGTCGAAATATATGCTCTGGTACCAGATAAAAACTCAGCTTGTCGTAAAACGTTTAATTTCGACCTGTAACATTATAAAAGTTAGAATAACATACCCATTTTTTTTTTTTTTTTTTTTTTTTTTTTTACGTATCACCTTAGCAGAAACATTAATCCTTATCAACACATGAACAAATATATATAATTTCTCACTAATAATTATCATAACAATAATGTCATCACACAATCACCGTTACCAACAAGTTAAAAGATAAGTAACAATTAACTGCAAAAAGTCACTTACAACAATGCCTCCTCTCTGATACCCAGCAGATTTCTCGTGCATTAAATATCGGCTAATTTCTTCTATCAGCTCTTACGTTAACACATCCTAAAATCCAACATTACTACAATATAGTAGAGGAACAATGTCAAAATGCCGATAAGACTATTCAACCGAAACATATCCATAATTTACAAATCTCATTACACAAACAATAGCATACCTTAAAGAACACAAGCTACATATCAACACCATTTGCTTGCATGAGTGCACAGCTGCACTCCTCAGCAACTACGCACGAACAGTTGGTTACGTGCACAACCTCCACCTGCCAGTCACTGGCCACGTCGACAGTCGACAGTACCACTGCCCACCGTCACAATTTTACACTGTCGTCAGTGAGCATGCGCAAACTTCACAAACTTGAACATTACTAAAATACTTAAAAATAATTATTAGTGTTTAACTAATAATACAGTAACCCTAGTGGCCCTAAGGTGGCCGGCAGCAGAGTGGTATTCAGACCTACTGGAACTTCTCACGGAAGTAACAAGAGAACTTTCAGAATGGCCAAACCTGCTATGCCAACCTCACATAAGAAAATTCCACAACGCAGTACAGTGCCTATCCCTATACGGCTGGAGACTATCCGGCGTCTCCTCCAAAAGAAAAGCTTTTTAAAACCCACTGCGAAGCCACTTTCCAGATACCTTCTAAAGTCTTCTGCAGCACTTCCCCGGACAAAGAGGAAAATTTTCTGTGATTGGTGTCATAGGGGGAATATTGCTCCACTCAAAGCCACTACTCACCTGATTGCACACTTTCTACTGTTCCTGAGGAACAAGAAGGCCCTTTCAGTCACCGAGGTAAAAGGCTACCGCTCGGCCTTGAGCCAAGTATTCAAACTGAAAGGATTGGATCTCTTTGACTCTTGGGAACTCTCAGCCCTGATTAGAAGTTTCGAGCAGTGTTGACCTTCTTGAGAAATAAAACCCCCTCCTGGGATGTGACTAAGGTCCTGCAGCCTTTGAAAACAGCCCCGTACAAACCTATGCATAAAGCCTTAGACAGAGACCTTACCTTAAAGACAGTCTTCCTCCTTGCCTTATTATTATTATTATTACTATTATTATTATTACTGTCCAAGCTACAACCCTAGTTGGAAAAGCAAAGTGCTTTAAGTCCAGGGGCTCCAACATGGAAAAATAGCCCAGTGAGGAAAGGAAATAAGGAAATAAATAAATGAAGAGAATAAATTAACAATAAATCAATCTAAAAAAAAGTAACGTCAAAACAGATGTCCTATATAAACTATTAACAATGTCAAAAACAAATATGTCATATATAAACTATAAAAAAACTCATGTCCGCCTGGTCAACAAAAAAGCATTTGCTCCAACTTTGAACTTTTGAAGTTCTACTGATTCAACTACCCGATCAGGAAGATCATTCCACAACTTGGTAACAGCTGGAATAAAACTTTCAGAGTACTGCGTAGTATTGAGCCTCATGATGGAGAAGGCCTGGCTATTAGAATTAACTGCCTGCCTAGTATTACGAACAGGATGGAATTGTCCAGGGAGATCTGAATGTAAAGGATAGTCAGAGTTATGAAAAATCTTATGCAATATGCATAATGAACTAATTGAACGATAGTGCCAGAGATTAATATCTAGATCAGGAATAAGAAATTCAATAGACCGTAAGTTTCTGTCCAACAAATTAAGATGAGAATCAGCAGCTGAACACCAGACAGGAGAACAATACTCAAAACAAAGTAGAATGAAAGAATTAAAACACTTCTTCAGAATAGATTGATCACCGAAAAACTTAAAAGACTTTCTCAATAAGCCAATTTTTTGTGCAATTGAAGAAGAGACAGACCTTACATGTTTCTCAAAAGTAAATTTGCTGTCGAGAATCACACCTAAAATTTTAAGAGTCATACAAATTTAAAGAAACATTATCAATACTGAGATCTGGATCTTGAGGAGCCAATGTCCTTGACCTACTTACAATCATACTTTGAGTTTTGTTAGGATTCAACTTCATACCCCATATTTTGCACCATGCACTAATTTTAGCTAAATCTCTATTAAGGGATTCCCCAACCCCAGATCTACATTCAGGGGATGGAATTGATACAAAGAGAGTAGCATCATCTGCATATGCAACAAGCTTTTCTAGGCCAAACCACATGTCATGTGTATATAGTATGAAAAGTAATGGGCCAAGAACACTACCCTGTGGAACACCGGATATCACATCCCTATACTCACTATGGTGCCCGTCAACAACAACTCTTTGAGATCTATTACTTAAAAAATCAACAATAATGCTAAGAAACGACCCACCCACTCCCAACTGTTTCAGTTTGAAAACAAGGGCCTCATGATTAACACGGTCAAAGGCAGCACTAAAATCAAGGCCAATCATACGAACTTCCTGACCACAATCAAGGGATTTCTGTACAGCATAGGAGATTGTAAGAAGGGCATCACATGCTTCAAGGCCTTTACGAAAACCAAATTGCAAACTAGGGAGTAGATGATTACCTTCAGCAAACCTATTAAGACGTTTTGCCAGAAGACGTTCAAAAAGTTTTGATAATATGGGAGTTATGGAAATTGGGCGGTAATCAGTGGGACTTGAGCTACCACAAACACATTTACATAGAGTAACAACATTACCAATTCTCCAACAAGTGCTAAAAGCTCCTCTTCTTGCTAACTTGCGCAAAATAACATAACTTTGGGGCTCAGAAATCTGCTGTCTTTATGAAAAACAAAGGAAAAATACCATTTGGGTCTACACCTCCATAAGCATCAAGGTCCATCAACAGAGCTTTAATCTCACAAGATGGAAAAGCTAAACTAGTTAGTTTAGCCTCAGGAAAACAGGAATGAGGAAGTTCAAGTTTTTCATTACTCTGTTTACTGTCAAAAACATCAGCCAAAAGGGTTGCCTTTTCCTTTGGACAGTGAGTGACTGAGCCATCTGGTTTAAGTAAAGGAGGAACTGATGCATCTACACCAAAGAGTGCAGATTTAAGGGTAGACCACCATTTATGTTCCTGAGTTGAACCAGAAAGGGTTTCTTTTATGGTTAAATTGTACTCCTTTTCAGTTGAGGCATAAACTCTCTGAGCAAAAGCTCGAAGTTGAGTATAGTTGTTCCAGGTCAAATCTGATCTGTTACCCTTCCAAAGGTGATAGGCCTCCTGCTTCTCCAAATAAGCACGTCTACAATCATCATTGAACCACGGTTTGTCCATCACTCGGTACCTTAGCACACGAGAAGGGATACGCCTATCAATTATGTTGACTAGATTCTCATTCAAAGGGACAACAGGATCTACATCATTATATAATTGTGACCAATTCGAGCACAAAAGATCATGCGAAATCCCAGCTAAGAGAGTAAGTGAACTACATGGTTATCTCATGTTACATTCCAGAGGGTGGAGAGAACTATCTTCGGCCTTTGTTCCTGAATTTGTAGCCAAAACCCAAATTTCGGTTGATAATATCAGATTTGACTTTTTCATGATCTTGTCTCTCAAAGAGGTAACTGATAGCCCAGTGACATATTACTACGTCCTGTAAGAGCAGTACATAAATATTTAAAGAGGACAATATCTTAGACCTAAAATCTCTAATTTGTTTGTGAGTCCTAGCCACACCAAAGAGTTTTCAGAAACACCATTTCTTTCTGGTTGATTGAAACTTCATGAGAACCTATAAATCCTTAGGGGTAGCATCTCCCTTGCCGCAACATTACCATTTCGCAATAACCACTTGGTAGCACTAGTTCTCAAGGCAAGTCTGGAAGAGATAAACCACTTTTATGAACCACTACCTTGAAGACTGCACACACAGGTCCTCAGACACTTTTCCATAGGGCACATTGTTGCTACACAACAAATACAGTAGTCTAACTTTAAGCTGTTATGGGACAAATAACTGTGTTCTTATCCAAGGTATTGGTTATTCTCTGCAATATAAAGGTATATAATGAGTATATAGGCAAATGGCGATTTTGATCGAACATGAAGTCCTTACTTGAAATCTTCCTGATGCAAATAAGAATACATTGTTTATGTATGTGTATTGGCTGATACAATGATGACATATTGAATATGTTAATAGGAAACTATGTTCATAACATATCACTTCACCCTGGCAAAGCTCTCTAGAATAGAATAGAAGGCTCTGCCTTGTACAAGCTGGCTGCACTGTTCACAAATAATTGACTTTGCTCTCTTGCTAATACTTTAGTAATTGTATCTTGAGAGAGAAGGGCAGACCACCTACCTTTACCGAGACTTCCTCCCACCTAAGGATGACTCGTATTTAAATGGCTCAAAAGTTTGTATCCCAGTAGGAATAAACTACAAATCTTATACAGTATAATTTTAATTTTTCCTAGCCATACAGACCAGAGTTATTTACCAATTTACCAAAGGTCCCACCTCAACTGGCCCTCAAGTCTTTGATACCAGCGTAGCACATGTGCAGCAGCAGTTGCCCAGCAACACAGCATGACAAAATCTACCATTTCTTTTTTATTGTCTGGTGGTAGAAAACGAAACTAGAAGTAACCCCATATGAATGACTCAGGTTTGTATAGCTAGGGAAAGTACAAATTATATAAAATTTGTAATATTACAGTATTTCATTATCTTATTACAGTACAGTAAACAAACTTTTGACATATCAGGGATTTATGATTTCAGTTGAATTTGTTTGTATTTCCAAATGTTTGTAAGTTGAGGACCTGATTTTATTAGAAAACCTCCCTATACATAAACAAATCAATGTTTATTTAAACTTTGGGTACTAACAAATCTAGCCACCTATGATGATGGACTTCATTGAAGTGAGACTTACCATATTGCTTGTGATGGTGTCCAGTTGTAGGGTGGCATCCTGTTGTGGGATGTCCATTTGAGGGTGGCGTCCTGTTGTGGGATGTCCATTTGAGGGTGGCGTCCTGTTGTGGGATGTCCATTTGAGGGTTAGCGTCCTGTTGTGGGATGTCCATTTGAGGGTGGCGTCCTGTTGTGGGATGTCCATTTGAGGGTGGCGTCCTGTTGTGGGATGTCCATTTGAGGGTGGCGTCCTGTTGTGGGATGTCCATTTGAGGGTGGCGTCCTGTTGTGGTTAGCTCCAGTTGTCCCTCCCCACACCATCATCATAGACTGCATTATTTGCCAAGGGTATTATCCAGATACCTGCCAAAGGTCAATAATCAATGTTCAGGAAACTAGATAACTTTAACTGTAAATACAACTTTCTGGGATATTTTTGAAAAATCAGATTCCTGACAAACTTTTTAGAATAAAGGATTCATCTGGAGGAGTTATTCAACAACATTAATTTAAGAACGAATAATGAGTTATAAGATTTTTTCTAATCAAGATATGTTCCATCAATTGTCTATCAAAATCAACGTGTGTTTTAGAATAAACAATTAAATGAAAAATTTCTTGCAAGTGCACATTTGCACTTTACCACAACATAAACTTAATTCTCATATTCTCATCTTGTCTCTCACGCAAGCCATGTCAACATACAATCAGCGGCAAGAGGCTCATCCAAACATCCATCTATCTACCAAGGCACTTCCCCCAATTTTGGTAGGTAGCCGACATCAAACAAATATATAAAAAAAAGAGGGACCTTTCATCTCTACACTCCTCCCAACCTGACAAGGGACTCCAAGTTTGGCTGATACTATTAGGGTGCCACATCCCACCCACCCCTGTTATCCACCACAGATGAAGCTTCATAATGCTGAGTCCCCTACTGCTGCTACCTCTGTGATCATCCAAGGTGACCGGAGGAAGCAGTAGGCAAATGACCGGAGGAAGCAGTAGGGCCTACCAGAACTACGTCACAATTGCTCGCCATTCATTCCTATTTCTAGCACGCTCTCTTGCCTCCTATCACCCAGAACTACTTCACTCCATCCATCCACCCAAACCTCGGCCTTCCTCTTGTACTTCTCCCATCAACTCTTGCTTTCATCACCTTCTTTAGCAGGCAGCCATTTTCCATTCTCTCAACATTGTCAAACCACTTCAACACATTCATATCCACTCTAGCTGCTAAATCATTTCTTACACCCGTTCCAAACATGGATTAATAGAATACTGTATTAATTAAAAGCTATTTCTTAATGACCTCTTTTTTGTAGTTGGAAAAAATGAAATAGGGGAAAATGTCAAGATGTTTCCTTTAGACTGAAAATAAATCAAGCTTTCAAAATTCATAAACTTAACTCGACATTATACCATTCACAATTAGATGTCGCCGACAAAGTCATTTCCATACATCTACATAGGTCCGATTCGATACAACCCAAGTTAATTATTACTATTATTACAAGCCAAGCGGCAGCTCTAGCTTGAAAACCAAAATAACATTGAAAAACTGAACTTGAATTTCTTCCAAAATCAAGAACCTTTTCAACTATCGCATGTTAATTATAGACATTTCTCACTATAGCATAAAGCTCTTGAAAAACTAATATGGAAACTAAACAAGTTAAATATCTACTTTACAAACATCACAATTCATTCATTTCAATACAATTTCCAATCAATTATCCTTGTTAATTTCTAGATTCAAACTATTACGATACCTTATCAAAAGGAGTTAGCTTTGAGAAGTTAAATCAATTATATATAAATTGTTTTGACTCATTAATCTACAACAATAATGTACACAATAACATGATCAATTAAGCAAGTTTTATATTAAAAATCATTACTGGATCTTTATGAAATGTGACTTTACTGGCGTTTTACAATAATTACTTGGCATTACACATCGTAATGAAAAAATGACTCGCATGCAGTGGAGTTAAAAATGAAAATTACTGTATGTTTAATCTAAGTTATTAAATGACTTATTCTTTTTCAACATGAGTTGTATTGAGCCGACTAAATGTACAGAAATGACTTCAATCGACATGACCAGAGGTTTTGTGACTGCTTTGTCTGAAAAGAGAAACCTATCTCAATTAATTTTGAATAGAGGCGTTTGCTACGGTACTCGATAAACTTCATCGGGTTGTCGTAATAAAAATAATAAAAATTCAATTCCAGAAAGTAATAAAATTACTTTAAATTTCAAAAGTCAAAAGTTCAAAATTCCTTAACTTACCTCAACTTTTTCTTTTTAAAATTTGATGATGTGTGAATAGGGATGTCGTTGTTGTCACATTAGTCATTTCCATACATCTATACGTAGTAGATTCGATACAATCCAAGTTTATTATTATTATTATTAAAAGCCAAACTGCAATTAACTTAAACCCAAAACAATACAATAATGAAAAACTTGAACTTCATTTAAAATCTACCTTCTTTTCAACAATCGCAACCATATTAATTTATAGACATTTATTACCATTGCATAAAGCTCTTAAACTAATACGAAAACTATACAGTCAAATGTCTGTTTTACAATCTACAACTTAATTAGTAATATTAATTTAATTTCAATTTAATTATCTTCATTAATTTTGGGAATCAAACTATCTTATCAAAAGGAGTTTGCTTTGGGAATTTAAATGAATTATATCTAAATTGTTTTGACTCAATTCACAACAAAAAGGTACAAAATACCATGGTCAATTAAACGGTTTTATAAAAACGTTTGGATAGAAAAAAAAAAAAGAAGTGACTTTACACAGGTTTCAAAACCACCTCTTGAAATTACACCTCGTAATTAAAAGATAAAAAAAAACATTACTGAATCTTTAACGAATGAAAATTAATGTGACTTTACAAGTGTTTTAAAACAATCTTTTTTAATTGCATCATATTAGGAGAAAAAGGACTTCTTCAAATTAAGAGAAAAAGGACCTCATCATATTAGGAGAAAAAGGACTTCATCACACGCAGTAAAGCTAAAAATAAAAACTGTTTACTTTAAGTTATTCAACACTTGACTCATTCTTTGAGTTAACTTGAACTGTATTGAACCAACTTAATGTACAGAAATGACTTCAATCGACATGACCCTTTTTGTGACAGTGCTTTGTCTGAAAAGAAAATAAACAAATTTTAATTATTTTTCAATAGAGTTGCTTGCTCTGGAACCAAATGAATGAGGGTTGTAATAGAAAAAAATTAATTTTGCCTAGTAAAAATTACAAGAAAATCAATAAAACACAGCAACACCAAAAAATTAACAGCTGCATAAAAAAAATATATTATTATTATTATTATTATTGTTATTATTATTATTGTTATTATTCTTTTTATTATTATTATTATTATTAGCCCAGGATGCTATAAGCCCAAGTGCTCCAACAAGGACAAATAGCCTAGTGAGGAAAGGAAGGAAATAAACTACAACAAAAGAATAAAGGGATTTTGACGAAGGAAAAATCTATTTCTGGGGAGAGACCTGTGACGCCCGGTGAAAAAGTCCTCCTTTCTACTTTTTCTGATATAAATCTTCCAAATATACCAGAGAAAATTAATAACATGGAATGCAGAGGTTACTACCCTCGCGCGAGCACTTCGTGAGTGTCGTTTATACATCAGGGGCGTGTGAAAACCACTATTCACAGGCTGTCTTCCATTTAGATAACTCCTCCATCAAGGGGAAGGGCCGTAACAAAGACCCCAGAAACCACACTTGGACCACGCCACGTCACCCACACGAACGCCTTCTAGGTAATCCTTCTGCAAGAACATATGGCTTGGCAAGGAAAGGGTGGGTCCGTACAAAAATAACCGGGAAGGGTTTCACCGGGCGTCACAGGTCTCTCCCCAAAAATAGATTTTTCCTTCGTCAAAATCCCTTTTCTGGGTCGACCTGTGACGGCCGGTGAAAATGTACCAGAGAATGCCTTCCAAGCCCAATAAAGTAATAACATAATGAGGAGAATACAATCACCATGTACGACAATAATATAATATAATAATGTAAGTAAACGTCCAATTACCAACTAGCCAAATGACATAGGGAACATAAGGCTAAATAATTATGACGACAAGGAATCAACTGAATGTCGAATCGCAAAAGGCATCAAACCTTACATGTCTAAGCATATCTAAACATTAAAGGAACGGTAACTACAATAACAGTTAAACCATAGGAATTAAACATGGCAAATATCATAGGGCTAACGAACTACCCAGGAGAGTGGTGACGTGGTGTGAGTGGCGGGTAGGAGGGAGAAGAGAAGAGATGGAAGAAAGGAAGAAGAGATTAATGGGGAGGGATAAGGTTCCCCGCTGCCATCGTCGGGTATTTAAGGGCCTGTAAGATCTTTAGATAGTGGCGTTTGACAACCATAGGGGATTTCTAACCCGTATATTTTTTTAAATCATCAAAGTCCCTGTTCTGGAAGTAATTGTTGGAGGTATCTACTGTCCGTATATCATGAGCCTGGGGAAATGATTCCGGATTAGTATGTTTAATGAAGTAGAGGATTTGTTGCCTGATACCGTGAATGGAAATAGTACCTCCTTGTTCCCTGATAACCAAGGGGCCAGACGAGCGGCTGGCAGTTCTAGCTAAAAAGGCCTTGAGAGTAGTGACTGTACACAGAGAAAAGATCCTGGGGAAGAAGAATAATCTTCCGAGGGGAGCACCTATTTTGCGGATCCTCAATTTTTAGCTAGGAAAGCTTTGTCTGGAGAAAGGAGTACTTCGGCTGAAGGGAGGAAATCTATGTTTTCCGGGTTTCGTGAGAGAGCTGCTAGTTCTGATGTTCCATCACCTGAGGCCAAAGCCGTTAGAAATAAAGTCTTCCTAAGAAGAGTGATATAAGAGCAGGATTTATTGTCCGTGTCCGTCGCAAGTTTGAGGACACCGTTCAGAGACCAAGAGTCCTTTTGTGGCCGAACCGAAGGTCGAAGCCTAGCACATGTTTTTGGAATTGAAGAGAAATAGGAATCAGCTAGGTTAATGTTGAACCCAACAAGGAAGATCTTCTTCAAAGCTGACCTGATGGTGGTTAAAGTGCTAACTGTTAGGCCTTTGTCAAATAGGAACCTCAAGAAAGAGATGGCTAAATTCGGGGACATACGAGTATGGTCTGAACTCTTAGGGAATCTGCTAGTTGTTAATGGCCGAATCATATTGGCGAATTGTCGAGTCCCTTTTGTCCGATTGGATGAAGAGATCGTTTTCCGGTTCAATGTTCGCGTCTCTACGAGCTGCAAACCTCCTGTAGTCCACAAAGTTAGAGTTTTGGCTATCCTTGAGTAATCTGACACAGTGAGTTTAGATTACTTGGGTCAGTTTGAGGAACGGGATCCGGAAGGGACGGAGTTTCAACTCGAGGAGGAGAGGAAACCAACTGTTCTTGGCCAGTGAGGAGGTACTAAAGCCACTGCGCCCCGGAAGGAGCGTAGTTTGTGTAAAAGTTTCTTTAGAAGATTCACTGGGGGAAATAGGGAAATCTTCTAATGGTTCCAATCCCGGGGTAATGCGTCCATGGCATAAGCCTGAGGGTCCAGGGTTGGGGTCACATAACAAGGAAGTTTGTGATTCACCTGAGTTGCGAATAGATCTACCTGGAGGCCCGGAACCAGCCTGAGTATCCACCGGAATGAAATTATGTCTAGAGACCATTCTGACTCCAGTGGTTTCGTCCTGGATAGTGAGTCCGCTCTCACATTCTGGACTCCCGTTAGGTGAGTTGCTGACAGGAACCAATTCTTTTCTGTTGCCCAGGTGAAGATAGTGACCAGGATCTGATTCAGGTTGGGTGACTTGGATCCTCCCCTGTTGACGCAGTGTACTACGTCTGTGCTGTCTGACACTACTCTGATGTGGGTCGACCTCGGAGGAGAGTCTCTCTTCAGGGTCTAGAACACTGCCATGGCTTCGAGAACATTGATATGGGACTGTTTCATGGCGGGTGACCAAGAGCCCTGAAACATCTGATGTTCGGAGTAATCACCCCATCCACAGAGACGCGGCTGTATGGAATGTCACTGGTGGAGGTGGGAATTGTAGAGGAACCGATTTGGAGAGGTTCTTCGGTTCGGACCATGGGCGTAGTCTCATTTTCAAGACAGAGGGGATCTTCGAGACCTTGTCTCTTATAGGTACTGTAGCTCTCTTTCTCCAAACACGATTGATGTCTTTGAGTTTGGCTTTTAATAGGAGATCTGTTACTGAAGTGAATTGGAGAAGGCCGAGGATACTTTCTAAGGCTCTTCTGGACACCTGTTTGTGTTTGAGAAAATTTTTGATCTTGGAAACTATTCCTCTCACCTTTTTGGAAGGGAGAGACAACGTGTGCTTTGAAAGGTCCCACTGAATTGCTAACCATTCTAAATGGCCTGATGGTTGCAGGCGGGACTTTTGGAGATTGACCCGAAATCACAGGTTGTCGAGAAATCGAAGTACTTCCTTCGTAGCTCTGTTGCCTTCTATGGCCGACCGGGCCCAAATGAGCCAACCGTCCAGATAAGCAATGATCTGTATCTCTTGGTTCCTGAGTTGTTCTAACACTGTCTCTCCCAGTTTCGTGAATATCCTGGGATCAATGTTGAGGCCGAAGGGCATGTCTTGAACGCAAAGGCTTTCCTGCCTAGGCGGAGACCCAGATAAGAAGAGAAGTTTCGAGCTATAGGCACAAGATAATAGTCGTCGGTAAGATCGACAGAGGTGGTGACGGCCCCACGGGGAAGTAAGGTCCGTACCTGAGAGATAGTCAACATCCGGAACTTGTCGCAGAGAATGTAAGAGTTTAGCTTTGACAAGTCCAGGTCCACTCTCAATGCCGACAAGCCTTCCTTCGGAATTGTGAACAGGCGGCCTTGGAACTTCAGTGATCGATCCCGTTTGATTGCTTTCTTCTTGAGTAACTCTGTGGTGTACTCTTTCAGGATGGGAGTGGATTTCTGGGAGAAGGTCACTGGTGGAGGAGGAGGACCTTGTGGCCATTTCCACCTCAAACCTTTAGAGATTATGCTATGAGCCCACGGACCGAAGGTCCAATGGTCTCGAAAGTGGTAAAGTCTCCCCTACCGGGACCACCTCGTTGTGAGGGAGTGAATCTAGGTCCTTTCCTTCCCCGAGCCCCCTTTTTCCTAGGTCCGCCTCGATGGCGGAACTGTCTTCTACTCCTGTAGCTTCCTCTCTGGTGTCCACGAGAGGAGGCTGAGGGTTCGGAGCTAGGGCTGTATGCAGGCGAGGACATCCAAACGGGGTTGGGCTGTGTACCTGGGGAATCAGTGAGGCAGACCACCTGATGAGGGGGATTCAGATGCATAGACGTCGAATCAGAGGAAGACTGTGATGACGAGTGGGTAACCGACTATCGATTCCTGTCTGATAGAGGCTTCAGACAGAACGTATTTCCCACAACTAACCCGATCAGACCACCAAACGTGTAGGTCGAATTGGAAGGGCAGAGATTGGTTCTTCCTGAATATCCGAAACAAAGCCTCAGTGGGATAAATTGAGGCTAGGGTCTCCCCGAGGTGGGGTCCGGCTCTTTAAGAGCCGGTATGGCCGAACCTTCTCCGTCAGTTTGAATAGTAAGACCTGTCCATTTATCCATAATAGGCAAGGCAACAATGAGAGCAGCTGTAGATATGGCGTATTCCCCATTGTGTGGGGTGAGCTTGGAATTATCGTACCCCCCAGACCGACAACCTCCTGGTCCAGACAGATCGGGCCTGCCCTTTAGGAAATAATACCGTTACCTTCGGTACCTTGTCTAACCTAACCAAGGCATGCTCTTTCAACCGAACAAATCCGTTGAATGGGAATTCTAGTACCTGAGAGTAAATTCTAGGTCCCCCAGAGGGCGGACGTCTATGCCATTTAGAGTTATGGTACCATCTATATATGGAACATGTAAGGCAAATATCTATGCGTTGTTTTTATCGAAGGAGGTTACTTCGATACGCCTGGGGCTGTAGGGGGAGTCATCCGAGTTCCTGAACGGATCCGACTCACCACCATATCTTTGAGCTCCGTCATAGCCCCTTGGCTTTCCCTAGAATGTGTTGCTTTTAGCAGTCACGGTTTTATGCAAGGTAACATGAACATCAGGATCCTTTAAGGGTCCTAGGTCGGTGACGCAGATAATTGCAAAGCTGAAGGCTCAAAACTCATCCCCACCTACCTGCCCGTCCATGGGGTCGACGTCCAACCTTAGAGAGGACACTCCGAGGAGATAAGGACCTCTAGATGGAGCATTCCTTCCAAACCTTGATACCCAAGGGGGAGAGCCTCTCTTGCAGGCCGGAGAGATTCATCATCATCCTGAAAGAAGTGAGGGGATTAGTGATGAAGGAGAAGACCGTTCTCCTCAATAAGCAATGCATACATTAATCCGGATCAAATTAAATCATCGCCAAAGGATACCAAAAGGAAACATATTAGAACCAACTTACATCATGGGTCCGGAGTAGCGAGGACAGCTCGTAACAGAACGTGCATGACTCCGGGAACCATACCATGTAGGCGGACCTTCTGTAAAAGAAAGGGGACATAAGTCTGGATGTTCCGTGAAACTTTGGTTAGTGATCCTATTCACAGGCTGGGATCAGCCGTATAACTAAAAAAATGCCTATATTTAATTCTAACTATGTATAAATATGGATAAATATCCATACATCGTGTTCAAATGGAAATAAATGAATCATGCCTATATTTATGCATATATTCAATTCTAACCATGTATAAATATAGATAAATATCCATACAACATCGTGTTCAAAATAGAAATAAATTTCCACTCGGTACTTGGAACCGAACGCTAGCCCCTTCTAATGAAAAGCCAGGTCGAAACCAACCATGCCATGAGAGGCTATCTACTGTTCCTTGAGACTCTGGTCAGTGAACAGATGAAGAATCAATAGAATACTAATATCCAGTAACCACATAACATGTAACTATAAACCTCATCGGTAAAATAATGTTAACCCCGGTTCTGAACGTCTGAGTCAGGGGTGGCCATCTATGGCGCATGCGTCAACAGTGTCGCATTTCATGAATACAAGTGTCGCACCATACCCCAAAGATAGTAAATTGAATGACTTTTCTTTAAAATTGCTAATTATGTTCATATATTTTCATTAGGACTTTCAAGAATAGCTAATGAATATTACCAACTGTTACAACCTACCAAGTTGTAATGCAGGTTCTTTTAAGATATTTAAATTCTCATGGATTGCAGTCGGTAAAAGTACGTCAGTGATAAGGAAAGACTGAAACAGAGACCCAAGAAAACTTAACAATATTTATTATAAAGTAGAACAATAACTTAAATCAACCTTGTGAGATTAAATACACTTAATTATACACATATTCAAGAAAACAAATAATGGTTCTTGGGAACTCACAAGAAAATAACCTAAAGCTACTACACTAAGCCCTAAACATGAGAAAATTACAAGGGAGAAAACACTTAAAAATAACAGGGTGGATCCAAATACGGCTAGCCAAAATAATCAATAACCTAATAATAATAAGGTAGAAGGAAGTAAGAGAGGAAAACAATGAAAACCTTAATACTCCTACCTACAATACAAATCTAAATGTGGAACTCGGATTACTAAACATTAACACGCAACATATACCCATGAAACTCCAATATACACATCTATAAATAAACAAAATTTGGTAAAATAAACAACTTCACCTCAAGTGAAGTACCAGAAGATACGTTGAACTCTGAGCCGTGCTTAATCCATCAAACTGCTAACGGAAGGGTAAAACTGTACGCCAGGCACTGAAGAGCAATACATTTCTCTATACAAGTGGAACGATAATTCGTCTTACCTGGCGTCAGCCTCCCTACGTAACTCCTCATGAGCCAGTTTGCTCTCACTCCCGTATGTAACAGCTGGACTAGAAGGACACGGCAAGCAAATGCAAAACTCCAGTGTCGGGAAGCAGCGTCGACACAATTCCCGTAAACATCATCCGACGGGAACAAGTGGCAGAAACTACAGTCGCAGATGACTGAGCACCTGCTAAACACTTCAACGGAAGTGGGAAGGTAATAGCCAAAGTCGTCCTCCAAGTCACAAGGAATGCTGAGACGAGAAATATTGTTGGTGAGAGCTTGTCAAGACCCGAACCCCATTCACCGGTCGACCATGTCCACTCATCACCTTCCCAGCGTTCAGCAACACTCACAGCAAAAAAAATAACAATCGTTAAAACGATAGTCCACTAATACACAAAGGAGAAGGAGGAGGCGCAAAAACACTATCCAACAATCGGAGAGCCACTTAACTTACATTAACACCATAGTAAACAAACAACAAAAATACTTTAACTTAAAAAGAAAAACAAGGCTGATTTAAATAAAACAAAGAAATAATTTTACGTTAACCTAATACCTTCCTCCCCCCCCAAAAAAAAATTATTCACATAGAATACATTTTTGTATTCTTTTTCAAAATTAAATACTGTAAAAATGCTGAAATGAAAAGGAATTAACAATGTTATAGAAATGCAAAACCTGAAAAGAAGTTATAAATATAACAATACACATGCCAAAAAAAAAACAACACATTGCTTCATGAAGAAGACTTACCAAATCAGAAAGTAGGACTCTTAAATTAAAGGCTAAACTATACCTCCAACGAGTACAAAATAATAGAAAAAAAAATTGATAGACCTTACTAAGGTTGAACATACAAAAACAATGCACTTAACCAAACCTACATATAAACTAAACTCTAAGATAAGGACTCACTGATACTCACACCCATACTGGCCATTAGATTTTACTATGGAAAAATAGTTTTATACAAACCCAATGAAGACACGAGAAGGGCGAGGGAGGGACAAAAGCCAAGATTACATACGAGAAAGGGCATCAGGAATACGGTTCTCCGATCCCTTAATATGTTTTATAACCAGAGTGAATTCCTGCAACTGCGAAGCCCATCTCAAAATTCTCTGATTGGACCCTTTCATCCTTTCTATGAACACTAGAGGATTGTGATCAGTCCAAATCTCTATCGGGAAGGAGAAATTGGTCACATAGGGTTTAAAATGTAACAAAGTACGAACCAAGGCTAAGGCCTCCTTCTCGATAGTTGAATACAGTCTCTCTGCTGCCAATAGTTTACGGCTAAAGTAAGACACGGGAAGTACCTCTCCAGCCCCATTTCTCTGAAAGAGGACACCTCCAATGCCCACATCACTAGCATCCACCGCGATAATGAAAGGTTTCTGAAAATCAGGGGATATTAATATTGGGTTTGATATCAGCACCAGCTTGAGTTTAATAAATGACTCCTCACATTGAGGAGACCACGCAAATTTCTGTCCTTTCTCCAATAACTTAGTAAGCGGCTGAGCAATGTCCGAGAAGTTTTGCACAAACCTTCTATAATAACCCGTCATTCCAAGGACTCTCCGAACTTCCCTGACATTACTCGGCCTCTTCAAATTTAAAATGGCATCGAGATTGGCTTGTTTAGGGGCTACCTGACCCAAACCAACCTCATGACCCAAATAGCACACTTTGGCTTTACCAAATTCACACTTACCCAAGTTCACAACAAGACCGGCATCCCTCAAAGCTTCAAACACTTTTCTCAATCTTACTATATGAGTTTGCCAATCATTGCTGTGAACAACTAAATCATCAATATAAATCTCAGTGCCTTTCAACCCACAAATGACTCTGTTCATAAGCCTCTGAAAGGTGCATGCAGCATTTTTCATCCCAAAGGGCATCACTTTACATTCGTAAAGCCCAAAGGGAGTTACAAATGCGGAAATTTCCCGGGCTCGATCAGACAGGGGCACTTGCCAATATCCTTTCAGCAAATCCAACTTGGTTATGAATTTTGCAGACCCTATCTGATCGAGACAGTCGTCAATGCGAGGCAAAGGAAAAGAGTCATTTTTGGTACTGGCATTAACTTTACGGTAATCCACACACATTCTGTACTTTCCATCAGACTTTTTAACTAAAACTATCGGAGAACTCCAAGGACTTATCGAAGGTTGGATGAGGTCATGTTTCAGCATATACTTTATTTCCTCCTCGACCATGTCCCTTTTCACTGGATTTAGTCGATAAGGACTCTGCTTTACGGGGGAAGCACTGCCCACATCCACATCATGCTGAAGCAACCTTGTCCTACCTGGCGAACTACGAAATATTTCTGTAAAAGAACAGATTAAATTAATAATGTCCCTTTTCTGGGTAACTTCCAGATGGTCCAGCTCTCTTTTAAAAACCTCTAGATTTTGAATGTTATTAAAGAGAGCATCAGAAGATACCTGACAAACTAAGTCCTCAAAATTATCCTCTGGAGAGACTACTTCTACAGACACAGGTTCATACACAATAGCTAAAGGATCTCTACCACATGAAATATAAGATTTCAGTCTATTAATATGAAAGACCCGGCACTTTCGTTTGGTCCCGGGGGCTTCAATTTCATAATTCACTTCAGACAATTTTCTCAAAACCTTGGCTCAAGGAAATTGTCTGAGTCTGTACTCAACACCAATACCAATTCCCCAGGCTCAAACGATCGCACCTTGGTTTTCTTATCAAAATTTGATTTCATGATTACTTGGGAGGAAGCCAAATTTTCTCTTGCAAATTTCCACGCAATGGCTAACTTTTTCCGTAAATTCTCTACAAACTTCATCACATTAAGTTCCTCTTTCTGCCCAGATGATAACAATTCATGGAAAATTTCCAACGGACCACGTACTTTGTGCCCATAGATCAGCTCAAAGGGAGCTACACCTGTAGATGCATTTGGATGGTTCCTTATGGCAAAGAGAGCAAAGGGAAGTCCTTTTTCCCAATCCTCTCCTTGTTCATAGCAGTATTTTTTCAAAACTGATTTAAGTGTCTGGTGGAATCTTTCCACCACCCCCTGACTCTCTGGGTGGTAAGGTACGCTGGTAGTGCACTGAATGGCCAGTTCAGCACACTTACCCCTAAATACCTTACTCGTAAAATTCGTCCCACAGTCGGTCTGAATTTTACGAGGAAGTCCGTATCGGGAGAAAAATTCAACGAGCTTCTCAAATACTGCATTGGAAGTGATCTTTTTCATTGGGAATGCTTCAGGAAATCTAGAAGCTCGATCCATGATGGTCAGGAGATGAGTAAACCCAGTCTTTGTTCTGGGCAAAGGCCCCACCACATCTATAACCAATTCCACAAAAGGTTCCCCAATTGCAGGAATGGGATTTAGAGGTGCTTTAGGGATCACTTGATTGGGCTTTCCCATCACCTGACAAACCTCACAATTACTAACAAATCGTTTCACTGATGATTTCAATCCTGGCCACCAAAAACATTTCGCTAATCTTTTGAAAGTCTTAAATACTCCAAAGTGACCAGAAAAAGAATCATCATGTGACAACTTCAAAACAGACTCCCTAAATTGTGAGGGAACCACAATTTGTTCCACTCGAGAAGTTTTGTTCAGATCATGTGTAGATGGACGACTAATTCGATATAACAAACCTTTCATTACACAAAACCTCGGTTTAGTTAAATCGGCTGTGTCACCCAACTCAAAATCAAACTCTTGTTTCTGAGCCTCAATAAACGTTAAACGGTCCCAATCAAGTTGCAAGATATTACTAGTACTACTAGGACTACCTACTGGCCTGGGCCTTTCTAACTCTACTTCTAAACTACTTAAATCTAAGTCATCATCATTTATCAAATCAGCTGCCTTAGCGGAGGCCCGAGTCACCACCGTCACAGGACAAGCATTCACAGTCAAAATAGGGAATAATTCCAGACCCCTATGGTCTACCATGTCATTTCCTAAAATACCATCTATATTTGGAATAGGGAGATTCTCCACCACAGCCAACTCCGTTACCTCATTATACCCAGGGAAGGATAATTCAACTTCCACCAATGGAGCTGAAACCACAGTATTCGGGAAACCTCCCAGAATCACATAATTCCCTGAATATTCAACTAGACCATTTAAAGATTCCCTTAATACTAAAGACCGAGCTGACCCTGTGTCTCGCAAAAATTTTACCTTTAGAACTCCTGAATTCGTAACCAGTCTACCAGGCCATATATATTTATCATAGAGTCATGAAGGTCTATTACCAGTTGGTTTTACATTGCTGTCATCACTACTATTTACATTGCTACCTTCCGTTACCGGTGGATTCTCAACCTTGGGAGTAATAGGAACAGTCTTATTGGTAATTACAGAAATAGGGTTGTCAATATTGTTATTATTTCTCTCCAGATACCTCCTCCTGGCATTACACTGAGGTTGATAATGTCCAGGCTTATTGCACCAAAAACAGGTCCCATTACCTTTGCTCACATTACCAGACACCATCCTGTTTTTGGAGAAGAATCTAGAGGGCTCTCCATTTGAAATATTTCCCTGAGTCTTCTCATTCTTATAATAGATTGGAACACCTGAATGCTTTACCCTGTTATTAGCTACTTTATTAGATTTATTATTACCATCATTTGGCTTGGCAGACTGGAAATATAGACTCTGAGACCCAAAATTGCCGGACCCTGCTCGATGGGTTAAAATAAATTCATCGGCAATCTGAGCCGCTTTACTTAGATTAACTGCTTTCACCTCTTCCAAGTATATCCTCAGTTCTTTACTATGATATTTCTTAAATTCTTCCAATAACATTAATTCCCTCAAGGAGGAGAAAGAGACTACCTGACGACTCTTCAGCCAATTATCAAATTGCTCCTCCTTGAGCCTAGCAAACTCAACATATGAAATGGAAGCATGCTTGCTAAAATTTCTAAATTTTAGACGATAGGCCTCAGGGACAAGATCATAAGCCCTGAGGACTAACGCCTTTACTTACCCATAATCACGGGCTACGCCCTCCTCCAAAGAATTATAAACCCGGATTGCCTTGCCCACCAGCCTACACTGAATTAAGACTGTCCACATCTCGGCGGGCCAAGACAACCTGGTAGCTACCCGTTCAAATGCTTTAAAAAATTCCGGCACATCTTTTTCGTCAAATACAGGGACTAACTTCAAAGCTGCCCCTATATTAAATTTATCAACACATGGACCACAAGGAGTACTTAATTTATTAGGAACACTTTGCAATTTAGCCAACTCCAAATTTACATTAGCCATCTCTAGTTCATGTCTCCGCACCTTCTCGTTCTCCTCAAACTCAAGCTTCATTAACTCTATCCTCTTACAAATTAATCTATATTCATTTTCCTCTTGGGACAACACAGGCTGCACTGGGACTACATTCTCCGGGACAGATTTTTCTACAACAAATGGGTTTGTGGACACGTTAGCTTCAACTTGCAATTTAGCATTTCCTTCAAAAATAGTTCCAGTACGAGGGGGGTCCTCAAACAAAGAAAGGCCTGGAATCACACTTACATCATCAATCATACTATCCTCATGCTCTGAACCACTATCACCAACACTGTCAAAATCCCTAGCTAAATTCTCTCCTTCAGCCATACCCTGAGCTACCTTATTCTCTACAGCTAACAACAACTGGGCCCTAGTGTTCGCAGCCCTAAGTGGGACACCTAACCAGCGAGCACAACTCACCAAATACTCTTTACTCAATACCGGAAGATGCCTAAGGCAATCTGCCGACCCCAAAAACTCTGCTGGATCGAAAATATATTCTTTCATGATTCCAAAATTAGAGGGGGAGTAAGGTAAAACACCAAACAATAACAAATATTGGTAAATTCACTGAGCACCGATCCGCCAACCAAACCACCGAGTACACCCGAGTGCAATCCTGTCACGGTCGCCAACTGTTACAACCTACCAGGTTGTAATGCAGGTTCTTTTAAGATATTTAAATTCTCATGGATTGCAGTCGGTAAAAGTACGTCAGTGATAAGGAAAGACGGAAACAGAGACCCAAGAAAACTTAACAATATTTATTATAAAGTAGAACAATAACTTAAATCAACCTTGTGAGATTAAATAAACTTAATTATACAGAATATTCAAGAAAACAAATAATGGTTCTCGGGAACTCACAAGAAAATAACCTAAAGCTACTACACTAAGCCCTAAACATGAGAAAATTACAAGAGAGAAAACACTTAAAAATAACAGGGTGGATCCAAATACGGCTAGCCAAAATAATTAATAACCTAATAATAATAAGGTAGAAGGAAGTAAGAGAGGAAAACAATGAAAACCTTAATACTCCTACCTACAATACAAATATAAATGTGGAACTCTGAGTACTCAACATTAACACGCAACATATACCCATGAAACTCCAATATACACATCTATAAATAAACATAATTTGGTAAAATAAACAACTTCACCTCAAGTGAAGTACCAGAAGATACGTTGAACTCTGAGCCGTGCTTAATCCATCAAACTGCTAACGGAAGGGTAAAACTGTACGCCAGGCACTGAAGAGCAATACATTTCTCTATACAAGTGGAACGATAATTCGTCTTACCTGGCGTCAGCCTCCCTACATAACTCCTCACGAGCCAGTTTGCTCTCACTCCCATATGTAACAGCTGGACTAGAAGGACACGGCAAGCAAATGCAAAACTCCAGTGTCGGGAAGCAGCGTCGACACAATTCCCGTAAACATCCTCCGACGGGAATAAGTGGCAGAAACTACAGTCGCAGATAACTGAGCACCTGCTAAACACTTCAACGGAAGTGGGAAGGTAATAGCCAAAGTCGTCCTCCAAGTCACAAGGAATGCTGAGACGAGAAATATTGTTGGTGAGAGCTTGTCAAGACCCGAACCCCATTCACCGGTCGACCATGTCCACTCATCACCTTCCCAGCGTTCAGCAACACTCACAGTAAAAAGAATAACAATCGTTAAAACGATAGTCCACTAATACACAAAGGAGGAGGAGGAGGTGCAAAAACACTATCCAACAATCGGAAAGCCACTTAACTTACATTAACACCATAGTAAACAAACAACAAAAATACTTTAACTTAAAAAGAAAAACAAGGCTGATTTAAATAAAACAAAGAAATAATTTTACGTTAACCTAATAGTAGCACTGTTGTGCGTTCTGATGATATGCACTTTCTTAGATCTAGTTTACCGATTTGATCAGCCTGAAAGGAAAAGAAAAATAACAGCATCAGGATATTTCAATATCTCGCTCTCTAAAAAGGTATGGAACACACAAAGTGTATTTTCTCATACACATCTAAACATTTAAAGAAAAATCTACTTGTTATGCTTTTAAAAACATAGAGAGACCTGCATGACACTTAGATTAACTAGGCTTTGACTCACGTACCTAAAGACATCGTTCTCTAAAAGGATATAATTTTACGGGAATATTTTGTAGATTATGACAATGGTCATTAAGTTCTACCTACAAAATCTACAGTATGTAGTTTTTAGTTTAAAAGATTCTCCAATTAAATTAAACAGGTGTTCTTTTTAATATAAAACAACTATGCAATTTCATACTACAAAAGCTATGTAAAATTAAATATTTTCTAGTTTCTCATAAAAATCTAATCTCAATAATTATTCTCACTATCATTCAAGACACTACACTTCCTCTTTTAATAAGGGTAACTCATTAAAACTAAATGCATCTTCTGTACATTAGTTCACTATTCCTGAAAATTTTCTGTGCTATGAGTTTAAGTTTAAGAAAACTCAAAATTCTTAGGTAAGGATAATTTAATTTTGTACATGTCCTAATTATTCCAAAACACTTCATCAGTGGGTATTTACTCCTGGAGACGATTGCACTTTGAAAATACTACACCCAAAATCAAGTGTCAATTGTGCAGTATGTGACTCATGAATATTTAGAAGGTCCTCAACTTAAACATTCGGAGATACACAAATCCAACGGAAATCTAAGATATTGAGTCAAAAGTTCATAATAAAATACTGTAAAACGATATCATATCTAATGCAGTAAGCAAGATAACATTTGTAATATGAAACGGGGCTATTTGTTGAATTTTGCAGCTGAAAATAGTACGTATGTAGATTCGGGGAAGCCTATCACAGGCTAAAATAAAAAAAAAATTGACTTAAAAACTGCTTCTCAGAACCTATAAAGTTTATAAGTTGAGGACTTTCTGTACTTTTTTCCCTAAAAGCTTTAACCTTTCTGAGATTCAACATAAACCTAAACTTGCGTTGTATACTGATTATTGGTTGTAATTCACAATTCTTCTAGTTCTAACCCTCAAGATTTGCATATTCAAATAGACACACCTTATCTTCCCTGCCTGGGAACAATCTCTTAAGTAGCCGCAATAGGATTAAAAATTTATTCAAAACTGTACTAAGACACTCACCATTTACAACAAGCTTTGATGTCATCAATATTGAATTTTGAATGTCCTGTTCCTATAGGCCCAACAGGTGGGCCCTTTGTATAATTTCTTCAATTTTGGATTTTATCTTCTCATTATTGGGTCACCTAATTGAAGTCGGGTGAATTTTGCTCAACTATCCTTCAACCTAAATAGTCGATACTCTTAGCTGTGGCGTTTCTATCTATAAGCTTCACTTGATGCTTGCAGTTAATAATTCTCTTGCAAAACAAAAAAATGTTGTTTTCTTTTTCTTTTTCTTTACATTGGCTAGAATTCACAAGTATTTGGTATTTCATTAATATGTTACCAACTGTATGCTTTCAGTGTATATATATAAGTTATTTATATCAAGAAGTAGATTGCAAAGTTCTTGGAGCCAGAATGTTTTACCCCACGCACTAGTTTATAAGAATTTTGACACATTCCTTGGTGCTCCTTATCCTGAGATGTGTCATTCTTGCCAGATGGAACACAATCTGTCCTAAACATTTGTCGTAGAAGGGAATTCTCATCTTTATCTTAATTATGCCCAAGTTTCTTACTTCAATCTAATTGCTTTTTCAGTGGTCATTCATTTTCTACTGATCTTTGGCCTCTGAATTATTGTCAAACTTAATTTCTATGATCAACTATTTTCTTAACCTGTTCTTCAAAAAAATTTATCTAAATTATATAAGAATTGTGCACTGGAGATGATAATTCCTTTACACAAAAATCAGAAACTATTGGTTACGTCACTAAAAACCAGATCAAATAATCATTTCCTAATCCATATTGCTAGACTACAGAGACGACTGAAAACTACTATACTATAATATGATTGCCTGGTTATGGTCAACTAAAGTTGTAAACCTTTACTGTAGCCATTTCTTTTTAAGAAATATATGATTGTTATAGTTTCATTTACCTCTTTAATGTATGATCTAAAGAATAATATAAGTAATTATGTTATATACTCACTTATGCCTTGATAATATTCCTACTCTAATATTAACCTTTGTCCTGTCTCCGAGACCAGCATGATCTCTCCACCAGGTGAGTAGTAATTATGTTATATACTTACTGATGCTTTGATAATATTCCTACTCGAATATTAACCTTTGTCCTGTCTCCGAGACCAGTATGATCTCTCCACCGGGTGAGTAGTTCTTCAATGATCGCTTTGAGATGTTCCTATTGTCCACCAGAACTTCCCTGCCAGTGGGGCAGGAAACCAGTTCATCATCGAATCTCTGGTAAGGACATGTACTATAATACTGTTCAAAGCCCTTGGCACTTGGAATAAAGGGGAAAAAATCCACGATACATTAATTCTCTGGTACACTTCCATCAGGACGACATGGCTTGAGCCCAAAAAACGGATTTTGAGCGAAGTCTATTTTTGGGCGAGATAGCCATGTCGTCCTGATGGACCCTCCCGTCTATTCTAGTCCAGCCTTTCAGGCCCCTCCCTGACCTACCGTATCGCGGAGATTGGTAAGAGCTGAGCTCAGGATGAGGACGGACGTGACTTCATTTAGCAATGGCACCCGTTTGTTTGCGTCTCGAGTACCAAAAGTAGCCAAGGATGAGAGTAAGTTTGGAACAGCTCCTCAGTTACTCAGCCACCTTTCCATATCGAAGTGTTAACTCTATATGGGGTGCAGATAGCTATGTGGCGTGTTCATACATGCGTCCCCTGTTGATATACGATATCCTAGAGGGAAACCTTTAGGGTACTCGCACCAGAAGTTAGAATTCTGTGATAACCTTTAGTTTAATTCTCTGGGAATATCCACTGTAGTTAAATATACCCTAGGAAGCTACTGAAGGAACCTTCCATCAGGACGACATGGCTATCTCACCCAAAAATAGATTTTTCGCTTCGCTCAAAATCCGTTTTTCCCTTGTGCATGCTCTAACTAGTTTATGATCACTTCAATAGATTCACACATTGTAGATAAATATCATGAAAACAAAAGACATTCTATGCTTTACATTAATTTCTCAAATAATTCCCAAATACAGGTTGCTAATTTTCAAAAATAGTCTACTTGTTGCACTAACCAACTTACTTTTTCAAAATAGTTTATCGAATACCTAATAATTTTTATGGTGCATTAGCCCTGATCCCCAATCAGTGATGAAGTACAAGTAAAAAGATTACAATAGATTATAGATGACAAAAATTTCCCCATTCAAAATCTTTTCTTTCACAAAAACTTAAACAATTATACACGTAATTACTATTTGATTTATTTAAAGAAAAACTATATTCAAATATCCAAAGAACTAGTAGTAGGGATATTACAGTAAACTTCTATTTTCTTCACTTAAAACATTTTAAAGTTTTAACAAAATCCACTCAAGTTGTACTTCTGACTCCATTAAACTTGCATCATTATCACACCCAAGATAAAAAGTTAACCCCCAAAAGAAGCATATTTTCATTTCATCAAACTCTTACCTCATTTTCTTCCAAATTCAGACCCTTTCCACAACCTTTCAGTCTAGACAATTCTCCAGGATGCTTTCAGACTTTGTAAGCTCCAAAATATTTCATTTTTAAGGAAGAATTTCTGAAATAAGAAATACAATTAATTTCATCATATATGAGCATTGAAACCCTTTGATCTTTCTAAATAAGGGCAATGAGGTAACAACCAGGACTCAAACATCTTATATTTATGCCACTATTACTAAAAAAAAATACAAATGACATTGTAATCAGTAGTGTTCATTTGAAGAAAATAAATTTAATTTCCATTTAGTCTGTTACAGTAAATGTGCATGCAATAAAAGAAAACTGAGATTGCAATGTACTGTAAACAGGCAGTTGTTTCAAGTTTTGATAATAAATTTCTGTACTAAGATTATAGTCATTATAATTATTACTGTTATTTTATCAATCAAGATATCTGGTACAGAAATATCATTCTAGACCCTTTGCAATGGATCATAATCCAAAGCAAAGGTGAGAGCTTGCAGATTAAATGCTTTAGATGTGGAGAATTTCCCCCTTGCCAACATTATCCTCATTACATTTTTGCTCTGGAATTTTTACCTTGCTTTAATTCACTTACAATTTTCTGTTCTTGGAATTTCCACAACTTTGAACAAATGTTTTTTTAAAAAAACTTTTAAATTCTGAAAATGAAGTCTAGCATAACCAGTGAGTATTCCTGCATAGCTCTTTATCCAATGGAAGCTAAATCAGAACAAAAATCTTAAGACAGGTATCTAAGAAAATATACGGTTCCTCAATGCCATACCATATAACATTGTTTACTTATGGATATCATAAACTGAAAAAATAATGCTCCATGTACATTATTTTCCTTGATAATTCTAACAAAATGAAAATCATAAGGTTTATTTTAGTACTGTACTATGTTGGGTTTCCTTCTCCTCTACAATCAGATTTTATTTCAATATCAATAATACACCATAAAATACTGATATTCTTTGGCACTAAATCAAGAATTAGTCATATTTACAGACAAATGCCAACCTCTGGTATCTCATCTCAACACAAATTACCACCTTTGAAAATTGTAGTACAACTATCCACAATATTTTCCAAATCCTACAAATTAACCATGTCCAAAAGTCTGAATTCTTCAATCACAAAACTCTCCCGGGCAAAATTTATTTCATTTATACTTTTCCGTTAACAGTGAATATAAGCCAGTAGCTTCATTTTAAGACACTTTTAATCTTGATATATCACAGGCTAACATCAAATAAGCTACAGCTTGATATCAGGTCCCAAATTCTGTACTTTAAATATTCTGCTTTACACCATCAATTACCTCTTAAGGTTTTGCATTTGCTCCTAATCATAAAAAAATTCAAGTTTGATCGTTGACTTACCTTAACATTCTCCGAGTCAAGATGATCAGATGTGCGTTCTGATGATAAGCACTTTCTTAGATCTAGTTTACTGATTTGATCAGCCTGAAAGGAAAAGAAAAATAAGAGCATCAGGATATTTCAATATCTCGCTCTCTAAAAAGGTATGGAACACACAAAGTGTATTTTCTCATACACATCTAAACATTTAAAGAAAAATCTACTTGTTATGCTTTTAAAAACATAGAGAGACCTGCATGACACTTAGATTAACTAGGCTTTGACTCACGTACCTAAAGACATCGTTCTCTAAAAGGATATAATTTTATGGGAATATTTTGTAGATTATGACAATGGTCATTAAGTTCTACCTACAAAATCTACAGTATGTAGTTTTTAGTTTAAAAGATTCTCCAATTAAATTAAACAGGTGTTCTTTTTAATATAAAACAACTATGCAATTTCATACTACAAAAGCTATGTAAAATTAAATATTTTCTAGTTTCTCATAAAAATCTAATCTCAATAACTATTTTCACTATCATTCAAGACACTACACTTCCTCTTTTAATAAGGGTAACTCATTAAAACTAAATGCATCTTCTGTACATTAGTTCACTATTCCTGAAAATTTTCTGTGCTATGAGTCAAGTTTAAGAAAACTAAAAATTCTTAGGTAAGGATAATTTAATTTTGTACATGTCCTAATTAAGCCAAAACACTTCATCAGTGGGTATTTACTCCTGGAAACGATTGCACTTTGAAAATACTACACCCAAAATCAAGTGTCAATTGTGCAGTATGTGACTCATGAATATTTAGAAGGTCCTCAACTTAAACATTCGGAGATACACAAATCCAACGGAAATCTAAGATATTGAGTCAAAAGTTCATAATAAAATACTGTAAAACGATATCATACCTAATGCAGTAAGCAAGATATCATTTGTAATATGAAACGGGGCTATTTGTTGAATTTTGCAGCTGAAAATAGTACGTATGTAGATTCGGGGAAGCCTATCACAGGCTAAAATAAAGAAAAAAAATTGACTTAAAAAACTGCTTCTCAGAACCTATAAAGTTTATAAGTTGAGGACTTTCTGTACTTTTTTCCCTAAAAGCTTTAACCTTTCAGAGATTCAACATAAACCTAAACTTGCGTTGTATACTGATTATTGGTTGTAATTCACAATTCTTCTAGTTCTAACCCTCAAGATTTGCATATTCAAATAGACACACCTTATCTGCCCTGCCTGGGAACAATCTCTTAAGTAGCCGCAATAGGATTAAAAATTTATTCAAAACTGTACTAAGACACTCACCATTTACAACAAGCTTTGATGTCATCAATATTGAATTTTGAATGTCCTGTTCCTATAGGCCCAACAGATGGGCCCTTTGTATAATTTCTTCAATTTTGGATTTTATCTTCTCATTATTGGGTCACCTAATTGAAGTCGGGTGAATTTTGCTCAACTATCCTTCAACCTAAATAGTCGATACTCTTAGCTGTGGCGTTTCTATCTATAAGCTTCACTTGATGCTTGCAGTTAATAATTCTCTTGCAAAACAAAAAAATGTCGTTTTCTTTTTCTTTTTCTTTACATTGGCTAAAATTCACAAGTATTTGGTATTTCATTAATATGTTACCAACTGTATGCTTTCATGGTATATATATAAATTATTTATATCAAGAAGTAGATTGCAAAGTTCTTGGAGCCAGAATGTTTTACCCCACGCACTAGTTTATAAGAATTTTGACACATTCCTTGGTGCTCCTTATCCTGATATGTGTCATTCTTGCCAGATGGAACACAATCTGTCCTAAACATTTGTCGTAGAAGGGAATTCTCAGCTTTATCTTAATTATGCACAAGTTTCTTACTTCAATCTAATTGCTTTTTCAGTGGTCATTCATTTTCTACTGATCTTTGGCCTCTGAATTATTGTCAAACTTAATTTCTATGATCAACTATTTTCTTAACCTGTTCTTCAAAAAAAGTTATCTAAATTATGTAAGAATTGTGCACTGGAGATGATAATTCCTTTACACAAAAATCAGAAACTATTGGTTATGTCACTAAAAACCAGATCAAATAATCATTTCCTAATCCATATTGCTAGACTACAGAGACGACTGAAAACTACTATACTATATTATGATTGCCTGTTTATGGTCAACTAAAGTTGTAAACCTTTACTGTAGCCATGTCAATTCCAAGAGAAAACCAAACTCCTCAATATCAAAGGCATCAACACTTGAATTTGGAAGTATATATATAAACTACGATGAAATAAATTCAATGATCTTGGCATCTGAATTTTACCTCTAAATTATAAACTCATTATCCAAGTTTTCTTAATTCTAAGAGGAGAGAGCCAGTGTAGAGATAAAAAAGCAACAATTTTTCATCTGATATACTGTACACAATTTTGAAATAGGAAAGAATAGCTGAAAAGCTATTAAGCCTTGACTTCGCATTAGTTGGTGTATCAAAAGCTTCTCCTTTATCATCTCTGATGTGACTTTTTTTTTACCGAGTAAATATTTGCAAAGATCTTCAATACAAAATAAATATCCATGACTATTTTCTACTATCCTTACCTCTGCAATTGAATTGGCCGTACAATCTTTTTCTCGTTTTTCTTTTTCTAATTTTTTCCCATAATTTCTTGCACAATTGCCACAGATCAGTTTTGAGCTGTATTCATTCTCAAGACGTCCTTACATCTGACAGCGGGAGCAGTTCGGCATATGATAGCGGTCACACACATGATATGTACCCCAATAGTGAATTTTCTAACCCTCATCATCAGTATCCTTCTGAATTTCAGATCCATTTCTTAGAATGCTGTGAGCAGTCCCACCTGGGGAAGGTTTCGTTAATACAAACTGTTTCTTGTATGTTGGGCAATGATTGTTCTTTTCAGATTTTTTCTTCTGTAGTAACAAACCTGCAAACAAAGAAACAAAATATATAGAAAGTGCCCCTAAATTGAATATAGAATAATCACACAAAACATTTCAATGTGTATTAAGTATAATAGATCTCTATAAAAAGGGGGCAAAAATATTATCAGTAAACTCCATCTAATACAAGTGATGTAAAATATGTAATAACTAATAATATAATGATAAAATTTTAGCAAAGCAGAGCATGGAATGTCATTTGTGAGGCCTTGGTTCCAAAGTGCAAATTCTCGGAACACTACTATTCGAGTCAATACTTTTAAATAAGAAAATCTTGAAAGAAAAACTTTAGGCTACCTTATTTCTGTTCTAGATTTCTAAAACATATAGAACAAAGTTCCTTCTGTAAGTACAGAAGAGGGGAAAAGAAATTTGTGAAAAATGAGAAATAATTGTGAATAATGGGAACAGAAACTGGTGAGGACTAGGATGAGAAGTTCATGGAAAAATGGGAAGAGAAACTAGCGAAGAAAGGATATAAAAAACATTAACTGAACACAGCTTGAATATTAAATGTGAGGAGAGTAATGGGCTACTTTATTTTTTGGACAGTTACTTATTTGGGCTATATAACTTAACGCTGGGGCTTGTGAGGCTCTTCCGCTTCCAAATGCAACTAGGGGGGGGGGAAACTCTGCCGTTACAATATGAAGTAAAGGTTAATAGGCTGTACAGGAAAATGAAAAATAAGTGATAATGTTAATAAATCAGAAGGATATATGGCAAGTGCAGCTAGGGACAGAAAGAACATTGCAAATACCCTGAAATACTATCATGCCTACAATACATAACATGAGGTGCACTTTTGACACCTTACAGCTGTAATGGGCAGTTGAGATCCTCCACATTTGAATATTTCAAACGTGAAATATTACTTCTCTCAAAATCTCAAATGTGAGGTCTTACTAATTCGGTTCAATTTACCAACTTCGTTATAGTTTATTCTATTATAGCCTCTTGTTGAAATTCACTGAAAGGTTCTGCTAATCTCAAGGTTCTCTCCATTCAGAAAGTGAAACTTAAAGAATAGGTTCCAAATTATCCCTTGCCCAGTTAAATAAATAATCAATGGGTATTTCAGTACTGTATTAGGATTTTTGACCCACTAAAGGCTAAGACAGAAAATTATTGGAAAACTCAAAGATATGTACATTAGGTTTAGTACAAAACAGAAATAATGCTTATAACTTGAAAGGATAAATGTTTCCCATTGACTTTTTTTAATGATAAGTGTTTCTGAAGGTCATCTTTGTTCCATCTTATTGCCTTTGCCCATTGCATTTGGATTTTACTTCAATATTAATGATACACCAAGAAATAAAAAGATCTGACACCATACTGTATCAAGAAAAATCATGTTCCTGAAGAAGAATCCAACATTTGGTTATAGCAACATGAATTGAAACCGAAAGACTTTTATATAAATATCATCAATACTTACAGATTCCAATGATCCAACCTCTGGTCATAGCAACATGAATTGAAACCGAAAGACTTATATAATATCATCAATACTTACAGATTCCAATGAACCAACCTAAGGACCCAAGTTTCTAAATACTGAAGTCTCCGCTCCGGAAAACTTGTTAAAGAATATCTCATCAAAGTTTCCTCCCTTACCTCTGTCATGCCAGAGACATTTTTTACTTTAACTCTGGCGCCTTTCAGTGTGTGCTTTCCATTGATCCTCATGCGGCTAACTTAGTACCATCAGTACTGGTGGAAAGACAACCAAATCTACCCGCCACGACTTCAGGACCGGAACTGGCTAATGTGGAAGTAGCAGCCATGTCAGCCATACAAGTATGCGCATGGATAGATCACTGGTCTGGGGCACACTCTCATTTTGCTGTATTACGAGACCTCAAGGATCATCATGTAAGGGAACAGTTCAAGGAACTTTGAAGATCGGACACTGAAGCCATAGAGTTCCCCCTTCATCAGAACGTTTTCCTTTGGGGAAATTGTGTTCTGAAGAGGCGCGACGCTGTCTTTGCTAGATGCTTTAGACAACTGTCCCCTATTGATGCTCTGGAGAGGCTGGGATAAAACCCTATATTAAGCAGAGCAGCAGCACCGAGGTTGCCCACTCCTCAGAAACAACCCAAGAACTTGCCTTTTAGGCCAGCCCCCATGGATGCACTACAACCTAGGAGGCAGAATCCTAGACCCACCTTTTGCGGAGATTGATTGATTTAGAGTTTTCAGGCATCCTGACATCTAAGGTCATTGACGCCGGCCTTTCGCGGAGAGGAAATCCCTCCGGTCAATAAGGACATGGTGGCACAAGTTCACGCTAGGGAGGGCATGTCCCCCAGCTTACCACCAGTGGGAGGATGCCTACAATGCTCTTGGCAAAGGTAGCAGGACTTAAGAGGTTGATTCTTGGACAGTAGAGGTCCTTGTTAAGTGTACTGGATCCCCTTCATAAACTGTCCACTCTTCTGACCAGGAGTCTGATCCAATCATACTATTCGAAAGGATCACCAAAACACCTACTCTTGTTAGAGGATGTCTCCAAGTTGCTAAACAAAGAAGCAGTGGAGGAAGTCTTCAATGACTCTCAAGGCTTCCTCAGTAATATATTCCTGGTACAGAAGCTGGCGGGAGGTTGGAGACCTGACATAAACATCTCCCTCTTGAACCTCTATTTTGCAGACAAAGTTCAAGATGGAGACCCCAACCTCCATTATCCAGGCAATCAGGAAGAACTACTATCTTCTGACCATAGACCTAAAAGACGCCTACTTTCAGGTCCCCATCCGTCCTGCCTTGAGGAAATACCTAAGGTTTTCCTTTTGAGACAAGGTTTCCCAATTCAAGGTGCTGTGCTTTGGCCTATCTACAGACCCTCAAGTCTTCACCAAAGGCTTTGTCCTTGTCTCAGTCTGAGTACAAGCCATGGGCATCAGGCTCACGAGATACCTAGATGAATGGCTCCTCTTAGCAAAATCCCGAGCTCCCCTGCTGAAACACTGAGACCTACTACTGGATCTGTGCAAGGAGTTAAGGGTCCATCTGTACCTGCAAAAGTCCAGCCTCATCCCCAATCAGTCGATCAGGTATCTGGCCATGGACATAGATGGTCCAAGATCTACCTGTTCCCTCCTCCCAACCCTCTGCTGAAAGTCCTATCCAAACTGAGAACCTTCAAAGGGACAGCGGCCCTAGTGGCTCCCAAGTGGCCCCGGAGCAATTGGTATCCCCTGGTCCTGGAGCTGCAGCCCACGCTGATCCCCCTACCGGGCCCAGTCCTCTCTCAACAAGTACAGAAGTCGACTGTCTTCGCTTCATCACTGAAAGTCAGGGACCTTCATCTCATGATTTTCTCTCCTTAGCCGCAAAGAAAAGGTTTGGGATCTCGAAGAAAAGCTTAGACTTCCTCGAGGAGTACAAGACAGAGTCAACCAGAAGGCAGTACGAATCTTCCTGGAAAAAGTGGGTTTCCTTCGTTCTCATCAAGGCAAAAAATCCTACGGAAATCACCATTGATTTTTGCATGTCCTTCTTCATTCACCTTCATGGACAAGGCCTAGTGGCCAACACGATTTCCACTTGTAAATCGGCCTTGACTAGACCACTCCTATACGCCTTCCAGATTGATCTGTCTAGTGATATCTTCAATAAACTGCCAAAGGCATGCGCTAGACTACGCCCAGCACCTCCACCAAAACCTATCTCCTGGTCCCTGGACAAAGTGCTCCATTTTGCTTCTAGCCTGGACAACGATTCGTGCCCTCTGAAAGACCTGACTCAAAAAGTTATCTTCCTTTTTGCTCTCACCTCAGGAGCCCGAGTCAGTGAAATAGTGGGATTATCAAGAGAAGAGGGTCATATCCTGTTCGCCGAGACAGGAGATCTTACCTTCTTCCCCGATCCGACGTTTCTTGCCAAGAATGAACTACCCACCAAGAGATGGGGCCCTTGGAGAATCTGCCCCCTGAAGGAAGATGTCTCTCTATGCCCAGTGGAGAGTCTTAAGGTCTACAGTATCTTCGAAGAACTTCAGACTTCGGTGGACGACAACTCTTCAAAGGAGAAACATCGGGTAGCGACCTGTCACTGAAACAACTAAGAGCGAAAATCACCTACTTCATTCGCAGAGCGGATCCTGACAGTACACCCGCAGGTCACGATCCTAGGAAAGTCGCTTCTTCTCTGAATTTCTTCCAGAGTATGGATTTCGAAAGCCTCAAGAGCTTTACAGGCTGGAAATCATCGCGCGTTTTCTTCAAGCACTACGCAAAACAAGTGCATGTAGTGAAACATTTTGTGGTAGCTGCAGGTAGTGTTATGAAACCTGCTGCTTAAATCTGCATAGAACAGTGAGTTACTTGGGACTCTAACTCTACGGGTGCCTGCGTTGACCCTATCGTGATACATAGTGATTTAATGGACACTTAGTGTTTCTAATAGACTGTTCTTTACCAAGGTGAAATGTCATAGAAATTTACATGCGTGCCACATGCCCTAGGGCATGGAGTGTTTTTATTTGGACTTTAATACTGGCATTCCTCTAGGAACTTGTGTTTTGGAAAAGCAAACTTTTCTTTTCAGACTCAAGATCACCGTCTTTCATTTCTATGTACATTATTCATTATTACTGTAAATAAATTTTATAATCATTATTGTAATTACTTCCATAATGATCTGCAATGTTAAAAATAAAATGTCTATTTTATTACCATGTGCATCTCCTTTCGCTCCTATTCCTTTTTAAGAAATATACGATTGTTATAGTTTCATTTACCTCTTTAATGTATGATCTAAAGAATAATATAAGTAATTATGTTATATACTCACTTATGCCTTGATAATATTCCTACTCTAATATTAACCTTTGTCCTGTCTCCGAGACCAGCATGATCTCTCCACCAGGTGAGTAGTAATTATGTTATATACTTACTGATGCTTTGATAATATTCCTACTCGAATATTAACCTTTGTCCTGTCTCTGAGACCAGTATGATCTCTCCACCGGGTGAGTAGTTCTTCAATGATCGCTCTGAGATGTTCCTATTGTCCACCAGAACTTCCCTGCCAGGGGGGCAGGAAACCAGTTCATCATCGAATCTCTAGTAAGGACATGTACTATAATACTGTTCAAAGCCCTTGGCACTTGGATTTAAGGGGAAAAAATCCACGATACATTAATTCTCTGGTACACTTCCATCAGGACGACATGGCTTGAGCCCAAAAAATGGATTTTGAGCGAAGCAAAAAATCTACTTTTGGGCGAGATAGCCATGTCGTCCTGATGGACCCTCCCGTCTATTCTAGTTCAGCCTTTCAGGCCCCTCCCTGACCTACTGTATCGCGGAGATTGGTAGGAGCTGAGCTGAGGATGAGGACGGACGTGACGTCATTTAGCAATGGCGCCCGTTTGTTTACGTCTCGAGTACCAAAAGTAGCCAAGGATGAGAGTAACTTTGGAACGGCTCCTCAGTTACTCAGCCACCTTTCTATATCGAAGTGTTAACTCTATATGGGGTGCAGATAGCTATGTGGCGTGTTTATACATGCGTCCCCTGTTGATATACGATATCCTAGAGGGAAACCTTTAGGGTACTCGCACCAGAAGTTAGAATTCTGTGATAACCTTTAGTTTAATTCTCTGGGAATATCCACTGTAGTTAAATATACCCTAGGAAGCTACTGAAGGAACCTTCCATCAGGACGACATGGCTATCTCACCCAAAAATATATTTTTCGCTTTGCTCAAAATCCGTTTTTCCCTTGTGCATGCTCTAACTAGTTTATGATCACTTCAATAGATTCACACATTGTAGATAAATATCATGAATACAAAAGACATTCTATGCTTTACATTAATTTCTCAAATAATTCCCAAATACAGGTTGCTCATTTTCAAAAATAGTCTACTTGTTGCACTAACCAACTTACTTTTTCAAAATAGTTTATCGAATACCCAATAATTTTTATGGTGCATTAGCCCTGATCCCCAATCAGTGATGAAGTACAAGTAAATAGATTACAATATATTATAGATGACAAAAATTTCCCCATTCAAAATATGTTATTTTCATTAGTAAAATAAATTTTTGAATATACTTACCCGATGATCATATAGCTGTCAGCTCTGCTGCCCGACAGAAAAACCTACGGGCGGAATACGCCAGCGATCGCTATACAGGTGGGGGTGTACATCAACAGCGCCATCTGTCGAGTAGGTACTCAAGTACTCTATGTCAACACAGAACCAATTTTCTCCTCGGTCCACTGGGTGTCTATTGGGGAGGAAGGGTGGGTCCTTTAATTTATGATCATCGGGTAAGTATATTCAAAAATTTATTTTACTAATGAAAATAACATTTTTCAATATTAAACTTACCCGATGATCATATAGCTGATTCACACCCAGGGGGGTGGGTAGAGACCAGCATATATGTTAACCTTAAGAGCTAAGTATTCCGTATTTCATTTTAGCAGTTATTCAAAATAACAAAACATAAAATTAATAAGTACCTGGTAAGGAAGTCGACTTGAACAATTACTCTGCCTTTCTAAGTACGTCTTCCTTACTGAGCCTCGCGATCCTCACAGGATGCTGAGCGACTCCTAGGAGCTGAAGTATGAAGGGCTGCAACCCATACTAAAGGACCTCATCACAACCTCTAATCTAGGCGCTTCTCAAGAAAGAATTTGACCACCCGCCAAATCAACCAGGATGCGAAAGGCTTCTTAGCCTTCCGGACAACCCAAAAAACAACAATAAAAAGCATTTCAAGAGAAAGATTAAAGAAAGGTTATGGGATTATGGGAATGTAGTGGCTGAGCCCTCACCCACTACTGCACTCGCTGCTACGAATGGTCCCAGGGTGTAGCAGTTCTCGTAAAGAGACTGGACATCTTTAAGGTAAAATGATGCGAACACTGACTTGCTTCTCCAATAGGTTGCATCCATTACACTCTGCAGAGATCTGTTTTGTTTGAAGGCCACTGAAGTTGCGACAGCTCTAACTTCATGTGTCCTTACCTTCAGCAAAGCATGGTCCTCCTCATTCAGATGGGAATGAGCTTCTCGAATTAAAAGTCTGATATAATAAGAAACTGCATTCTTCGACATTGGTAAAGAAGGTTTCTTAATGGCACACCATAAAGCTTCTGATTGTCCACGTAATGGCTTAGTCCGTTTCAAATAGTACTTAAGAGCTCTTACTGGGCACAGTACTCTTTCTTGTTCATTTCCAACCAAACTAGCAAGGCTTGGAATTTCAAACGATTTGGACCAAGGACGAGAAGGAAGTTCGTTTTTGGCTAAAAAACCAAGCTGTAAGGAACATGTAGCCGTTTCAGATGTAAATCCAATGTTCCTGCTGAAGGCGTGTATCTCACTGACTCTTTTAGCTGTTGCTAAGCAGACGAGGAAAAGAGTTTTCAAAGTGAGATCTTTAAAAGAGGCTGATTGAAGTGGCTCGAACCTTGCTGACATAAGGAATCTTAGTACCACGTCTAAGTTCCAACCTGGTGTGGCCAACCGACGCTCCTTCGTGGTCTCAAAAGACTTAAGGAGGTCTTGTAGATCTTTGTTGTTGGACAGATCTAAGCCTCTGTGACGGAAGACTGCTGCCAACATGCTTCTGTAACCCTTGATCGTGGGAGCTGAAAGGGATCTTTCCTTCCTTAGGTATAACAGGAAGTCAGCTATCTGAGTTACAGAGGTACTGGTTGAGGATACTGATTTGGACTTGCACCAACTTCGGAAGACTTCCCACTTCGACTGGTAGACTTTGAGAGTGGATGTCCTCCTAGCTCTAGCAATCGCTCTGGCTGCCTCCTTCGAAAAGCCTCTAGCTCTCGAGAGTCTTTCGATAGTCTGAAGGCAGTCAGACGAAGAGCGTGGAGGCTTGGGTGTACCTTCTTTACATGCGGCTGACGCAGAAGGTCCACTCTTAGAGGAAGTGTCCTGGGAACGTCTACTAGCTATTGCAGTACCTCGGTGAACCATTCTCTCGCGGGCCAGAGGGGAGCAACCAACGTCAACCTTGTCCCTTCGTGAGAGGCGAACTTCTGCAGTACTCTGTTGACAATCTTGAACGGGGGGAACGCATAAAGGTCTAGATGGGACCAATCCAGAAGAAAGGCATCTATGTGAACAGCTGCTGGGTCCGGAATCGGTGAGCAATAATTTGGGAGCCTCTTGGTCATCGAGGTTGCAAACAGATCTATGGTGGGTTGTCCCCACAATGCCCATAGTTTGTTGCATACATTCTTGTGAAGGGTCCACTCTGTTGGGATGATTTGACCCTTCCGGCTGAGGCGGTCTGCCATGACATTCATGTCGCCTTGAATGAACCTCGTTACAAGGGATATGTTTCGATCTCTTGACCAGGTGAGGAGGTCCCTTGCGATCTCGTACAACTTCATCGAATGAGTCCCTCCTTGCTTGGAGATGTACGCCAGTGCTGTGGTGTTGTCGGAGTTCACCTCCACCACCTTGCCTAGAAGGAGGGACTTGAAGCTTCTCAAGGCCAGATGAACTGCCAGAAGCTCCTTGCAGTTGATGTGTAACTCGCTTTGAACCGCATTCCACGTGCCCGAGCATTCCCGACCGTCCAACGTCGCACCCCAGCCCGTGTCCGATGCGTCCGAGAAGAGAAGGTGGTCGGGGGTCTGAACAGCCAGTGGCAGACCCTCCCTGAGGAGAATGTTGTTCTTCCACCAAGTTAGTGACGACTTCATCTTCTCGGAAATAGGAACTGAGACCGCTTCTAGCGTCTTGTCCTTTCTCCAGTGAGCAGTTAAGTGAAATTGAAGGGGGCGAAGGTGAAGTCTCCCTAACGCGATGAACTGGTCCAGTGATGAAAGCGTCCCTATCAGACTCATCCACTGTCTGACAGAACACCGGTCCTTCTTCAGCATGGACTGGATGCATTCTTGGGCTTGATTGATTCTGGGGGCCGACGGAAAAGCCCGAAAAGCTTGACTCTGAATCTCCATTCCTAGGTAAACTATAGTTTGGGATGGGACGAGTTGGGACTTTTCTATATTGACCAGGAGACCCAATTCCTTGGTCAGATCTAGAGTCCACTGTAGATTCTCCAGACAGCGACGACTTGACGCCGCTCTTAAAAGCCAGTCGTCCAAATAGAGGGAGGCTCTGATGTTTGCTAAGTGCAGGAATTTGGCAATATTCCTCATCAGTTTGGTAAAAACTAGAGGTGCCGTGCTTAGGCCAAAGCACAGGGCTTGGAACTGGTAGACGACCTTCCCGAAAACGAACCTTAGAAAAGGTTGGGAATCTGGGTGGATGGGGACGTGAAAGTACGCGTCCTTTAGGTCTAACGAGACCATCCAGTCTTCCTTCCTGACCGATGCTAGAACCGACTTTGTCGTCTCCATGGTGAACGTCTGCTTTGTGACAAAGACATTCAGAGAACTGACGTCTAGCACCGGTCTCCACCCTCCTGTCTTCTTCGGCACTAAGAAGAGGCGGTTGTAGAAGCCCGGGGATTGATGGTCCCGGACTATGACTACCGCTCCCTTTTGTAGTAAGAGAGACACCTCTTGCTGTAAAGCTAGCCTCTTTTCCTCCTCTCTGTACCTGGGAGAGAGGTTGATGGGAGTCGTTGCTAGAGGGGGCTTGCGTAAGAATGGAATCTTGTACCCATCTCTGAGTAACTTCACAGACTGTACGTCTGCGCCCCTGTTCTCCCAGGCCTGCCAGTAGTTCTTGAGCCTGGCTCCCACTGCTGTCTGAAGAGGATGGCAGTCAGACTCTGCCTCTAGAGGACTTGGAACTCTTCTTTTTGCTCCCACGTTGACTTCCGGCACGAGCACCTCCTCTGCTGGAGGCTCTGCCACGAAAGGGCGGGATGAACCTAGAAGCTGGCGTGTCCATCCTAGGTCTAGGTACAGAGGGCAAAGGTGTGACTTTGCGCGCGGATGAAGCCACCAGGTCATGGGTGTCTTTCTGGATCAAGGAGGCAGCAATCTCCTTGATCAACTCTTCAGGGAAGAGACACTTAGAGAGTGGAGCGAACATCAGCTCCGACTTTTGCCATGGGGTGACTCCAGCTGATAAGAAGGAGCAAAGGTGATCTCGCTTCTTGAGTACCCCAGACACGAAAGAAGCCGCAAGCTCACTAGAACCATCCCGAATGGCTTTGTCCATGCAGGACATGATGAGCATGGAAGTTTCCTTATCCGAAGGGGAGGTCTTCCTGCTCAATGCTCCCAAACACCAGTCCAGGAAGTTAAAGACCTCGAAAGCGCGGAAAACTCCCTTCATAAGATGGTCCATGTCCGAAGGGGTCCAGCAAATCTTGGAGCGTCTCATAGCCAGCCTGCGGGGAGAGTCTACTAGACTTGAGAAGTCGCCCTGGGCAGAGGCAGGAACTCCCAAGCCGAGAACTTCTCCCGTGGCATACCAGACGCTAGATCTGGAAGCAAGCTTGACCGGGGGAAACATGAAGGAAGTCTTTCCCAACTGCTTCTTAGACTGCAACCACTCTCCCAGTACCCTTAAAGCTCTCTTGGACGAGCGAGCGAGTACGAGCTTCGTAAAGGCAGGAGCTGCTGACTGCATGCCTAAAGCGAACTCAGAGGGAGGTGAGCGTGGTGCTGCAGACACAAACTGGTCTGGATACAAATCCTTAAAGAGCGCAAGCACTTTCCTAAAGTCTAAGGAGGGAGGCGTGGTCTTGGGTTCTTCGATGTCAGAGTGTTGGTCGTCAAGATGTGCAGCTTCGTCATCATCAGAGATACCATCGTCTGAATGTTGAGGAGGAAGAGGCAACGGAGTGGGCTGGACGGCTGAGTCCGGCAGCACGGGTGCATGCGTGGCTGCACTGGACCCAACATCATGCCACTGTTGGTCAGTCTGAGAACTGGCAACAACCAAAGCTGGGTGGGTGCGCAAGGAGTCTACTGCCGACTGTGGAAGGATAGCGGAGACCACCGTGGGTTGCGGAGGCTGACGCACCGCGTCAAAACACGGCAGCCTAACTCCACCCTCCTGTTGTTGTGGTAGCTCACGCACGGCAACGGAGTGCTCCGTGCGTCTGTGAGCGTCAGCAAGCGTCTGGCAGGGTCGACTGCGCATGGGTGGAGGAGCTCTCACAGCCGGAGTGTGGGAGCAGGCAGCCGCAGCGTCTGCTGGGCGCACAACCGTGGCAGGTTGTAGGAAAACGGGTGCATCGTCAACCTTCTCCGCAGTCGGAGTGTGGGAGCAGGCAGCCTCAGCGTCAGCTGGGCGCACAACCGTGGCAGGTTGTAGGCTAACGGGTGCAGCGTTAACCTTCTCCGCACGAAACTCCTGCATAACCGCAGCTAACTGAGTCTGCATAGACTGCAGTAAAGACCACTTACGGTCTACAAAAGCGGCAACAGACGGAGCTACTGTCCGTTGTGACTGAGGGTCTGAAACAGCGGGAGCGGCAACAGACGGAGTTACTGCCTGTTGCGGTACCACCTTGCCTCTCTTGGGAGGTGTGCAGTCGTCGGATGACTGCAGCGAGTCCGAACTGACCCAGTGGCTACACCTGGGCCGTTGGACTAGCTCGGAAGGGACCTTACGTTTAAGAGGCCGTGAGACCTTGGTCCATCGTTTCTGTCTAGAAACCTCTTCAGCAGACGAGGAATAAATGGGCTCACTCGCCTTCTTGTGGGTGGGACGATCTCGGAAAGATACGTCCGAAACCACGGAGGGTACGTCTGTACGCTGATTAAAGCCTGTCGAACCCTTTGGTCGTACGACATTGCTTCTCCCCTGGGCTTGGGAGCATGCAAGAGGTCCCGGACTGGGAGGACGACAGGCACGTACAGACGCACCCTCATGCGTAACACTGACACTTTTCACTGCACTGACACTCACTTCACTTCCCACTGCACTTTTACCTTTCAACTCTCTGACGTCAGCCATGAGTTGATTGCGGTCATTCGCCAATGACTCGACTCTCTCACCTAGAGCCTGAATGGCACGCATCATATCTGCCATTGAAGGTTGATGAGAGCTAGCAGGGGGGTCGGGTGCAACCACTACAGGGGAAGGAATAGGTTGAGGGGCATGGGGAGAGGAAAAATCAATTGAGCGAGACGAACTCCTCCTGATCCTATCCTTCTCTAGCCTACGTGCATATTTCAGGAATTCTTGAAACCCGAATTCCGAAAGCCCAGCGCATTCCTCACATCGATCTTCCAATTGACAGGATTTACCCCTACAATTGGAACAAACGGTGTGCGGATCGATAGAGGCCTTCGGAAGACGCCTTGAACAGTCCCTAGCGCTACATTTCCTGTACTTGGGGACTTGAGAAGGGTCAGACATCTTGAATTAGTCAAAGGGGGGAATCCAAAATCTATCCAAGTCGTCAACAATTAATCCAAATTCAAAAAAGAATGCAAGAAAGTATTGAAGATAACTTCTGCACAGCGATAGCTAATAACTAGAGAGAATACTTCACCAAATAACGTGAAAATCAATCCAGAAAATCAAGAGCGTATTCAGTAGGTCTTGCCGGTGACACGACAGAGAGAAAATTGGTTCTGTGTTGACATAGAGTACTTGAGTACCTACTCGACAGATGGCGCTGTTGATGTACACCCCCACCTGTATAGCGATCGCTGGCGTATTCCGCCCGTAGGTTTTTCTGTCGGGCAGCAGAGCTGACAGCTATATGATCATCGGGTAAGTTTAATATTGAAAACTTTTCTTTCACAAAAACTTAAACAATTATTCACGTAATTACTATTTGATTTATTTAAAGAAAAACTATATTCAAATATCCAAAGAACTAGTAGTAGGGATATTACAGTAAACTTCTATTTTCTTCACTTAAAACATTTTAAAGTTTTAACAAAATCCACTCAAGTTGTACTTCTGACTCCATTCAAACTTGCATCATTATCACACCCAAGATAAAAAGTTTCCCCCAAAAGAAGCATATTTTCATTTCATCAAACTCTTACCTCATTTTCTTCCAAATTCAGACCCTTTCCACAACCTTTCAGTCTAGACAATTCTCCAGGATGCTTTCAGACTTTGTAAGCTCCAAAATATTTCACTTTTAAGGAAGCATTTTCTGAAATAAGAAATACAATTAATTTCATCATATATGTGCATTGAAACCCTTTGATCTTTCTAAATAAGGGCAATTAGGTAACAACCAGGACTCAAACATCTTATATTTATGCCACTATTACTAAAAAAACCACAAAAAATGACATTGTAATCAGTAGTGTTCATTTGAAGGAAATTCACTTAATTTCCATTTAGTCTGTTACAGTAAATGTGCATGCAATAAAAGAAAACTGAGATTACAATGTACTGTAAACAGGCAGTTGTTTCAAGTTTTGATAATAAATTTCTGTACTAAGATTATAGTCATTATAATTATTACTGTTAATTTATCAATCAAGATATCTGGTACAGAAATATCATTCTAGACCCTTTGCAACGGATCATAATCCAAAGCAAAGGTGAGAGCTTGCAGATTAAATGCTTTAGATGTGGAGAATTTCCCCCTTGCCAACATTATCCTCATTACATTTTTGCTATGGAATTTTCACCTTGCTCAAGTTCAATTACAATTTTCTGTTCTTGGAGTTTTCACAACTCTGAAAAAATGTTTTTTCGAAAAACCTTTTAATTCGGAAAATGAGGTCTACCATAACCAGTGAGTATTCCTGTATAGCTCTTTATCCAATGGAAGCTAAATCAGAACAAAAATCTCAAGAAAAGTAACTAAGAAAATATACGGTTCCTCAATGCCATACCATATAACAGTGTTTACTTATGGATATCATAAACTGAAAAAATAATGCTTTATGTACATTATTTTGCTTGATAATTCTAACAAAATGAAAATCATAAGGTTTATTTTAGTACTGTACAATGTTGGGTTTCCTTCTCCTCTACAATCAGATTTTACTTCAATATCAATGATACACCATAAAATAATTATATTTTTTGGCACTAAATCAAGAATGAGTCATATTTACAGACAAATGCCAACCTCTGGTATCTCATCTCAACACAAATTACCACCTTTGAAAATTGCAGTACAATTATCCACAATATTTTCCAAATCCTCCAAATTAACCATGTCCAAAAGTCTGAATTCTTCAATCACAAAACACTCCCGGGCAAAATTTATTTCATTTATACTTTTCCGTTAACAGTGAATATAAGCCAGTAGCTTCATTTTAAGACTTTTAATCTTGATATATCACAGACTAACATCAAATAGGCTACAGCATAATATCCGAACAGACTTCGCTTACTTTTAAAGCCGTAGTCAGAAGCAAAGGCCCTGAAAAGGTCCATCCCTCTTCAACACCCGCCTCCATCGATCAACATCCACACGGATGCTTCACTGGAGGGTTGGGGAGGTCACTCCCACCAACAGCAGGTTCAAGGAACATGGTCTCCCCTATTCAAGACGTTTCACATCAACATCTTGGAGGCCATAGCGGTTCTTCTCACCCTGAAGAAACTCCCCGCCTCCCTCGATCCACATCCGTCTGACTCTGGACAACTCGGTGGTAGTCAGATGTCTCAATCGTCAGGGCTCGAGATCGCCCCAGATAAATCAGGTGCTTCTCCCTATCTTTCGTTTGGCAGAAAGGAAGAAATGGCACCTATCTGCAGTTCACCTACAAGGATTCCGCAACGTGACAGCAGACGCTCTATCAAGGCCAAGCCCAATAGAGTCGGAATGGTCTCTAGACGCAAGATCATTCTCCTTCATCTCTCACCAAGTCCCAGAACTTCAGATCGATCTCTTCGCGACGAGCGACAACAATCAACTTCCTCGATATGTGGCCCCGTACGAGGACCCCAAGGCAGAAGCGGTGGAGGCCATGTCCCTAGATTGGAACAGATGGTCCAAGATCTACCTGTTACCTCCTCCCAACCCTCTGCTGAAAGTCCTATCCAAACTGAGAACCTTCAAAGGGACAGCGGCCCTAGTGGCTCCCAAGTGGCCCCGGAGCAATTGGTATCCCCTGGTCCTGGAGCTGCAGCCCACGCTGATCCCCCTATCGGGCCCAGTCCTCTCTCAACAAGTACAGAAGTCGACTGTCTTCGCTTCATCACTGAAAGTCAGGGACCTTCATCTCATGATTTTCTCTCCTTAGCCGCAAAGAAAAGGTTTGGGATCTCGAAGAAAAGCTTAGACTTCCTCGAGGAGTACAAGACAGAGTCTACCAGAAGGCAGTACGAATCTTCCTGGAAAAAGTGGGTTTCCTTCGTTCTCATCAAGGCAAAAAATCCTACGGAAATCACCATGAATTTTTGCATGTCCTTCTTCATTAACCTTCATGGACAAGGCCTAGCGGCCAACACGATTTCCACTTGTAAATCGGCCTTGACTAGACCACTCCTATACGCCTTCCAGATTGATCTGTCTAGTGATATCTTCAATAAACTGCCAAAGGCATGCGCTAGACTACGCCCAGCACCTCCACCAAAACCTATCTCCTGGTCCCTGGACAAGGTGCTCCATTTTGCTTCTAGCCTGGACAACGATTCGTGCCCTCTTTAAGACCTGACTCAAAAAGTTATCTTCCTTTTTGCTCTCGCCTCAGGAGCCCGAGTCACTGAAATAGTGGGATTATCAAGAGAAGAGGGTCATATCCTGTTCGCCGAGACAGGAGATCTTACCTTCTTCCCCGATCCGACATTTCTTGCCAAGAATGAACTACCCACCAAGAGATGGGGCCCTTGGAGAATCTGCCCCCTGAAGGAAGATGTCTCTCTATGCCCAATGTCTCTCTATGCCCAGTGGAGAGATTTAAGGTCTACAGTATCTTCGAAGAACTTCAGACTTCGGTGGACGACAACTCTTCAAAGGAGAAACATCGGGTAGCGACCTGTCACTGAAACAACTAAGAGCGAAAATCACCTACTTCATTCGCAGAGCGGATCCTGACAGTACACCCGCAGGTCACGATCCTAGGAAAGTCGCTTCTTCTCTGAATTTCTTCCAGAGTATGGATTTTGAAAGCCTCAAGAGCTTTACAGGCTGGAAATTATCGCGCGTTTCCTTCAAGCACTACGCAAAACAAGTGCACGAAGTGAAACATTTCGTGGTAGCTGCAGGTAGTGTTATGAAACCTGCTGCTTAAATCTGCATAGAACAGTGAGTTACTTGGGACTCTAACTCTACGGGTGCCTGCGTTGACCCTATCGTGATACATAGTGATTTAATGGACACTTAGTGTTTCTAATAAACTGTTCTTTACCAAAGTGAAATGTCATAGAAATTTACATGCATGATGGAGTGTTTTTATTTGGACTTTAAAAGACTGGCGTTCCTCTAGGAACTTGTGTTTCTAAAAACGAAACTTTTCTTTTCAGACTCAAGATCACTGTCTTTCATTTCTATGTACATTATTCATTATTACTGTAAATAAATTTTATAATCATTATTGTAATTACTTCCATAATGATCTGCAATCTTAAAAATAAAATGTCTATTTTATTACCATGTGCGTCTCCTTTCGCTCCTATTCCTTTTTAAGAAATATACGATTGTTATAGTTTCATTTACCTCTTTAATGTATGATCTAAAGAATAATATAAGTACTCATGTTATATACTCACTTATGCCTTGATAATATTCCTACTCTAATATTAACCTTTGTCCTGTCTCCGAGACCAGCATGATCTCTCCACCAGGTGAGTAGTAATTATGTTATATACTTACTGATGCTTTGATAATATTCCTACTCGAACATTAACCTTTGTCCTGTCTCCGAGACCAGTATGATCTCTCCACCGGGTGAGTAGTTCTTCAATGATCGCTTTGAGATGTTCCTATTGTCCACCAGAACTTCCCTGCCAGGGGGGCAGGAAACCAGTTCATCATCGAATCTCTGGTAAGGACATGTACTATAATACTGTTCGAAGCCCTTGGCACTTGGATTAAAGGGGAAAAAATCCACGATATATTAATTCTCTGGTACACTTCCATCAGGACGACATGGATTGAGCCCAAAAAACGGATTTTGAGCGAAGCGAAAAATCTATTTCTGGGTCGAACCTGTGACGGCCGGCGAAAAAGTCCTTCTTTGTACTTTTTCTGATATAAATCTTCCAAATATACCAGAGAAAATTAAAAGCATGGAATGCAGAGGTTACAACCCTCGCGCGAGCACCTTGTTGGTGTCGTATATCTAACAAGGGCGTTTGTAAAACACTATTCACAGGCTGTCTTCCATTTAGATAATCCCTTCATCAAAGGGGGAGGGCCGTGACAGGCCCTAGAGAATACAGTTGGGTTACCCCACCGACACCCACCACTCGCGCTCACTAGGTCATCCTTCTGTTTTGGACTTGCCAGCAAAGTTGATAAGTGTTTTGCCCAGTGTTTTTCGAAGTGATTGTCGTTAATTCAACATGACTGACGTTGATACTTCACCCTTACCAATGTTAAGTACCATAGTTTGTTTTGGCAGCTTTTGACAGTACCGGGCATTTGTTCTGTTTCCAATATGGTGGTTTTTAGTTTTGGAAGCGATTGTCTTGCCGAGGTATCGGCAGCCATTTTGGGTTATGTTCGCTTCGGTAAATATTCTAGTTAATTTTGCCCATCTGGTACTCTGTCATCTTGGTTATATCACTTACGTTTTATGGCCTTTTAGTGTTATCATTAATTTTTACTATGGTATTTATTTGCTTGCAAGTCCAATTTGGACCTACGAAGAATAGCGATTTAAAGAATAGCGAATTAAAGTTTAGCGATTTAGTCTGTTAGTTTGTTCTCGCCTCAGAGGCTTCGATTTAGACTATATCCTTGTTTTTTTGTTACGTTATTCTTCGTTCTTGGTTATTACTAAGAAAAGCAATCAATTTTATTAATGTTCTTGTTTTATTGTGTGATGTTAGTTTTTTATTATGTAACCTTGAGAGCGAAAACAGAGACTGCTCGTTCCCTGTTCTACAGATATGAGTTATCGCTTCTCTCGTTTTCTTTGTTAGCTCGAGTAAGAGAGGTGAATTTCCCGTTCTCCGTTTTTATACGATCACGAGTTATTCAAGCCTCCTCTTAGTATCAGAGTTGATGATAGTACGTTTAATATTATAAACGTTTTTATTGATGTGGTTACTGTTAATATAGCTAACACTATTAATAGGTACGTTAGTGTATGAGTCATTAATTGGGGTCGTTTTATACCGACACCCTTAGCTCCGGAGTTATGCTTAGCTCCGCCTTGAGTTATGCTCCGCTATATGGATACTCATTGGGTGAGAACTAGTTAACGTTCAGGAGCAGATTTTTGGAGTGCAACGGTGAAATCCGGCACTCGGACTCCGGCTGAAGCCTTTTACACACGAACCTTTGTCATGTTTGATCATAATTACACCGTTACGGCCGGCTTCACGGGAGATAACACAATCATTCATTGAGGTTAATGTTATCGTACCGGGAACGGTCACGATATCACGGTGACGGGCCTTTGCTACCGGATCTCCGGTACAAACAGAGATCAAGCAGACGGCCAGAACCGGAGTTAACAATGTGATACCGATGAAGACTTCACAGTTTCATTATTACGGTCCCTTTTTCATCGAATCTCCGGCTTCACTGGAGATAACACAAACATTCAGTATTAGAGAATGTTATCGTACCGCTGAGGATCACGTTTTCACGATGACGGACCTTTGTCACTAGTTCTCCGTTACAAACAGAGATCAATCAGATGATCAGAATCAGGGTATGAACCCCTTTTTCATAAATAATCACAATATCGTTATTACGATCCTTTTCATCGAATCTCCGGCTTAACCGGATATCGTACAGGCGATCAGCATTGAGGTTAATATTAGTTTTCCTCTGGTGTTCACGTTGTCACTATGACGGACCTTTGTACCGGGGATTGTTACCGGAGCTCCGGTACAGACAGAGCTCACTCAGACCACGGGGGGCCAATCTCTTGTTTTGCTGTAAAGGAAAGGATTTAACATGAATACAAAGTAAACTGTACTTACTTTAATGACACTTTGAATTTGCGTTGGTAATATTCATTAGTTATTCTTGAAAGTCCAAATAAAAATATATGAACATAACTATGCCTATATTTATGCATATATTTAATTCTAACTATGTATAAATATGGATAAATATCCATACAACATCGTGTTCAAATAGAAATAAATTGATTATGCCTATATTTATGCATTTTCAATTCTAACTATGCCTAAATATGAATAAATATCCATACAACATAGTGTTCAAATAGAAATAAATTGATTGTGCCTATATTTGTGCATATTCAATTCTAACTATACCTAAATATGAATAAATATTCATACAACATCGTGTTCAAATAGAAATAAATTGATTATGCCTATATTTATACATATTCAATTCTAACTATGCCTAAATATGAATAAATATCCATACAACATAGTGTTCAAATAGAAATAAGTTTCCACTCAGTACTGGGAACCAAACGTTGGCCCCTTCTAATGAAGGGCCGGGTCGAGACTAACCATGCCATGAGAGGCTATCTACTGTTCCTTGAAACTCTGGTCAGTGAACAGATGAATCAATAGAATACTAATAGCCAGTAAATAATGTTAGACCCGGTTCTGAACGTCTGAGTCAGGGGTGGCCAACCTGTGGCGGATGCGCCAACAGTGTCACATTTCATGAATACAAGTGTCGAACTATACCCCAAAAGATAGTACATTAAATGATTTTTCTTTAAAATTGATTTTTATGAGTTATACAGCTGATCCCAGCCTGTGAATAGGATCACTAACCAAAGTTCAAGGAACATCCAGACTTATGTCCCCTTTCTTTTACAGAAGGTTCGCCTACATGGTTCCCGTCAGGATGATGATGAATCTCTCTGGCCTGCAAGAGAGGCTCTCCGCCCTTGGTTATCAAGGTTGGGAAGAAATGCTCCATCTAGAGGTCCCTATCTCCTCAGAGTGTCCTCTCTAAGGTTGGATGACGACCCCATGGACGGGCAGGTAGGTGGGGATGAATTTTGAGCCTTCAGCTTTGCAATTACCTACGTCACCGACCTAGGACCCTTAATGGATCCTGATGTTCATGTTACCCTGCATAAACCGTGACTGCTAAAAGCAACACATTCTAGGGAAAACCAAGGGGCTATGACGGAGCTCAAAAGTATGGTAGTGAGTCAGATCCGTTCAGGAACTCAGAAGTTTCCCCCTACAGCCCCAGGCATATCGAAGTAACCTCCTTCGATAAAAACAACGCATAGAGATTTGCCTTACATGTTCCATATATAGATGGTACCATAAATCTGGATGGCATAGACATCCTCCCTCTGGGGGACCTAGAATTTACTCCCAGGTACTAGAATTCCAGTTCAACGGATTCATTCGATTGAAAGAGATTGCCTTGGTTAGGTTAGACAAGGTACCGAAGGTAACAGTATTATTTCCTAAAGGGCAGGCCCGATCTGTCTGGACCAGGATGTTGTCAGTCTGGGGGTTACGATAATTCCAAGATCTGCCCTTCCAATTCGACCTACACGTTTGATGGTCTGATCGGGTTAGTTGTGGGAAATACGTTCTGTCTGAGGCCTCTATCAGACAGGAATCGATAGTCGGTTACCCACTCGTCATCACAGCCTCCCTCCGATTCGACGTCTATGCATCCAAATCCCCCTCATCAGGTGGTCTACCTCACTGATTCCCCAGGTACACAGCCCAACCCCGTTGGGATGTTTTACCTGCATACAGCCCTAGATCCGAACCCTCAGGCTCCTCTCGTGGACACCAGAGAGGAAGCTACAGGAGTAGAAGACAGTCTCGCCATCGAGACGGACCTAGAAAAAAGGGGGCTCGGAGAAGGAAAGTACCTAGATTCACCCCCTCACAACGCGGTGGTCCCGGTAGGGGGTAGACTATACCACTTTTGAGACCATTGGACCTTCGGTCTGTGGGCTCATAGCATAATCTCTAAAGGTTTGAGGTGAAAATGGCCACAAGGTCCTCCTCCTCCACCAGTGACCTTCTCCCAGAAATCCACTCCCATCCTGGAAGAGTACACCACAGGGTTACTCAAGAAGAAGCAATCAAACGGGATCGATCACTGAAGTTCCAAAGCCACCTGTTCACAATTCCGAAGAAAGGCTTGGCGGCATTGAGAGTGGACCTGGACTTGTCAAGCTAAACTCTTACATTCTCTGCGACAAGTTCCGGATGTTGACTATCTCTCAGGTACGGACCTTACTTCCCCGTAGGACCGTCACCACCTCTGTCGATCTTACCGACGACTATTATCTTGCGCCTTTAGCTCGAAACTTCTCTTCTTATCTGGGTTTCCGCCTAAGCAGGAAAGCCTTTGTGTTCAAGACATGCCCTTTGGCCTCAACATTGATCCCAGGATATTCACAAAACTAGGAGAGAGAGTGTTAGAACAACTCAGGAACCAAGAGATACAGATCATTGCTTATCTGGCCGGTTGGCTCATTTGGGCCCGGCCGGTCATAGAAGGCAACAGAGCTACGAAGGAATTATTCCAATTTCTCGACAACCTGTGATTTCGGGTCAATCTCCAAAAAATCTCGCCTGCAACCATCAGTCCGCTTAGAATGGTTAGCCATTCAGCGGGACCTTTCGAAGCACACGTTGTCTCTCCCTTCCAAAAGGTAAGAGGAATAATTTCCAAGATCAAAAAATTTTCTCAAACACAAACAGGTGTCCGAAGAGCCTTAGAAAGTATCCTCGGACTTTTCCAATTCACTTCAGTAACAGATCTAATAAAAGCCAAACTCAAAGACATCAATCGAGTTTGGAGAAAGAGAGCTACAGTACCTATAAGAGACATGGTCTCGAAGATCCCCTCTGTCTTGAAAATGAGACTACGCCCATGGTCCGAACCGAAGGACCTCTCCAAATCGGTTCCTCTACAATTCCCACCTCCACAAGTGACATTCCATACAGCCGCGTCTCTAAGTGGATGGGGGGGATTACTCCGAACATCAGATGTTTCAGGTTCTTGGTCACTCTCCATGAAACAGTCCCATATCATTGTTCTCAAAGCCATGGCAGTGTTCTTGACCCTGAAGAGAGACTCTCCTCCGAGGTCGACCCACATCAGAGTAGTGTCAGACAGCACAGACGCAGTACACTACGTCAACAGGGGAGGATCCAAGTCACCCAACCTGAATCAGATCCTGGTCACTATCTTCGCCTGGGCAACAGAAGAGAACTGGTTCCTGTCAGCACCTCACCTAGCGGGAGGCCAGAATGTGAGAGCGGACTCACTATCCAGGACGGATCCACTGGAGTCAGAATGGTCTCTAGACATAATTTCATTCCGGTGGATACTCAGGCTCGTTCCAGGCCTCCAGGTAGATCTATTCGCAACTCAGATGAATCACTAACTTCCTTGTTATGTGACCCCAACCCTGGACCCTCGGGCTTATGCCATGGACGCATTACCCCGGGATTGGAACCATTAGAAGAAGATTTCCCTATCTCCCCCAGGGAATCTTCTAAAAACTTTTACACAAACTACGCTCCTTCCCAGGCGCAGTGGCTTTAGTACCACCTCACTGGCCAAGAACAGTTGGTTTCCTCTCCTCCTCGAGTTGAAACTCAGTCCCATCCGGATCCCGTTCCTCAAACTGACCCGAGTATCCAAACTCACTGTGTCAGATTACTCAAGGATAGCCAAAACTCTAACTTTGTGGACTACAGGAAGTTGGCAGCTCGTAGAGATGCGAACATTGAACCGGAAACGATCTCTTCATCGAATGGGACAAAAAGGGACTCGACAATTCGCCAATATGATTCGGCCGTTAACAACTAGTAGGTCCCCTAAGAGTGCAGACCATACTCGTATGTCCCCGCATTTAGCCATCTCTTTCTTGAGGTTCCTATTTGACAAAGGCCTAACAGTTAGCACTTTAACCACCATCAAGTCAGCTTTGAAGAAGATCTACCTTGTTGGGTTCAACATTAACCTAGCTGATTCCTATTTCTCATCAACCCCAAATACATGTGCTAGGCTTCGACCTTCGGTTCGGCCACAAAAGGACTCTTGGTCTATGAACGGTGTTCTCAAACTTGCGATGGACACGGACAATGAATCCTGCTCTTATATCACTCTTCTTAGGAAGACTTTATTTCTAACGGCTATGGCCTCAGGTGATGGAACATCAGAACTAGCAGCTCTCACGAAACCCGGAAAACATAGATTTCCTCCCTTCAGCCGAAGTACTCCTTTCCAGACAAAGCTTCCCTAGCTAAAAAATAAGGATCCGCAAAATAGGTGCTCCTCTCGGAAGATTATTCTTCATCCCCAGGATTTTTCTCCGTGTACAGTCACACTCTCAAGCCCCTTTTTAGCTAGAACTGCCACCCGCTCGTCTGGCTCCTTGGTTATCAGGGAACAAGGAGGTACTATTTCCATTCACGGTATCAGGCAACAAATCCTCTACTTCATTAAACATACTAATCCGGAATCATTTCCCCAGGCTCATGATATACGGACAGTAGATGCCTCCAACAATGATTTCCAGAACAGGGACTTTGATGATTTTAAAAAATATACGGGTTGGAAATTCCCTATGGTTGTCAAACGCCAATATCTAAAGATCTTACAGGCCCTTAAATACCCAACGATGGCAGAGGGGAGCCTTATCTCTCCCCATTAATCTCCTCTTCTTCCTTTCTTCCATCTCTTCTCTTCTCCCTCCTACCCGCCACTCACACCACGTCGCCGCTCTCCTTGGTAGTTCGTTAGCCCTATGATATTTGCCATGTTTAATTCCTATGGTTTAACTGTTATTGTAGTTACCGTTCCTTTAATGTTTAGATATACTTAGACATGTAAGGTTTGATGCCTTTTGCGATTCGACACTCAGTTGGTTCCTTGTCGTCATTATTATTTAACCTTACGTTCCCTATGTCATTTGGCTGGTTGGTAATTGGACGATTACTTTATTATATCATAGTATTGTCGTACATGGTGATTGTATTCTCCTCATTATGTTATTAATTTATTGGGCTTGGAAGGCATTCTCTGGTACTTTTTCGCCGGCCGTCACAGGTTCGACCCAGAAAAGGGATTTTGACGAAGGAAAAATCTATTTCTGGGGAGAGACCTGTGACGCCCGGCGAAACCCTTCCCGATTATTTTTGTACGGACCCACCCTTTCCTTGCCAAGCCATATGTTCTTGCAGAAGGATGACCTAGTGAGCGCGAGTGGTGGGTGTCGGTGGGGTAACCCAACTGTATTCTCTAGGGCCTGTCACGGCCCTCCCCCTTTGATGAAGGGATTATCTAAATGGAAGACAGCCTGTGAATAGTGTTTTACAAACGCCCTTGTTAGATATACGACACCAACAAGGTGCTCGCGCGAGGGTTGTAACCTCTGCATTCCATGCTTTTAATTTTCTCTGGTATATTTGGAAGATTTATATCAGAAAAAGTACAAAGAAGGACTTTTTCGCCGGGCGTCACAGGTCTCTCCCCAGAAATAGATTTTTCCTTCGTCAAAATCCCTTTTTTGGGTAGGATAGCCATGTCGTCCTGATGGACCCTCCCGTCTATTCTAGTTCAGCCTTTCAGGCCCCTCCCTGACCTACTGTATCGCGGAGATTGGTAGGAGCTGAGCTCAGGATGAGCAATGGTGCCCGTTTGTTTACGTCTCGAGTACCAAAAGTAGCCAAGGATGAGAGTAACTTTGGAAAGGCGCCTCAGTTACTCAGCCACCTTTCCATATCGAAGTGTTAACTCTATATGGGGTGCAGATAGCTATGTGGCATGTTCATACATGCGTCCCCTGTTGATATACGATATCCTAGAAGGAAACCTTTAGGGTACTCGCACCAGAAGTTAGAATTCTGTGATAACCTTTAGTTTAATTCTCTGGGAATATCCACTAGTTAAATATACCCTAGGAAGCTACTGAAGGAACCTTCCATCAGGACGACATGGCTATCTCACCCAAAAATAGATTTTTCGCTTTGCTCAAAATCCGTTTTTCCCTTGTGCATGCTCTAACTAGTTTATGATCACTTCAATAGATTCACACATTATAGATAAATATCATGAATACAAAAGACATTCTATGCTTTACATTAATTTCTCAAATAATTCCCAAATACAGGTTCCTCATTTTCAAAAATAGTCTACTTGTTGCACTAACCAACTTACTTTTTCAAAATAGTTTATCGAATACCTAATAACTTTTATGGTGCATTAGCCCTGATCCCCAATCAGTGATGAAGTACAAGTAAATAGATTACAATAGATTATAGATGACAAAAATTTCCCTATTCAAAATCTTTTCTTTCACAAAAACTTAAACAATTATTCACGTAATTACTATTTGATTTATTTAAAGAAAAACTATATTCAAATATCCAAAGAACTAGTAATAGCGATATTACAGTAAACTTCTATTTTCTTCACTTAAAACATTTTAAAGTTTTAACAAAATCCAATCAAGTTGTACTTCTGACTCCATTCAAACTTGCATCATTATCACACCCAAGATAAAAAGTTTCCCTCCAAAAGAAGCATATTTTCATTTCATCAAACTCTTACCTCATTTTCTTCCAAATTCAGACCCTTTCCACAACCTTTCAGTCTAGACAATTCTCCAGGATGCTTTCAGACTTTGTAAGCTCCAAAATATTTCACTTTTAAGGAAGCATTTTCTGAAATAAGAAATACAATTAATTTCATCATATATGTGCATTGAAACCCTTTGATCTTTCTAAATAAGGGCAATGAGGTAACAACCAGGACTCAAACATCTTATATTTATGTCACTATTACTAAAAAAAAACCACAAAAAAATCCACGATACATTAATTCTCTGGTACACTTCCATCAGGACGACATGGCTTGAGCCCAAAAAACGGATTTTGAACGAAGCGAAAAATCTATTTTTGGGTGAGATAGCCATGTCGTCCTGATGGACCCTCCCGTCTATTCTAGTCCAGCCTTTCAGGCCCCTCCCTGACCTACTGTATCGCGGAGATTGGTAGGAGCCGAGCTCAAGATGAGGACGGACGTGACGTCATTTAGCAATGGCGCCAGTTTGTTTACGTCTCGAGTACCAAAAGTAGCCAAGGATGAGAGTAACTTTGGAACGGCTCCTCAGTTACTCAGCCACCTTTCCATATCGAAGTGTTAACTCTATATGGGGTGCAGATAGCTATGTGGCGTATTCATATATGCGTCCCCTGTTGATATACGATATCCTAGAAGGAAACCTTTAGGGTACTCGCACCAAAAGTTAGAATTCTGTGATAACCTTTAGTTTAATTCTCTGGGAATATCCACTGTAGTTAAATATACCCTAGGAAGCTACTGAAGGAACCTTCCATCAGGACGACATGGCTATCTTACCCAAAAATAGATTTTCGCTTCGCTCAAAATCCGTTTTTCCCTTCGCTCAAAATCCGTTTTTCCCTTGTGCATGCTCTAACTAGTTTATGATCACTTCAATAGATTCACACATTGTAGATAAATATCATGAATACAAAAGACATTCTATGCTTTACATTAATTTCTCAAATAATTCCCAAATACAGGTTGTTCATTTTCAAAAATAGTCTACTTGTTGCACTAACCAACTTACTTTTTCAAAATAGTTTATCAAATACATAATAATTTTTATGGTGCATTAGCCCTGATCCCCAATCAGTGATGAAGTACAAGTAAATAGATTACAATAGATTATAGATGACAAAAATTTCCCTATTCAAAATCTTTTCTTTCACAAAAACTTAAACAATTATTCACGTAATTACTATTTGATTTATTTAAAGAAAAACTATATTCAAATATCCAAAGAACTAGTAATAGCGATATTACAGTAAACTTCTATTTTCTTCACTTAAAACATTTTAAAGTTTTAACAAAATCCACTCAAGTTGTACTTCTGACTCCATTCAAACTTGCATCATTATCACACCCAAGATAAAAAGTTTCCCTCCAAAAGAAGCATATTTTCATTTCATCAAACTCTTACCTCATTTTCTTCCACATTCAGATCCTTTCCACAACCTTTCAGTCTAGACAATTCTCCAGGATGCTTACAGACTTTGTAAGCTCCAAAATATTTCACTTTTAAGGAAGCATTTTCTGAAATAAGAAATACAATTAATTTCATCATATATGTGCATTGAAACCCTTTGATCTTTCTAAAAAAGGGCAATGAGGTAACAACCAGGACTCAAACATCTTATATTTATGCCACTATTACTAAAAAAAAAAATACAAATGACATTGTAATCAGTAGTGTTCATTTGAAGAAAATAAATTTAATTTCCATTTAGTCTGTTACAGTAAATGTGCATGCAATAAAAGAAAACTGAGATTACAATGTACTGTAAACAGGCAGTTGTTTCAAGTTTTGATAATAAATTTCTGTACTAAGATTATAGTCATTATAATTATTACTGTTATTTTATCAATCAAGATATCTGGTACAGAAATATCATTCTAGACCCTTTGCAACGGATCATAATCCAAAGCAAAGGTGAGAGCTTGCAGATTAAAAGTTTAAGAAATGGAAAGTTTCCCCCTTGCTAATATCATCCTGCTTACATTTCTATGGAATTTTGACCTTGCTTAAGTTCACTTACAATTTTCTGTTCTTGGAATTTCCACAACTCTGAACAAATGTTTTTTTTTTAAAAAGCTTTAAATTCTGAAAATTTGGTCTACCATAACCAGTGAGTATTCCTGTATAGCTCTTTATCCAATGGAAGCTAAATCAGAACAAAAATCTCAAGAAAAGTAACTAAGAAAATATACGGTTCCTCAATGCCATACCATATAACATTGTTTACTTATGGATATCATAAACTGAAAAAATAATGCTTTATGTACATTATTTTGCTTGATAATTCTAACAAAATGAAAATCATAAGGTTTATTTTAGCACTGTACTATGTTGGGTTTCTTTCTCCTCTACAATCAGATTTTACTTCAATATCAATGATATACCATAAAATACTGATATTCTTCGGCCCTACATCAAGAATTAGTCATATTTAAAGACAAATGCCAACCTCTGGTATCTCATCTCAACACATTACCACCTTTGAAAATTGCAATACAATTATCCACAATATTTTCCAAATCCTACAAATTAACCATGTCCAAAAGTCTGAATTCTTCAAGCACAAAACTCTCCCGGGCAAAATTTATTTCATTTACACTTTTCCGTTAACAGTGAATATAAGCCAGTAACTTCATTTTAAGACTTTTAATCTTGATATATCACAGACTAACATCAAATAGGCTACAGCATAATATCAGGTCCCAAATTCTGTACTTTAAATATTCTGCTTTACACCATCAATTACCTCTTAAGGTTTTGCATTTGCTCCTAATCTTAAAAAAATTCAAGTTTGATCGTTGACTTACCTTAACATTCTCAGTCAGGATGATCAGATGTGCGTTCTGATGATATGCATTTTCTTAGATCTAGTTTACTGATTTGATCAGCCTGAAAGGAAAAGAAAAATAACAGCATAAGGATATTTCAATATCTCGCTCTCTAAAAAGGTATGGAACACACTTAAAGTGTATTTTCTCATACACATCTAAACATTTAAAGAAAAATCTACTTTTAATACTTTTAAAAACATAAAAAGACCTGCTTAACACTTAAATTAAAGAGGCTCTGACTTACGTACCTAAAGACATCATTCTCTAAAAGGATATAATTTTACTGGAATATTTCGTAGATTATGACAATGGTCATTAAGTTCTACCTATAAGATCTACAGTATGTACTTTTTTAGTTTAAATATTTCTCCAATTAAATTAAACAGGTGTTCTTTTTAATATAAAACAACTATGCAATTTCATACTACAAAAGCTATGTAAAATTAAATATTTTCTAGTTTCTCAGATAAAAATCTAATCTAAATAATTATTTTCACTATCATTCAAGACACTACACTTCCTCTTTTAATAAGGGTAACTCATTAAAACTAAATGCATCTTCTGTACATTAGTTCACTATTCCTGAAAATTTTCTGTGCTATGAGTCATGTTTAAGAAAACTCAAAATTCTTAGTTAAGGATAATTTAATTTTGTACATGTCCTAATTAAGCCAAAACACTTCATCAGTGGGTATTTACTCCTGGAAACGATTGCACTTTGAAAATACTACACCCAAAATCAAGTGTCAATTGTGCAGTATGTGACTCATGAATATTTAGAAGGTCCTCAACTTAAACATTCGGAGATACACAAATCCAACGGAAATCTAAGATATTGAGTCAAAAGTTCATAATAAAATACTGTAAAACGATATCATACCTAATGCAGTAAGCAAGATAACATTTGTAATATGAAACGGGGCTATTTGTTGAATTTTGCAGCTGAAAATAGTACGTATGTAGATTCGGGGAAGCCTATCACAGGCTAAAATAAAAAAAAAAATTGACTTAAAAACTGCTTCTCAGAACCTATAAAGTTTATAAGTTGAGGACTTTCTGTACTTTTTTCCCTAAAAGCTTTAACCTTTCTGAGATTCAACATAAACCTAAACTTGCGTTGTATACTGATTATTGGTTGTAATTCACAATTCTTCTAGTTCTAACCCTCAAGATTTGCATATTCAAATAGACACACCTTATCTTCCCTGCCTGGGAACAATCTCTTAAGTAGCCGCAATAGGATTAAAAATTTATTCAAAACTGTACTAAGACACTCACCATTTACAACAAGCTTTGATGTCATCAATATTGAATTTTGAACGTCCTGTTCCTATAGGCCCAACAGGTGGGCCCTTTGTATAATTTCTTCAATTTTGGATTTTATCTTCTCATTATTGGGTCACCTAATTGAAGTCGGGTGAATTTTGCTCAACTATCCTTCAACCTAAATAGTCGATACTCTTAGCTGTGGCGTTTCTATCTATAAGCTTCACTTGATGCTTGCAGTTAATAATTCTCTTGCAAAACAAAAAAATGTTGTTTTCTTTTTCTTTTTCTTTACATTGGCTAGAATTCACAAGTATTTGGTATTTCATTAATATGTTACCAACTGTATGCTTTCATGGTATATATATAAGTTATTTATATCAAGAAGTAGATTGCAAAGTTCTTGGAGCCAGAATGTTTTACCCCACGCACTAGTTTATAAGAATTTTGACACATTCCTTGGTGCTCCTTATCCTGAGATCTGTCATTCTTGCCAGATGGAACACAATCTGTCCTAACATTTGTCGAAGAAGGGAATTCTCATCTTTATCTTAATTATGCCCAAGTTTCTTACTTCAATCTAATTGCTTTTTCAGTGGTCATTCATTTTCTACTGATCTTTGGCCTCTGAATTATTGTCAAACTTAATTTCTATGATCAACTATTTTCTTAACCTGTTCTTCAAAAAAATTTATCTAAATTATATAAGAATTGTGCACTGGAGATGATAATTCCTTTACACAAAAATCAGAAACTATTGGTTACGTCACTAAAAACCAGATCAAATAATCATTTCCTAATCCATATTGCTAGACTACAGAGACGACTGAAAACTACTATACTATAATATGATTGCCTGGTTATGGTCAACTAAAGTTGTAAACCTTTACTGTAGCCATTTCTTTTTAAGAAATATACGATTGTTATAGTTTCATTTACCTCTTTAATGTATGATCTAAAGAATAATATAAGTAATTATGTTATATACTCACTTATGCCTTGATAATATTCCTACTCTAATATTAACCTTTGTCCTGTCTCCGAGACCAGCATGATCTCTCCACCAGGTGAGTAGTAATTATGTTATATACTTACTGATGCTTTGATAATATTCCTACTCGAATATTAACCTTTGTCCTGTCTCCGAGACCAGTATGATCTCTCCACCGGGTGAGTAGTTCTTCAATGATCGCTTTGAGATGTTCCTATTGTCCACCAGAACTTCCCTGCCAGTGGGGCAGGAAACCAGTTCATCATCGAATCTCTGGTAAGGACATGTACTATAATACTGTTCAAAGCCCTTGGCACTTGGAATAAAGGGGAAAAAATCCACGATACATTAATTCTCTGGTACACTTCCATCAGGACGACATGGCTTGAGCCCAAAAAACGGATTTTGAGCGAAGTCTATTTTTGGGCGAGATAGCCATGTCGTCCTGATGGACCTTCCCGTCTATTCTAGTCCAGCCTTTCAGGCCCCTCCCTGACCTACCGTATCGCGGAGATTGGTAAGAGCTGAGCTCAGGATGAGGACGGACGTGACTTCATTTAGCAATGGCACCCGTTTGTTTGCGTCTCGAGTACCAAAAGTAGCCAAGGATGAGAGTAAGTTTGGAACAGCTCCTCAGTTACTCAGCCACCTTTCCATATCGAAGTGTTAACTCTATATGGGGTGCAGATAGCTATGTGGCGTGTTCATACATGCGTCCCCTGTTGATATACGATATCCTAGAGGGAAACCTTTAGGGTACTCGCACCAGAAGTTAGAATTCTGTGATAACCTTTAGTTTAATTCTCTGGGAATATCCACTGTAGTTAAATATACCCTAGGAAGCTACTGAAGGAACCTTCCATCAGGACGACATGGCTATCTCACCCAAAAATAGATTTTTCGCTTCGCTCAAAATCCGTTTTTCCCTTGTGCATGCTCTAACTAGTTTATGATCACTTCAATAGATTCACACATTGTAGATAAATATCATGAAAACAAAAGACATTCTATGCTTTACATTAATTTCTCAAATAATTCCCAAATACAGGTTGCTAATTTTCAAAAATAGTCTACTTGTTGCACTAACCAACTTACTTTTTCAAAATAGTTTATCGAATACTTAATAATTTTTATGGTGCATTAGCCCTGATCCCCAATCAGTGATGAAGTACAAGTAAAAAGATTACAATAGATTATAGATGACAAAAATTTCCCCATTCAAAATCTTTTCTTTCACAAAAACTTAAACAATTATACACGTAATTACTATTTGATTTATTTAAAGAAAAACTATATTCAAATATCCAAAGAACTAGTAGTAGGGATATTACAGTAAACTTCTATTTTCTTCACTTAAAACATTTTAAAGTTTTAACAAAATCCACTCAAGTTGTACTTCTGACTCCATTAAACTTGCATCATTATCACACCCAAGATAAAAAGTTAACCCCCAAAAGAAGCATATTTTCATTTCATCAAACTCTTACCTCATTTTCTTCCAAATTCAGACCCTTTCCACAACCTTTCAGTCTAGACAATTCTCCAGGATGCTTTCAGACTTTGTAAGCTCCAAAATATTTCATTTTTAAGGAAGAATTTCTGAAATAAGAAATACAATTAATTTCATCATATATGAGCATTGAAACCCTTTGATCTTTCTAAATAAGGGCAATGAGGTAACAACCAGGACTCAAACATCTTATATTTATGCCACTATTACTAAAAAAAAATACAAATGACATTGTAATCAGTAGTGTTCATTTGAAGAAAATAAATTTAATTTCCATTTAGTCTGTTACAGTAAATGTGCATGCAATAAAAGAAAACTGAGATTGCAATGTACTGTAAACAGGCAGTTGTTTCAAGTTTTGATAATAAATTTCTGTACTAAGATTATAGTCATTATAATTATTACTGTTATTTTATCAATCAAGATATCTGGTACAGAAATATCATTCTAGACCCTTTGCAATGGATCATAATCCAAAGCAAAGGTGAGAGCTTGCAGATTAAATGCTTTAGATGTGGAGAATTTCCCCCTTGCCAACATTATCCTCATTACATTTTTGCTCTGGAATTTTTACCTTGCTTTAATTCACTTACAATTTTCTGTTCTTGGAATTTTCACAACTCTGAACAAATGTTTTTTTAAAAAAGCTTTGAATTCTGAAAATTCGGTCTAGCATAACCAGAGAGTATTCCTGCATAGCTCTTTATCCAATGGAAGCTAAATCAGAACAAAAATCTCAAGACAGGTATCTAAGAAAATATACGGTTCCTCAATGCCATACCATATAACATTATTTACTTATGGGTATCATAAACTGAAAAAAGTTATCTTCCTTTTTGCTCTCGCCTCAGGAGCCCGAGTCAGTGAAATAGTGGGATTATCAAGAGAAGAGGGTCATATCCTGTTCGCCAAGACAGGAGATCTTACCTTCTTCCCCGATCCGACGTTTCTTGCCAAGAATGAACTACCCACCAAGAGATGGGGCCCTTGGAGAATCTGCCCCCTGAAGGAAGATGTCTCTCTATGCCCAGTGGAGAGTCTTAAGGTCTACAGTATCTTCGAAGAACTTCAGACTTCGGTGGACGACAACTCTTCAAAGGAGAAACATCGGGTAGCGACCTGTCACTGAAACAACTAAGAGCGAAAATCACCTACTTCATTCGCAGAGCGGATCCTGACAGTACACCCGCAGGTCACGATCCTAGGAAAGTCGCTTCTTCTCTGAATTTCTTCCAGAGTATGGATTTCGAAAGCCTCAAGAGCTTTACAGGCTGGAAATCAACCTGCGTTTTCTTCAAGCACTACGCAAAACAAGTGCACGAAGTGAAACATTTCGTGGTAGCTGCAGGTAGTGTTATGAAACCTGCTGCTTAAATCTGCATAGAACAGTGAGTTACTTGGGACTAACTCTACGGGTGCCTGCTTTGACCTTATCGTGATACATAGTGATTTAATGGACACTTAGTGTTTCTAATAAACTGTTCTTTACCAAAGTGAAATGTCATAGAAATTTACATGCGTGCCACATGCCCTAGGGCATGGAGTGTTTTTATTTGGACTTTAAAAGACTGGCGTTCCTCTAGGAACTTGTGTTTCGGAAAAGCAAACTTTTCTTTTCAGACTCAAGATCACCGTCTTTCATTTCTATGTACATTATTCATTATTACTGTAAATAAATTTTATAATCATTATTGTAATTACTTCCATAATGATCTGCAATCTTAAAAATAAAATGTCTATTTATTACCATGTGCGTCTCCTTTCGCTCCTATTCCTTTTTAAGAAATATACGATTGTTATAGTTTCATTTACCTCTCTAATGTATGATCTAAAGAATAATATAAGTAATTATGTTATATACTCACTTATGCCTTGATAATATTCCTACTCTAATATTAACCTTTGTCCTGTTTCCGAGACCAGCATGATCTCTCCACCAGGTGAGTAGTAATTATGTTATATACTTACTGATGCTTTGATAATATTCCTACTCGAATATTAACCTTTGTCCTGTCTCCGAGACCAGTATGATCTCTCCACCGGGTGAGTAGTTCTTCAATGATCGCTTTGAGATGTTCCTATTGTCCACCAGAACTTCCCTGCCAGGGGGGCAGGAAACCAGTTCATCATCGAATCTCTGGTAAGGACATGTACTATAATACTGTTCAAAGCCCTTGGCACTTGGATTAACGGGGAAAAAATCCACGATACATTAATTCTCTGGTACACTTCCATCAGGACGACATGGCTTGAGCCCAAAAAACGGATTTTGAGCGAAGCAAAAAATCTATTTTTGGGTGAGATAGCCATGTCGTCCTGATGGACCCTCCCGTCTATTCTAGTTCAGCCTTTCAGGCCCCTCCCTGACCTACTGTATCGCGGAGATTGGTAAGAGCTGAGCTCAGGATGAGGACGGACGTGACGTCATTTAGCAATGGCGCCCGTTTGTTTACGTCTCGAGTACCAAAAGTAGCCAAGGATGAGAGTAACTTTGGAACAGCTCCTCAGTTACTCAGCCACCTTTCCATATCGAAGTGTTAACTCTATATGGAGTGCAGATAGCTATGTGGCATGTTCATACATGCGTCCCCTGTTGATATACGATATCCTAGAGGGAAACCTTTAGGGTACTCGCACCAGAAGTTAGAATTCTGTGATAACCTTTAGTTTAATTCTCTGGGAATATCCACTGTAGTTAAATATACCCTAGGAAGCTACTGAAGGAACCTTCCATCAGGACGACATGGCTATCTCACCCAAAAATATATTTTTCGCTTTGCTCAAAATCCGTTTTTCCCTTGTGCATGCTCTAACTAGTTTATGATCACTTCAATAGATTCACATATTTTAGATAAATATCATGAATACAAGAGACATTCTATGCTTTACATTAATTTCTCAAATAATTCCCAAATACAGGTTGCTAATTTTCAAAAATAGTCTACTTGTTGCACTAAACAACTTACTTTTTCAAAATAGTTTATCAAATACATAATAATTTTTATGGTGCATTAGCCCTGATCCCCAATCAGTGATGAAGTACAAGTAAATAGATTACAATAGATTATAGATGACAAAAATTTCCCTATTCAAAATCTTTTCTTTCACAAAAACTTAAACAATTATTCACGTAATTACTATTTGATTTATTTAAAGAAAAACTATATTCAAATATCCAAAGAACTAGTAATAGCGATATTACAGTAAACTTCTATTTTCTTCACTTAAAACATTTTAAAGTTTTAACAAAATCCACTCAAGTTGTACTTCTGACTCCATTCAAACTTGCATCATTATCACACCCAAGATAAAAAGTTTCCCCCAAAAGAAGCATATTTTCATTTCATCAAACTCTTACCTCATTTTCTTCCAAATTCAGATCCTTTCCACAACCTTTCAGTCTAGACAATTCTCCAGGATGCTTTCAGACTTTGTAAGCTCCAAAATATTTCACTTTTAAGGAAGCATTTTCTGAAATAAGAAATACAATTAATTTCATCATATATGTGCATTGAAACCCTTTGATCTTTCTAAATAAGGGCAATGAGGTAACAACCAGGACTCAAACATCTTATATTTATGCCACTATTACTAAAAAAACCGCAAAAAATTCCACGATACATTAATTCTCTGGTACACTTCCATCAGGACGACATGGCTTGAGCCCAAAAAACGGATTTTGAGCGAAGCAAAAAATCTATTTTTGGGCGAGATAGCCATGTCGTCCTGATGGACCCTCCCGTCTATTCTAGTTCAGCCTTTCAGGCCCCTCCCTGACCTACTGTATCACGGAGATTGGTAGGAGCTGAGCTCAGGATGAGGACGGACGTGACGTCATTTAGCAATGGCGCCCGTTTGTTTACGTCTCGAGTACCAAAAGTAGCCAAGGATGAGAGTAACTTTGGAACGGCTCCTCAGTTACTCAGCCACCTTTCCATATCGAAGTGTTAACTCTATATGGGGTGCAGATAGCTATGTGGCATGTTCATACATGCGTCCCCTGTTGATATACGATATCCTAGAAGGAAACCTTTAGGGTACTCGCACCAGAAGTTAGAATTCTGTGATAACCTTTAGTTTAATTCTCTGGGAATATCCACTAGTTAAATATACCCTAGGAAGCTACTGAAGGAACCTTCCATCAGGACGACATGGCTATCTCACCCAAAAATAGATTTTTCGCTTTGCTCAAAATCCGTTTTTCCCTTGTGCATGCTCTAACTAGTTTATGATCACTTCAATAGATTCACACATTGTAGATAAATATCATGAATACTAAAGACATTCTATACTTTATATTAATTTCTCAAATAATTCCCAAATACAGGTTGCTCATTTTCAAAAATAGTCTACTTGTTGCACTAACCAACTTACTTTTTCAAAATAGTTTATCGAATACCTAATAATTTTTATGGTGCATTAGCCCTGATCCCCAATCAGTGATGAAGTACAAGTAAATAGATTACAATAGATTATAGATGACAAAAATTTCCCCATTCAAAATCTTTTCTTTCACAAAAACTTAAACAATTATTCACGTAATTACTATTTGATTTATTTAAAGAAAAACTAGTAGTAGGGATATTACAGTAAACTTCTATTTTCTTCACTTAAAACATTTTAAAGTTTTAACAAAATCCACTCAAGTTGTACTTCTGACTCCATTCAAACTTGCATCATTATCACACCCAAGATAAAAAGTTTCCCCCAAAAGAAGCATATTTTCATTTCATCAAACTCTTACCTCATTTTCTTCCAAATTCAGATCCTTTCCACAACCTTTCAGTCTAGACAATTCTCCAGGATGCTTTCAGACTTTGTAAGCTCCAAAATATTTCACTTTTAAGGAAGCATTTTCTGAAATAAGAAATACAATTAATTTCATCATATATGCTCATTGAAACCCTTTGATCTTTCTAAATAAGGGCAATGAGGTAACAACCAGGACTCAAACATCTTATATTTATGCCACTATTACTAAAAAACCCCACAAAAAATGACATTGTAATCAGTAGTGTTCATTTGAAGGAAATTCACTTAATTTCCATTTAGTCTGTTACAGTAAATGTGCATGCAATAAAAAAAAACTGAGATTACAATGTACTGTAAACAGGCAGTTGTTTCAAGTTTTGATAATAAATTTCTGTACTAAGATTATAGTCATTATAATTATTACTGTTATTTTATCATTCAAGATATCTGGTACAGAAATATCATTCTAGACCCTTAGCAACGGATCATAATCCAAAGCAAAGGTGAGAGCTTGCAGATTAAATGCTTTAGATGTGGAGAATTTCCCCCTTGCCAACATTATCCTCCTTACATTTTTGCTATGGAATTTTCACCTTGCTCAAGTTCAATTACAATTTTCTGTTCTTGGAGTTTTCACAACTCTGAAAAAATGTTTTTTCGAAAAACCTTTAAATTCGGAAAATGAGGTCTACCATAACCAGTGAGTATTCCTGTATAGCTCTTTATCCAATGGAAGCTAAATCAGAAAAAAAATCTTAAGACAAGTAACTAAGAAAATATATGGTTCCTCAATGCCATACCATATAACATTGTTTACTTATGGATATCATAAACTGAAAAAATAATGCTTTATGTACATTATTTTGCTTGATAATTCTAACAAAATGAAAATCATAAAGTTTATTTTAGTACTGTACTATGTTGGGTTTCCTTCTTCTCTACAATCAGATTTTACTTCAATATCAATGATGCACCATAAAATAATGATATTCTTCGGCACTAAATCAAGAATTAGTCATATTTACAGACAAAATGCCAACCTCTGGTATCTCATTTCAACACATATTACCACCTTTGAAAATTGCAATACAATTATCCACAATATTTTCCAAATCCTACAAATTAACCATGTCCAAAAGTCTGAATTCTTCAATCACAAAACACTCCCGGGCAAAACTTATTTCATTTATACTTTTCCGTTAACAGTGAATATAAGCCAGTAGCTTCATTTTAAGACTTTTAATCTTGATATATCACAGACTAACATCAAATAGGCTACAGCATAATATCAGGTCCCAAATTCTGTACTTTAAATACTGTATTCTGCTTTACACCATCAATTACCTCTAAAAAGATTTAGCATTTGCTCCTAATCACAGGAAAAAATCATGTTTGATCATTGACTTACCTTAACATTCGCAGAGTCAGGATGATCAGATGTGCGTTCTGATGATATGCACTTTCTTAGATCTATTTTACCGATTTGATCAGCCTGAAAGGAAAAGAAAAATAACAGCATCAGGATATTTCAATATCTTGCTCTCTAAAAAGGTATGGAACACACGAAGTGTATTTTCTCATACACATCTAAACATTTAAAGAAAAATCTACTTGTTATGCTTTCAAAAACATAGAGAGACCTGCATGACACTTAGATTAACTAGGCTTTGACTCACGTACCTAAAGACATAGTTCTCTAAAAGGATATAATTTTACGGGAATATTTTGTAGATTATGACAATGGTCATTAAGTTCTACCTACAAAATCTACAGTATGTAGTTTTTAGTTTAAAAGATTCTCCAATTAAATTTAACAGGTGTTCTTTTTAATATAAAACTACTATGCAATTTCATACTACAAAAGCTATGTAAAATTAAATATTTTCTAGTTTCTCATAAAAATCAAATCTCAATAATTATTTTCACTATCATTCAAGACACTACACTTCCTCTTTTAATAAGGGTAACTCATTAAAACTAAATGCATCTTCTGTACATTAGTTCACTATTCCTGAAAATTTTCTGTGCTATGAGTTTAAGTTTAAGAAAACTCAAAATTCTTAGGTAAGGATAATTTAATTTTGTACATGTCCTAATTATGCCAAAACACTTCATCAGTGGGTATTTACTCCTGAAAACGATTGCACTTTGAAAATACTACACCCAAAATCAAGTGTCAATTGTGCAGTATGTGACTCATGAATATTTAGAAGGTCCTCAACTTAAACATTCGGAGATACACAAATCCAACGGAAATCTAAGATATTGAGTCAAAAGTTCATAATAAAATACTGTAAAACGATATCATACCTAATGCAGTAAGCAAGATAACATTTGTAATATGAAACGAGGCTATTTGTTGAATTTTGCAGCTGAAAATAGTACGTATGTAGATTCGGGGAAGCCTATCACAGGCTAAAATAAAAAAAAAATTGACTTAACAACTGCTTCTCAGAACCTATAAAGTTTATAAGTTGAGGACTTTCTGTACTTTTTTCCCTAAAAGCTTTAACCTTTCAGAGATTCAACATAAACCTAAACTTGCATTGTATACTGATTATTCGTTGTCATTCACCATCCTTCTAGTTCTAACCCTCAAGATTTGCATATTCAAATAGACACACCTTATCTGCCCTGCCTGGGAACAATCTCTTAAGTAGCCGCAATAGGATTAAAAATTTATTCAAAACTGTACTAAGACACTCACCATTTACAACAAGCTTTGATGTCATCAATATTGAATTTTGAATGTCCTGTTCCTATAGGCCCAACAGGTGGGCCCTTTGTATAATTTCTTCAATTTTGGATTTTATCTTCTCATTATTGGGTCACCTAATTGAAGTCGGGTGAATTTTGCTCAACTATCCTTCAACCTAAATAGTCGATACTCTTAGCTGTGGCGTTTCTATCTATAAGCTTCACTTGATGCTTGCAGTTAATAATTCTCTTGCAAAACAAAAAAATGTTTTCTTTTTCTTTTTCTTTACATTGGCTAGAATTCACAAGTATTTGGTATTTCATTAATATGTTACCAACTGTATGCTTTCATGGTATATATATAAGTTATTTATATCAAGAAGTAGATTGCAAAGTTCTTGGAGCCAGAATGTTTTACCCCATGCACTAGTTTATAAGAATTTTGACACATTCCTTGGTGCTCCTTATCCTGTGATATGTCATTCTTGCCAGATGGAACACAATCTGTCCTAAACATTTGTCGTAGAAGGGAATTCTCATCTTTATCTTAATTATGCCCAAGTTTACTTCAATCTAATTGCTTTTTCAGTGGTCATTTATTTTCTACTGATCTTTGGCCTCTGAATTATTGTCAAACTTAATTTCTATGATCAACTATTTTCTTAACCTGTTCTTCAAAAAAATTTATCTAAATTATATAAGAATTGTGCACTGGAGATGATAATTCCTTTACACAAAAATCAGAAACTATTGGTTACGTCACTAAAAACCAGATCAAATAATCATTTCCTAATCCATATTGCTAGACTACAGAGACGACTGAAAACTACTATACTATATTATGATTGCCTGGTTATGGTCAACTAAAGTTGTAAACCTTTACTGTAGCCATTTCTTTTTAAGAAATATACGATTGTTATAGTTTCATTTACCTCTTTAATGTATGATCTAAAGAATAATATAAGTAATTATGTTATATACTCACTTATGCCTTGATAATATTCCTACTCTAATATTAACCTTTGTCTTGTCTCCGAGACCAGCATGATCTCTCCATGATCTCTCCACCAGGTGAGTAGTAATTATGTTATATACTTACTGATGCTTTGATAATATTCCTACTCGAATATTAACCTTTGTCCTGTCTCCGAGACCAGTATGATCTCTCCACCGGGTGAGTAGTTCTTCAATGATCGCTTTGAGATGTTCCTATTGTCCACCAGAACTTCCCTGCCAGTGGGGCAGGAAACCAGTTCATCATCGAATCTCTGGTAAGGACATGTACTATAATACTGTTCAAAGCCCTTGGCACTTGGAATAAAGGGGAAAAAATCCACGATACATTAATTCTCTGGTACACTTCCATCAGGACGACATGGCTTGAGCCCAAAAAACGGATTTTGAGCGAAGTCTATTTTTGGGCGAGATAGCCATGTCGTCCTGATGGACCCTCCCGTCTATTCTAGTCCAGCCTTTCAGGCCCCTCCCTGACCTACCGTATCGCGGAGATTGGTAAGAGCTGAGCTCAGGATGAGGACGGACGTGACTTCATTTAGCAATGGCGCCCGTTTGTTTGCGTCTCGAGTACCAAAAGTAGCCAAGGATGAGAGTAAGTTTGGAACAGCTCCTCAGTTACTCAGCCACCTTTCCATATCGAAGTGTTAACTCTATATGGGGTGCAGATAGCTATGTGGCGTGTTCATACATGCGTCCCCTGTTGATATACGATATCCTAGAGGGAAACCTTTAGGGTACTCGCACCAGAAGTTAGAATTCTGTGATAACCTTTAGTTTAATTCTCTGGGAATATCCACTGTAGTTAAATATACCCTAGGAAGCTACTGAAGGAACCTTCCATCAGGACGACATGGCTATCTCACCCAAAAATAGATTTTTCGCTTTGCTCAAAATCCGTTTTTCCCTTGTGCATGCTCTAACTAGTTTATGATCACTTCAATAGATTCACACATTGTAGATAAATATCATGAATACAAAAGACATTCTATGCTTTACATTAATTTCTCAAATAATTCCCAAATACAGGTTGCTAATTTTCAAAAATAGTCTACTTGTTGCACTAACCAACTTACTTTTTCAAAATAGTTTATCGAATACCTAATAATTTTTATGGTGCATTAGCCCTGATCCCCAATCAGTGATGAAGTACAAGTAAATAGATTACAATAGATTATAGATGACAAAAATTTCCCTATTCAAAATCTTTTCTTTCTCAAAAACTTAAACTATTTTTCACGTAATTACTATTTGATTTATTTAAAGAAAAACTATATTCAAATATCCAAAGAACTAGTAGTAGGGATATTACAGTAAACTTCTATTTTCTTCACTTAAAACATTTAAAAGTTTTAACAAAATCCACTCAAGTTGTACTTCTGACTCCATTCAAACTTGCATCATTATCACACCCAAGATAAAAAGTTTCCCCCAAAAGAAGCATATTTTCATTTCATCAAACTCTTACCTCATTTTCTTCCAAATTCAGACCCTTTCCACAACCTTTCAGTCTAGACAATTCTCCAGGATGCTTTCAGACTTTGTAAGCTCCAAAATATTTCACTTTTAAGGAAGCATTTTCTGAAATAAGAAATACAATTAATTTCATCATATATGTGCATTAAAACCCTTTGATCTTTCTAAATAAGGGCAATGAGGTAACAACCAGGATTCAAACATCTTATATTTATGCCACTATTACTAAAAAAACCCACAAAAAATGACATTGTAATCAGTAGTGTTCATTTGAAGGAAATTCACTTAATTTCCATTTAGTCTGTTACAGTAAATGTGCATGCAATAAAAGAAAACTGAGATTACAATGTACTGTAAACAGGCAGTTGTTTCAAGTTTTGATAATAAATTTCTGTACTAAAAACTGAGATTACAATGTACTGTAAACAGGCAGTTGTTTCAAGTTTTGATAATAAATTTCTGTACTAAGATTATAGTCATTATAATTATTACTGTTACTTTATCAACAGCAGGTTCAAGGAACATCTGTTCAAGACGTTTCACATCAACATCTTGGAGGCCATGGCGGTTCTTCTCACCCTGAAGAAACTCTCCCTGCCTCCCTCGATCCACATCCGTCTGACTCTGGACAACTCGGTGGTAGTCAGATGTCTCAATCGTCAGGGCTCGAGATCGCCCCAGATAAATCAGGTGCTTCTCCCTATCTTTCGTTTGGCAGAAAGGAAGAAATGGCACCTGTCTGCAGTTCACCTACAAGGATTCCGCAACGTGACAGCAGACGCTCTATCAAGGACAAGCCCAATAGAGTCGGAATGATCTCTAGACGCAAGATCATTCTCCTTCATCTCTCACCAAGTCCCGGCACTTCAGATCGATCTCTTCGCGACGAGCGACAACAATCAACTTCCTCGATATGTGGCCCCGTATGAGGACCCCAAGGCAGAAGCGGTGGACGCCATGTCCCTGGATTGGAACAGATGGTCCAAGATCTACCTGTTCCCTCCTCCCAACCTTCTGCTGTAAGTCCTATCCAAACTGAGAACCTTCAAAGGGACAGCGGCCCTAGTGGCTCCCAAGTGGCCCCGGAGCAATTGGTATCCCCTGGTCCTGGAGCTGCAGCCCACGCTGATCCCCCTACCAGGCCCAGTCCTCTCAACAAGTACAGAAGTTGACTGTCTTCGCTTCATCACTGAAAGTCAGGGACCTTCATCTCAAGAAAAGGTTTGGGATCTCGAAGAAAAGCTTGGACTTCCTCGAGGAGTACAAGACAGTGTCTACCAGAAGGCAGTACGAATCTTCCTGGAAAAAGTGGGTTTCCTTCGTCAAGGCAAAAAATCCTACGGAAATCACCATTGATTTTTGCATGTCCTCCTTCATTCACCTTCATGGACAAGGCTTAGCGGCCAACACGATTTCCACTTGTAAATCGGCCTTGACTAGACCACTCCTATACGCCTTCCAGATTGATCTGTCCAGTGATATCTTCAATAAACTGCCAAAGGCATGTGCTAGACTACGCCCAGCACCTCCACCAAAACCTATCTCCTGGTCCCTGGACAAGGTGCTCCATTTTGCTTCTAGCCTGGACAACGATTCGTGCCCTCTGAAAGACCCGACTCAAAACATTATCTTCCTTTTTGCTTTCGCCTCGGGAGCCCGAGTCAGTGAAATAGCGGGATATCAAGAGAAGAGGGTCATATCCTGTTCGCCGAGACAGGAGATCTTACCCTCTTCCCCGATCCGACGTTTCTTGCCAAGAATGAACTACCCACCAAGAGATGGGGCCCTTGGAGAATCTGCCCCCTGAAGGAAGATGTCTCTCTATGCACAGTGGAGTGTCTTAAGGTCTACAGTATCTTCGAAGAACTTCAGACTTCGGTGGAGGACAACTCTTCAAAGGAGAAACATCGGGTAGCGACCTGTCACTGAAACAACTAAGAGCGAAAATCACCTACTTCATTCGCAGAGCGGATCCTGACAGTACACCCGCAGGTCACGATCCTAGGAAAGTCGCTTCTTCTCTGAATTTCTTCCAGAGTATGGATTTTGATTTCTTCCAGAGTATGGATTTCGAAAGCCTCAAGAGCTTTACAGGCTGGAAATCATCGCGCGTTTTTTTCAAGCACTACGCAAAACAAGTGCACGAAGTGAAACATTTCGTGGTAGCTGCAGGTAGTGTTATGAAACCTGCTGCTTAAATCTGCATAGAACAGCAAGTTACTTGGGACTCTAACTCTACGGGTGCCTGCGTTGACCCTATCGTGATACATAGTGATTTAATGGACACTTAGTGTTTCTAATAGACTGTTCTTTACCAAGGTGAAATGTCATAGAAATTTACATGCGTGCCACATGCCCTAGGGCATGGAGTGTTTTTATTTGGACTTTAAAAGACTGGCGTTCCTCTAGGAACTTGTGTTTCGGAAAAGCAAACTTTTCTTTTCAGACTCAAGATCACCGTCTTTCATTTCTATGTACATTATTCATTATTACTGTAAATAAATTCTATAATCATTATTGTAATTACTTCCACAATGATCTGCAATCTTAAAAATAAAATTTCTATTTTATTACCATATGCGTCTCCTTTCGCTCCTATTCCTTTTTAAGAAATATACGATTGTTATAGTTTCATTTACCTCTTTAATGTATGATCTAAAGAATAATATAAGTATGTTATATATACTCACTTATGCTTTGATAATATTCCTACTCGAATATTAACCTTTGTCCTGTCTCCGAGACCAGTATGATCTCTCCACCGGGTGAGTAGTTCTTCAATGATCGCTTTGAGATGTTCCTATTGTCCACCAGAACTTCCCTGCCAGGGGGGCAGGAAACCAGTTCATCATCAAATCTCTGGTAAGGACATGTACTATAATACTGTTCAAAGCCCTTGGCACTTGGATTAAAGGGGAAAAAATCCACGATACATTAATTCTCTGGTACACTTCCATCAGGACGACATGGCTTGAGCCCAAAAAACGGATTTTGAGCGAAGCGAAAAATCTATTTTTGGGCGAGATAGCCATGTCGTCCTGATGGACCCTCTCGTCTATTCTAGTTCAGCCTTTCAGGCCCCTCCCTGACCTACTGAATCGCGGAGATTGGTAAAAGCTGAGCTCAGGATGAGGACGGACGTGACGTCATTTAGCAATGGCGTCCGTTTGTTTACGTCTCGAGTACCAAAAGTAGCCAAGGATGAGAGTAACTTTGGAACGGCTCTCCTCAGTTACTCAGCCACCTTTCCATATCGAAGTGTTAACTCTATATGGGGTGCAGATAGCTATGTGGCGTGTTCATACATGCGTCCCCTGTTGATATACGATATCCTAGAGGGAAACCTTTAGGGTACTCGCACCAGAAGTTAGAATTCTGTGATAACCTTTAGTTTAATTTTCTGGGAATATCCACTGTAGTTAAATATACCCTAGGAAGCTACTGAAGGAACCTTCCATCAGGACGACATGGCTATCTCACCCAAAAATAGATTTTTCGCTTCGCTCAAAATCCGTTTTTCCCTTGTGCATGCTCTAACTAGTTTATGATCACTTCAATAGATTCACACATTGTAGATAAATATCATGAATACAAAAGACATTCTATGCTTTACATTAATTTCTCAAATAATTCCCAAATACAGGTTGCTAATTTTCAAAAATAGTCTACTTGTTGCACTAACCAACTTACTTTTTCAAAATAGTTTATCGAATACCTAATAATTTTTATGGTGCATTAGCCCTGATCCCCAATCAGTGATGAAGTACAAGTAAATAGATTACAATAGATTATAGATGACAAAAATTTCCCTATTCAAAATCTTTTCTTTCACAAAAACTTAAACAATTTTTCACGTAATTACTATTTGATTTATTTAAAGAAAAACCATATTCAAATATCCAAAGAACTAGTAATAGGGATATTACAGTAAAATTCTATTTTCTTCACTTAAAACATTTAAAGTTTTAACAAAATCCACTCAAGTTGTACTTCTGACTCCATTCAAACTTGCATCATTATCACACCCAAGATAAAAAGTTTCCCCCAAAAGAAGCATATTTTCATTTCATCAAACACTTACCTCATTTTCTTCCAAATTCAGACCCTTTCCACAACCTTTCAGTCTAGACAATTCTCCAGGATGCTTTCAGACTTTGTAAGCTCCAAAATATTTCACTTTTAAGGAAGCATTTTCTGAAATAAGAAATACAATTAATTTCACCATTTATGCTCATTGAAATCATTTGATATTTGTAAATAAGGACCATTAGGTAACAACCAGGGCTCAAACATTTTATAATTATGTTCCTATTACTAAAACAACCACAAAAAAACGATATACTGTAATCAGTAGTGTTCATTTGAAGGAAATTAATTTAACTTCCATTTAGTCTGTTATAGTAAATGTACATGCAATAAAAGAAAACTGAGATTGCAATGTACTGCAAATAAAATTGTAAACGGGCAGTTTTCTTTCGAGTTTTATCTAATCAAATTTCTGTACTGTACTAGGATTATTATAGTCATTATTATTATTCCCCTTGTTAATATTTTATCAATCAAGGTATCTGGTACAGAAATATCATTCTAGACGCTTTGCAATGGATCATAATCCAAAGCAAAGGTGAGAGCTTGCAGATTAAAAGTTTAAGAAATGGAAAGTTTCCCCCTTGCTAACATCATCCTGCTTACATTTCTATGGAATTTTGACCTTGCTTAAGTTCACTTACAATTTTCTGTTCTTGGAATTTCCACAACTTTGAACAAAAGTTTTTTTTTAAAAACTTTTAAATTCTGAAAATGAAGTCTAGCATAACCAGTGAGTATTCCTGCATAGCTCTTTATCCAATGGAAGCTAAATCAGAACAAAAATCTCAAGACAGGTATCTAAGAAAATATACGGTTCCTCAATGCCATACCATATAACATTATTTACTTATGGATATCATAAACTGAAAAAATAATGCTTTATGTACATTATTTTGCTTGATAATTCTAACAAAATGAAAATCATAAGGTTTATTTTAGTACTGTACTAAGTTGGGTTTCCTTCTCCTCTACAATCAGATTTTACTTCAATATCAATGATACACCATAAAATACTGATATTCTTTGGCACTAAATCAAGAATTAGTCATATTTACAGACAAATGCCAACCTCTGGTATCTCATCTCAACACAAATTACCACCTTTGAAAATTGCAATACAATTATCCACAATATTTTCCAAATCCTACAAATTAACCATGTCCAAAAGTCTGAATTCTTCAACTATGTTCTCTAGGGCCTGTCACGGCCCTCCCCATTGATGAAGGGATTATCTAAATGGAAGACAACCTGTGAATAGTGGTTTTTCACACGCCTTTGTTTAATACACGACACCTACAAGGTGTTCGCGCGAGGGTTGTAACCTCTGCATTCCATGCTTTTATCTTTCTCTAGTATATTTGGAAGATTTATATTAGGAAAGGTATAAGGAAGGACCTTTCTCACCGGGCGTCACAGGCCTCTTCCCAGAAATAGATTTTTCCTTCGTCAAAATCCCTTTTATACTTTTCCGTTAACAGTGAATATAAGCCAGTAGCTTCATTTTAAGACTTATAATCTTGATATATCACAGACTAACATCAAATAGGCTACAGCATAATATCAGGTCCCAAATTCTGTACTTTAAATATTCTGCTTTACACCATCAATTACCTCTTAAGGTTTTGCATTCGCTCCTAATCATAAAAAAATTCAAGTTTGATCGTTGTCTTACCTTAACATTCTCAGAGTCAGGATGATCAGATGTGCGTTCTGATGATATGCATTTTCTTAGATCTAGTTTACTGATTTGATCAGCCTGAAAGAAAAAGAAAAATAAGAGCATAAAGACATTTCAATATTTCGCTCTCTAAAAAGGTATGGAACACACTTAAAAGTGTATTTTCTCATACACATCTAAACATTTAAAGAAAAATCTACTTTTAATACTTTTAAAAACATAAAAACACCTGCTTAACACTTAAATTAAAGAGGCTCTGACTTGCGTACCTAAAGACATCATTCTCTAAAAGGATATAATTTTACTGGAATATTTTGTAGATTATGACAATGGTCATTAAGTTCTACCTACAAGATCTACAGTATGTACTTTTTTAGTTTAAATATTTCTCCAATTGAATTAAACAGGTGTTCTTTTTAATATAAAACAACTATGCAATTTCATACTACAAAAGCTATGTAAAATTAAATATTTTCTAGTTTCTCATAAAAATCTAATCTCAATAATTATTTTCACTATCATTCAAGACACTACACTTCCGCTTTTAATAAGGGTAACTCATTATAACTAAATGCATCTTCTGTACATTAGTTCACTATTCCTGAAAACTTGCTGTGCTATTTGTCAAGTTTAAGAAAACTCAAAATTCTTAGGTAAGGAACAAGGGATTTTGACGAAGGAAAAATCTATTTCTGGGGAGAGGCCTTCTGTTTTGGAAGATTTATATTAGAAAAGTGTAAAGAAGGACCCTTTTCACCGGCCGTCACAGATCGACCCAGAAATTTAATTTTGCACATGTCCTAATTATGCCAAAACACTTCATCAGCGGGTATTTACTCCTGGAAACGATTGCACTTTGAAAATACTACACCCAAAATCAAATGTCAATTGTGCAGTATGTGACTCATGAATATTTAGAAGGTCCTCAACTTGAACATTAGGAGATACACAAATCCAACGGAAATCTAAGATATCGAGTCAAAAGTTCATAATAAAATACTGTAAAATGATATCATATCTAATGCAGTAAGCAAGATATTATTTGTAATATGAAACGGGGCTATTTGTTAAATTTTGCAGCTGAAAATAGTACGTATGTAAATTCGGGGAAGCTTAACACAGGACAAAATTAAAAAAAAAATTGACTTAAAAACTGCGTCTCAGAACCTATAAAGTTTATAAGTTGAGGACTTTCTGTACTTTTTTTCTCTAAAAGCTTTAATCTTTCAGAAATTCAATGTAAACATAAACTTGCATTGTATACTGATTATTCGTTGTAATTCACCATCCTTCTAGTTCTAACCCTCAAGATTTGCATATTCAAATAGACACACCTTATCTTCCCTGCCTGGGAACAATCTCTTAAGTAGCCGCAATAGGATTAAAAATTTATTCAATCCTGTACTACGACACTCACCATTTATAACAAGCTTTGACGTCATCAGCATTGAATTTTGGACGTCCTGTTCCTATAGGTCCAACAGGTGGGCCCTTTGTATAATGTCTTCAATCTTGGATTTTATCTTCTCATTATTAGGTCGCCTAACTGAATAGTCAGGTGAATTTTGCTCAACTATCCTTCAACCAGAAGTTATGTTCTCCTAAATAGTCGATACTCTTAGCTATGGCGTTTCTATCTATAAGCTTCACTTGTTGCTTGCAGTTAATAATTCTCTTGAAGAACAAAAAGTATTAAAATTTTTTTCATTTTTCTTTTCCTTTACTCTGTCTAAAATTCACAAATATCACAAATTTTAAGTAATTAGTATTTTTCCTAACATACTTACCGAGAACTACTTTCTTAGGAGGTACCTGGAATCTCCTCTCAACCGACCAGAGTTTTGTGTAGTCTACCCTACTTCTGTTTTCTGTGGGGACTAACTCAGGCGTAAGGAGAACGTGCCCTGAGGGTAGTCCTGAGCTAGGTCGGCGTTAGCTTGGATCTCGCTCGTCAGTAAGTTCGTGGATGGTACAAAAGGTCTTCAAGGGCAGTAAGGCACTCGGGGAAGGTAGGGAGGGCCATTACCCTAAAGTAGTTCTCGGTAAGTATGTTAGGAAAAATACAAATTACTTAAAATTTGTGATTTGTTCCAACGCAGAGACTTGCCTCGAACTACTTTCTTAGGAGACTTACACTTTAGGAGGTGGGAGTGTCTTCCTGAACTTCAGACCAAGCTAACTGGACGTCCAGGAACCTAGACGTGAACTAGGTTGCAAAATATATACGGAAAACGAAACGTAGGGAAAACTACACAAAGAGCTCATGTTAGTGTCTAAGTACTTACCCTTTAAAAAATTCCATGATGCTGAGTCCTGTGGCGAAGTTGTAGAGACGTATCTTCTTCGGGTTGTATGTGGGGTTATCTCCGAGCAGGGAAAGGAAAAAAGGGCACCCTGGAGGCCTGCGGAGGGCAAGCTTGTTCGAAGCTCCTGATGAGCATAGATATGTGCCTAGAGGCACCCAGATCAATGCCCTTAAGAAGGAAGACTTGGCCCAAGGCTGCACGGACTCCTTTGATGGCCGGAATTGACATGCCCACTTCGTCACAAATATTTGGTATTATTTCATTAATCTGTTATCAACTGTATGCTTTCATGGAATATCTAGAGGTTATTTATGTCATGAAGCAGCTTGTAAAGTTCTTGAAGCCATAATGATTTGCCCCTTTCCACTAGTTTATAAGAATTTTGACATTTCTTGGTGCTCCTTATCCTGTGATATGTCATTCTTGCCAGATGGAACATAATCTGTCCTACACATCTGTCGTAGAAAATAATTATAATGTCTCTTGATTATGCCCAAGTTTCTCACTTCAATCTAATTGCTTTTTCAGTGGAAATTCCTTTTCTACTGATCTTTGGCATCTGAATTATTGTCAAACCTAATTTCTATGATAAACTATTTTCTTAACCTGTTTTTCAAAAACAATTATCTAAATTATGTAAGAATTGTGCACTGGAGAGATGACAATTCCTTTACACAAAAATCAGAAACTATTGGTTATGTCACTAAGAACCAGATCAAATAATCCTTTCTTATTCCATATTGATAGACTACAGAGACGACTGAAAACTACTATACTATATTATGATTGCCTGGTTATGGTCAACTAAAGTTGTAAACCTTTACTGTAGCCATGTCAATTCCAAGAGAAAACCAAACTCCTCAATATCAAAGGCATTAACACTTGAATTTGGAAGTATATATATATAAACTACGATGAAATAAATTCAATGATCTTGGCATCTGAATTTTACCTCTAAATTATAAACTCATTATCCAAGTTTTCTTAATTCTAAGAGGAGAGAGCCAGTGTAGAGATAAAAAAGCAACAATTTTTCATCTGATATACTGTACACAATTTTGAAATAGGAAAGAATAGCTGAAAAGCTATTAAGCCTTGACTTCGCATTAGTTGGTGTATCAAAAGCTTCTCCTTTATCATCTCTGATTTGACTTTTCTTTTTACCAACTGAGTAAATATTTGCAAAGATCTTCAATACAAAATAAATATCCATGACTATTTTCTACTATCCTTATCTCTGCAATTGAATTGGCCGTACAATCTGTTTCTCGTTTTTCTTTTCTAATTTTTTCCCATAATTTCTTGCACAGTTGCCACAGATCAATTTTGAGCTGTATTTATTCTCAAGACGTCCTTACACCCGACAGCGGGAGAAATTTGGCATATTATACCGGTCACATATGATATGTACCCAATAGTGAATTTTCTAACCCTCATCATCAATATCCTTCTGAATTTCAGATCCATTTCTTAGAATGCTGTGAGCAGTCCCACCTGGGGAAGGTTTCGTTAATACAAACTGTTTCTTGTATGTTGGGCAATGATTGTTCTTTTCAGATTTTTTCTTCTGTAGTAACAAACCTGCAAACAAAGAAACAAAATATATAGAAAGTGCCCCTAAATTGAATATAGAATAATCACACAAAACATTTCAATGTGTATTAAGTATAATAGATCTCTATAAAAAGGGGGCAAAAATATTATCAGTAAACTCCATCTAATACAAGTGATGTAAAATATGTAATAACTAATAATATAATGATAAAATTTTAGCAAAGCAGAGCATGGAATGTCATTTGTGAGGCCTTGGTTCCAAAGTGCAAATTCTCGGAACACTACTATTCGAGTCAATACTTTTAAATAAGAAAATCTTGAAAGAAAAACTTTAGGCTACCTTGTTTCTGTTCTAGATTTCTAAAACATATAGAACAAAGTTCTTTCTGTAAGTACAGAAGAGGGGAAAAGAAATTTGTGAAAAATGAGAAATAATTGTGAATAATGGGAACAGAAACTGGTGAGGACTAGGATGAGAAGTTCATGGAAAAATGGGAAGAGAAACTAGCGAAGAAAGGATATAAAAAACATTAACTGAACACAGCTCCAATATTAAATGTGAGGAGAGTAATGGGCTACTTTATTTTTTGGACAGTTACTTATTTGGGCTATATAACTTAACTGGGGCTTGTGAGGCTCTTCCGCTTCCAAATGCAACGGGGGGGGGGGGGGGGGGGAAACTCTGCCGTTACAATATGAAGTAAAGGTTAATAGGCTGTACAGGAAAATGAAAAATAAGTGATAATGTTAATAAATCAGAAGGATATAAGGCAAGTGCAGCTAGGGACAGAAAGAACATTGCAAATACCCTGAAATACTATCATGCCTACAATACATAACATGAGGTGCACTTTTGACACCTTACAGCTGTAATGGGCAGTTGAGATCCTCCACATTTGAATATTTCAAACGTGAAATATTACTTGTCTCAAAATCTCAAATGTGAGGTCTTACTAATTCGGTTCAATTTACCAACTTCGTTATGGTTTATTCTATTATAGCCTCTTGTTGAAATTCACTGAAAGGTTCTGCTAATCTCAAGGTTCTCTCCATTCAGGTAGTGAAACTTAAAGAATAGGTTCCAAATTATCCCTTGCCCAGTTAAATAAATAATCAATGGGTATTTCAGTACTGTATTAGGATTTTTGACCCACTAAAGGCTAAGACAGAAAATTATTGGAAAAATGTTATTTTTATAATAAAATAAATTTTTGAATATACTTAACCGGTGATTATATAAGCTGCAGCTCTGCTGCTCGACAGAAAACTCTACGTTAAAAATCCGCCAGCGATCGCTATGCAGGTAGGGGGTGTACTTCAACAGCCCCATCTGTCGTGCAGGTACTCAGTACTCATTGTAAACAAAGAACTCAATTTTCGCCTCGGTCCACTGCGTCTCTATTGGGGAGGAAGGGAGGGTCCTTTAATATATAATCACCGGGTAAGTATATTCAAAAATTTATTTTATTATAAAAATAACATTTTTCAATATTTAACTTAGCCGGTGATTATATAAGCTGATTCACACCCAGGGGGGTGGGTAGAGACCAGCAATAAATGTTTACATTATTATGAGCTAAGGATTTTTTATTTCATTTTAGCAGTTATCATAATAACAAACATAAAATAAATAAGTACCTGGTAAGGAAGTCGACTTGAACAATTACTCTGCCTTTTTAAGTACGTCTTCCTTACGGAGCCTCGCGATCCTCTTAGGATGCTGAGCGACCCCTAGGAGCTGAAGTATCAAGGGTTGCAACCCATACTACAGGACCTCATCAAAACCTCTAATCTAGGCGCTTCTCAAGAAAAGAATTTGACCACCCGCCAAATCAACCAGGATGCGAAAGGCTTCTTAGCCTTCCGGACAACCCAAAAAACAACAATAAAAACATTTCAAGAGAAAGATTAAAAAGGTTATGGAATTAGGGGAATGTAGTGGTTGAGCCCTCACCCACTACTGCACTCGCTGCTACGAATGGTCCCAGGGTGTAGCAGTTCTCGTAAAGATGTGGAGGATTAATTTTAATTTGATTTATTTTTTGTTTGCCAAATCAGGAGAGAGAGAGAGAGAGAGAGAGAGAGAGTTGTTTTAGTATTGTTGAATCGAGACATTTTATTTGCTATAGCTTTGTCATTAGAGAGAGAGAGAGAGAGAGAGAGAGAGAGAGTGAGTGTGGGTGTTTATTTACTTAGTTTTGTCAAACCGCAAGAGAAAGAAAGCGTTTATTTGCTTAGTTTTGTGAGAGAGAGAGAGAGAGAAAGAAAGTGTTTATTTGCATAGTTTTGTGAGAGAGAGAGAGAGAGAGAGAGAGAGAGAGAGAGAGAGAGAGAGAGAGAGAGAGAGAGAGAGAAAAAGAAAGAAAGAAAGAAAAAGAATTTAATTTGCTTTAGTTTGCTAGATCGCGCGTGCGCAAGAGAGTAGGCTGTGTGTGGTTGTGTGTGCGTGTGTTTGTGTGTCCGCGGTGCGCGCTGAAGAAAAAGGGGTAATTAGCGAATGATTGTTTGAAGTTGGAAAGATTGTTGGTATAATTGAGGTTGTTTGTTTACTTTTTTAGCTAGGATAGGGTGGTGATGAATGTCTTGGGCGAAAGCATTGGATATCAAACGATAGAAGGAGTCGGCTGTGTATTTTTTTTGCTCTTCGAAAGCCGGCTGTGAAGCTTTTTTTTATATTCTGAGTAAGTACTGTTTTTATTTATTTTTGTTAGGCGCGTTCATGAGTGATAGAAAGTTTATTGTTTATCTTTGATTATAGTACGATAGTTTAGTTTAGTTAGGAGTTTTCGTAAGCGTTTTTTTCTTTTTATTTGCAGGCCGTAGTTCCTCCTTTGGATTCCTTTATACTCCTTGGAGTTTTAGTTTGGCCTGGAAGGTGGTGTTTGCCAGCCGTGTGTATATTGTATATGATTAGCTTGATGATGACGACCCGGACCGGACAATGAATATAGGAATAGACTGCTGAAATACAGAATTTTTGAACGTTGATGACCCGGCTATAAAATACGGATTTCTCTCACGACAATTGATAACGACGACCACCGCATAAGATTGCATAGTCGAATTGGCCGTACGATAGTGTTGGCCAGTGCCAGTAGGCTACAACTTGCTTAAGGACTGTTGCGTGTGAACCAAGAGGTTCTCTTGGTTTGGCATTAATTTTTTGTGTTGCAGAATATGATTGGTGTTTAGTATTAAGTAATTTATTTAGTCTTAAGTGTGCTTTTGGTACTGTGCGTGGACTGACGGTGTTGGGTACATTAAAAGGATATTGTTTTTTCGATTGTTGGCGAGTTTTCGGTACCATCACGCACCGATATATACAGCGAATTTTGTGTGTTTTTTTTGTCTATTGAATTTATGATAAATTGTGATTGTTCCTGGGTTATGGCATATGGTGGATGGTTTGGTGATAAGTGATTTGTTCTAGTGTTAAGTCAGTTTAATGATATGTGTTCTGTTTTTGGTTGCGTTCATATAGTTTTAAGGCTATGTTTTGTTTTCATTTTCCTTCTGTCCAAGAGTCTAGTTTAAAGTAAAGTAAGGGGAAAGTTTGTGTTGTGGGATATTTTGGAAGTAAGAGTGATCAAGGGTGTGGGGGTTGTGTTTTGTATACATCCCGCTACATAAATTTGGCGCCCGAACAGGGACGACTGTTGAAGGTGGGATTGAAACTGGACTGTTGGACAAGGGTAAATAGGTTTTGGAATTACTTGAAATATTAATGGTATCGAAATGGAGGAACTGGAAGAACAGTTGTATATTTTAAAGGAGGAATTGCGGTTGTCTAATGAGCGAGAGGAGAGGTTGTTGTTGGAGAATGCGAGGTTAAGTAGTGAGAATGAGGAGATGCAAAGGAAACTTAGGGAACTTCAGGGAACTGTAGAGAGAGTGGAAGAGGGTGTTGAGATGAGGATGCGAGAAAATGAGAAACGAATGGAAGCTATGATGGGGCAAGTAATGGGGATGATGAAAACTGTCATAGGTGAAGGTGCAGTCGGAGGAGTGGCTTCTGCTTCTGGTAACGGGTTGATGGTGGAAGAGGATAGGGTAAGTGATAATGGGGAAGGTAGTGATAGTGATATTGAAAGTAAAGGGCCTAGACATAGTAAGATTGGAACGAAGGGTAATAGGAAGGAGAAGAAAGGTAAAGAAAATGTGACGAAAGAAAAGAAGAAAGGTCAGGGTGTGAGTGAGGATGATCATGAATGGGTGAAGGTGGTAAGTAAGAAAAAGGTTAAGAAGGGAATAGTTAAAGATAGGACTTTGAGTGTAGAACTAGATTCATTGTATTCAAATGAAGAAGAAGGCAACAAGAAGGGAGTAGACAGTGAAGATAGTAGTGAGAATGAAGTAGAGGAAGTTTGTAAGACAGTGTTTATGAGAGAGGTTCCTAGGTGTGAAAGGTTTAATGAACATAGCAGTAGGAATGTATATGACTTCTTTAGGGAATATGAAAAGTTTTGTCAGGCTAAGTATGGGGATAGTAAGAGAGTTTGGGCTAGGGAGTTGGGAGAATTTTTGTCAGGATATTTGTTGACGATGTATGGGGTGATAATGAGTGTAGGAGAGGTTGAGTATGAAAGTGTAAAGAATAGGATAATTGAACAGGTAAAACGTATGAAAGGTAGTGTTAGGTATAAGCGAAAAAATGATTTTGATGAAGCACGAATGAAGGTGGGTGAAGCAATCTCGATGTATGTATGTCGGTTAGAAACATTGGCTAGAAAGAAGTATGGGGACGAAGGAATAAATGAAAATAAGGAACTAATGAAGAAGTTTTTGGGTACAGTACCAGAGAGTGTGTGTGAGTTTATTAATTTGAAACGGAAGGAGAAAATGAGGTGGACTAGAGAGAGATTAACTTGGGATGATATTTTAGAGATAGTTGAGGATTACGAGTTGGATAGGTGTATGAAAGAAAGTAAATCTGTGAGTGTAAGAACTGGAATGGAGGAATGTGTGCCAGAATTTGGTAGTTTTAGAGATGCTGTTATGAGAGGGCCAATGAGGGCAGCTGATAGTGTAGTAGATAGAAGTGTTAGGGTGAGTAATGTAGGAATACCCATTCCGAGAAATGACGGGTTTAGACAGGGAAATCAAGTTTGGAGAGATAGAAGTGCTAGTACGCAGCAAGTTAGGTTAGGTAGTGGTATCCGTGAAGAGAGGTGTTATAGGTGTGGGAAAGTAGGACATAAAAAGAACGAGTGTAGATGGGCATTAGGAGCATGTTTCGGGTGTGGAGAGACAGGGCATCGTATTAGCGACTGTAAGAAAGAGAAAGTGGTTAAGTGTTATCGGTGTGGTATGACTGGACACATAGCGAGTGGATGCCGTAATAATCGTATGAATGTAATTTGTGGTAATTGTGGTAAGGATGGTCATTATGCTAGAATGTGCAAGGAGCCGCGGGGTAAGTGTACTGAATGTGGTGCAGATGGGCATGTAGCTAGGGTTTGTAGGAATAAGGGATCAAGTCAGCCAGGATGTTCGGGAAACTAATTAATCAGAGGGTTCAGCTGGGTGAGTCCTCGTGTGTGTGGGGAGTGAATGTGATGCATGTTCGTGAGGGTTTATTGCATGAAGATGTGATGGGAGAAAGAGCACATGATTGCATGAGTGTGAAATTGATTTTTAATGGTGTAGAGTTGGTTGGTTTGATTGATACTGGTTGTGGTGTCAATTTAATGTTTAGGAATGCATATGATAAGGTAAAAGAGGTTTGTGAATTTAAGGGATGTAAGGGTGAAGTAAAAGGTATTGGTAATTTGCGTATGCCTGTGCAAGGAAAGTTGCGGGAAAATGTTATGATTGGGGGGTTGATGATGGAGGATAATGATTTTTACGTGGTCGAGGGAGCGAATGAGAAATATGACGTACTGCTTGGGTATAAATTTTTGAAAAAATGTGGTATGATTGTACATCCAAGTGTGAATATGATTGAAATAAAGGTTAAAGGTAATATTTGTGGGGAATTTTATTTAAAGGAAGACGGCAGAGTGAGTACGAAGGTGTGGAAGGGAGTGCCGTTGGTAGCAAAGGAAAGTGTAAAGTTATCGGGTAAGAAAGGTGAGGTTATTAGTGTAAAAGTTGCATGGCCGAGCAGTCTGGGAATTTCAAATAGTGACAAGGATGAATATGTAGTGGAAGGTATGGAAGCAGGTAATTTGGTGAAAACGAGTGCGTATATATATGATGGTGTTATGAATATGCAAGAACCCAAGGTGTATGTAAGGTTGTTGCAGAGTGTTAGGAGGAAGAGAGTACGTGGAATACGTGAAGGCGATTGCATGGGATGTATGTATACACTGATTAATGTAGAGGATGGAAGATATGTTAAGGCGAGACAGGTGATGTCTGGTAAGGTAAAGAACGATGACGATTGGGATTACGATACGTTGAAAGGAAGAATTAAGTTAGATGAGAGTATAAGTGAGGTCGAAAGGGAACGATTGCTTAAGATGTTATGGGATAAGCGGAGAGTTGTGAGTCTCGGTGACGATGATTGTGGGGGGTCAGACCTGCCAGAATTTAAAATAGTTCTCAGTGATGATACCCCCATATATCAGCGTCCCAGGCATTTTTCTCCGCCTATTGCCAAGGAGATAGAGGAGCAGTGTCAGGAATTAGAGCGTATGGGTGTTATAGAAAGGAGTGAGAGTGCCTGGAATAGCCCTATTGTCCCTGTACGAAAGCCGGATGGAAGTTTACGTATGTGTATTGATTATAGGAAGGTGAATGAGGTGACTGTTAAAGAACGTTTTCCAATGAATGTGGTGTCTGATTGTGTTTATAAGATGCATGGAATGAAAGTTTTTACTAAATTAGATTTGGTGCGGGGCTATTATCAGATGCCTCTGGCAGAGGGGAGCAGGCCCATTACCGCATTTTCAAGTACAAATTGTCACTTTCAATTTAAAAGGTTGAGTTTTGGCCTTGCTAATGCGCCTGCTGCCTTCCAAAGAGCGATGAATGTTGTATTGGCTGGTTTCGATCGACAGAAGGTGACTGTTTTTATAGATGATATTCTGATTGCGAGCGAGACTGTTGAGGAACATATGCGGTTGCTTGAGGCAGTGTTGAGGCGGTTAATTGAAGTTGGTGTGAAAATTAAGCTTGAGAAGTGTACATGGTTGTCCAGGGAGGTGGAATTTCTTGGGCATGTAGTGGGTGAATCTGGTATAAGGAAGAGTGACAAGTTTGTGAATAAGGTACGAGAATTTCCACGTCCCCGGACTGTGCGTGAGTTGCGTGGTTTTCTTGGTTTGGTTGAGTTTGGGCGCAAGTTTGTTAGAGATTGTTCAGGTATAGGGAAGCCTTTGAATGAATGGACGGGTAAAAGGAATAGTACAAAATTAAAATGGGATGATCGGATGATAGAAGCGTTTGAAAGGTTGAAGGAAGAGGCCGCGAAAGACGTCACTTTGGCATTTCCAGACTACAGTGAAAATGCGAGTATGCTAGAGTTGTATACGGATGCGAGTGGGGTTAGTATGGGTGGTTGTTTGGTTCAAATGCAGAGAGTAAATGGAGAAGAGCAATTGAGAGTAATAGCGTATGTTAGTAAAGCGTTTAATAAAGCTGAGCGGAAGTATTCGACGATTGACAGGGAATTGGCTGCAATACGATTTTGTGTGAAAGCATTGAAAGTATTTTTGTATGGTGTAAAATTCATTGTGCGTACTGACCATCAGCCCCTAGTGTACATGATAAGGAAAGAGTGTGTGAATGCAAGGGTTGCTAGGACCATAGAGGATTTGAATTAATTTGATTTTAGGTTAGAATATGTACCGGGAAATAAGAATGTGATAGCAGATGCGATGTCGAGGATGCATGGGAGGATGGAAGATAAAGCGAGTAATCTGAATTCTGAAAGGTTGCCTGAAGGTTTAGTTGTGGAGCAGAGTTGTGAAGGGGAAGATATGGTATATAAGTGTATCCTAATGGGTTTAAGTAAGTTAATACAAGAGGGGTTAGATACGGAAATACCAGGTAGCGTAGGCGAGCTTAAAAGAAGGGTGATGAATGAAGTGTCAAAAGAAATGGTATATGAGGAGGAGAGTAGTGTACTAGAAGGGGAAGTATTATCAAAGATATTAATGGTGGTAAGTATGTTGTATGGTGTAACTGTGTATTTGTATTTTGGATGGAATCGACCGATGGAATATAGGGCATGTAAGGAGAATGATAGGGAATATATCTTGAGGATTCAATGTAAGGAGGAATGTTGCAAATTGTTGAGCGAGAAGGATAATGGTGCAAGTGACCTTAACCTAAGATATGGGGGTATAGAGGACAGTGAACATGATGATGAACATATTGGTGAAGTGAGTGACAGAATTGAAAGGAGAGTAAATGTATGTATGCATGGTGTAAAAGGAAGGATGATGACGTATGTGAATATAAATGAGAATGAATATTGTAGTTTAATTGATACAGGTGCTCAAGTGTCATTAGTAAATGAGTCGGTTATCAGGGAAATTGAGAGGTACAATTGGGAAGTGAAAAGACAGTGTACGAGTGTGAGAATTCATGGAATAGGTCAGGGAAGTTTACTTGTTTGGGAAGAAGTGAGGTTGAAAGTGAAACTAGGGAGTATGGAAGTTGAACATAATTTTATTGTAATGGGAGAGAATGAAATGCCTAGTTGTTTTTTGATGGGAATAGATTTTTTGAGGTTGCACCATGTGTCAGTTGATGTTGGTAAAGGTTTGCTTTCAAAGAATGGCTGCAAGTTAATAGTAATTGAGGATAATAGTGTATTCATGGCAAATTTTGTTGGCATGATTGATATTGCAAAAAGTGAAGATGATTTGTTGAGCAAAGAGGAGGTGGAAGAAATGCAAGGTGAATGTTTAGAGATAAATAGGTTACGTGAATGTATTTTAAAAGGTATTAGGGTGGAAGAATGGCCGTGTGATTTGGAAGCGTATAAGAAAGTTGTTAAAAGATTTGTTGTTTGTAAGAATATTGTGTATTTTTTGCATAGGGGAATGGATGAAGATATATATGTTCCTGTATTTCCAATGCATGCAGCTGTAAGTATGTGTATGGTAGTGCATGACAGGTATGGGCATATGGGGAAGAATAAATTGTGGGAATGCATGCGAGAGAGGTTGTTTACGCCTGGGTTGAGTCAAATTTGTAGGGATGTAGCGACCACTTGTGAGGATTGTCAGAAGGGGAAGTATCAGAGCATGCATGCAAGTCCGCCTATTTTGAGGTTACGTATGAAAGAGCCATTTGAGATGTTTGTGATTGATTGTGTTTCGTTGCCTGTGACTGCGAGAAGACATGTGGGAATGATTGTCATGGTCGATCATATGAGCAAGTTTGCGTATGCCGTGCCCATCAAGAATAAAAGAAGTGAGACTGTAGCGAGAATGGTAAGTCAAGTGATGTTGCCAATGAGTGTGTGCAAGCCTGCGAAGATGTTAAGTGACAATGGTCCGGAGTTTGTTGGATGGGAGTTTGAGCAGATGTTGAGAGAATGGGGCATTGAACATGTGTATTCGACTCCGTATATGCCAAGTGCGAATGGTTTGGCTGAAAGGACTGTAAGAACCTTAACAGAAATTTTGCGGATGATGAGTACATGTGATAATGATTGGGATTTATATGTTGGGCGTGCGTTGTGGGCGTATAATGCGACGGTGCACAAGAGTACTGGTATGTCTCCGTGTAAGTTTGTGTTGAATTTTGAAAAGATAGTAAGACCGAGATTGAGTGTGTCCGAGAATGATAGAGATGTTTGGAAGAAAGCAAATGAGAGGTTTGAAAGCTACAAAGTGGGAGAGAAAGTGTTAAAAGAAGTAATTGAAAAGGGAAGAATGAATGTCAATAAGGTACGTGATAAGTTTGAAGGTCCATATGAGGTGTTAGATGTTGGTTCTAGTGGGTTGAGTTATGTTTTAGGTAAAGTAAGTGTGGATGGTAGTGTGGAAAAGGTTAGGGCACACCACAATCAGTTGCGGAAATGGAAGGAGGTACCAAGATATATTCAGGAGAATGGTATGACTAAATGGCTTAAAACGAACAAGTATGAACCGAGTATGTGTGAGGCATTAGGTTTAGAAGATAAGCAATTGGTGTTAGTAGAGTATGGAAGGAAAAAGAAGTCTGAGAATTTTACTGGGGATAAAAGGCGGGAAAATTTTGTAGTTGTAGGCGGGAATCAGAATAAGCAGGACAAGGGTGTAAATGTACAGGTGAGTATGGAAGATAAATGCATTAATACAGATGAAACTTGGATGAGTATGAATGATACTTATAGTGTGTGTGGTTTTTCGTTAGATGAGGCAAGAGAACGTATGACGGACACGAGAATGAAAGATAGGAGAATGATAAGCAGTATGAATGATTCTTTTGTTAAAGTAGAAAATGGTTTAGATGTAATGGATGAATTGTTGACAGAAATTAGTGGGATTTTCGGGCCAGATGAAACTGAGGTAGATGAAATAGTGAATGATATCTTAGACGAGCAGAGCATAGACGGGAATCGTAATAGTACGTTGAATGAAAACGACATGGAAGAAGTGAATGAGAGAGTGCAGGTATATGAAGGCCCAGTTACCCGAAGCCGAGGCCCTGTTCCAGACTGCGACTGGGTAATAAGAAAATAGGTAAGTGTTGTGTGAGGATTTGGCAAAGTAAGGGGGGAGGAATGTGGAGGATTAATTTTAATTTGATTTATTTTTTGTTTGCCAAATCAGAGAGAGAGAGAGAGAGAGAGAGAGAGAGAGAGAGAGAGAGAGAGAGAGAGAGTGTTTATTTAAGTTTTGTGAGAGAGAGAGAGAGAGAGAGAGAGAGAGAGAGAGAGAGAAATTGTTTACAGTATTGGCTTTAGTTTGTCTCAGAGAGAGAGAGAGAGAGAGAGAGAGAGAGAGAGTTGTTTTAGTATTGTTGAATCGAGACATTTTATTTGCTATAGCTTTGTCATTAGAGAGAGAGAGAGAGAGAGAGAGAGAGAGAGAGAGAGTGAGTGTGGGTGTTTATTTACTTAGTTTTGTCAAACCGCAAGAGAAAGAAAGCGTTTATTTGCTTAGTTTTGTGAGAGAGAGAGAGAGAGAAAGAAAGTGTTTATTTGCATAGTTTTGTGAGAGAGAGAGAGAGAGAGAGAGAGAGAGAGAGAGAGGAGAGAGAGAGAGAGAGAGAGAGAGAGAGAGAAAAAGAAAGAAAGAAAGAAAAAGAATTTAATTTGCTTTAGTTTGCTAGATCGCGCGTGCGCAAGAGAGTAGGCTGTGTGTGGTTGTGTGTGCGTGTGTTTGTGTGTCCGCGGTGCGCGCTGAAGAAAAAGGGGTAATTAGCGAATGATTGTTTGAAGTTGGAAAGATTGTTGGTATAATTGAGGTTGTTTGTTTACTTTTTTAGCTAGGATAGGGTGGTGATGAATGTCTTGGGCGAAAGCATTGGATATCAAACGATAGAAGGAGTCGGCTGTGTATTTTTTTTGCTCTTCGAAAGCCGGCTGTGAAGCTTTTTTTTATATTCTGAGTAAGTACTGTTTTTATTTATTTTTGTTAGGCGCGTTCATGAGTGATAGAAAGTTTATTGTTTATCTTTGATTATAGTACGATAGTTTAGTTTAGTTAGGAGTTTTCGTAAGCGTTTTTTTCTTTTTATTTGCAGGCCGTAGTTCCTCCTTTGGATTCCTTTATACTCCTTGGAGTTTTAGTTTGGCCTGGAAGGTGGTGTTTGCCAGCCGTGTGTATATTGTATATGATTAGCTTGATGATGACGACCCGGACCGGACAATGAATATAGGAATAGACTGCTGAAATACAGAATTTTTGAACGTTGATGACCCGGCTATAAAATACGGATTTCTCTCACGACAATTGATAACGACGACCACCGCATAAGATTGCATAGTCGAATTGGCCGTACGATAGTGTTGGCCAGTGCCAGTAGGCTACAACTTGCTTAAGGACTGTTGCGTGTGAACCAAGAGGTTCTCTTGGTTTGGCATTAATTTTTTGTGTTGCAGAATATGATTGGTGTTTAGTATTAAGTAATTTATTTAGTCTTAAGTGTGCTTTTGGTACTGTGCGTGGACTGACGGTGTTGGGTACATTAAAAGGATATTGTTTTTTCGATTGTTGGCGAGTTTTCGGTACCATCACGCACCGATATATACAGCGAATTTTGTGTGTTTTTTTTGTCTATTGAATTTATGATAAATTGTGATTGTTCCTGGGTTATGGCATATGGTGGATGGTTTGGTGATAAGTGATTTGTTCTAGTGTTAAGTCAGTTTAATGATATGTGTTCTGTTTTTGGTTGCGTTCATATAGTTTTAAGGCTATGTTTTGTTTTCATTTTCCTTCTGTCCAAGAGTCTAGTTTAAAGTAAAGTAAGGGGAAAGTTTGTGTTGTGGGATATTTTGGAAGTAAGAGTGATCAAGGGTGTGGGGGTTGTGTTTTGTATACATCCCGCTACAAAGAGACTGGACATCTTTAAGATAAAAAGACGCAAACACTGACTTGCTTCTCCAATAGGTTGCGTCCATTATACTTCGCAGAGATCTATTTTGTTTAAAGGCCACTGAAGTTGCGACAGCTCTAACTTCATGTGTCCTTACCTTCAGCAAAGCTTGGTCTTCCTCACTCAGATGGGAATGAGCTTCTCGTATTAACAGTCTGATAAAATAGGATAAAGCATTCTTTGACATAGGCAAAGATGGTTTCTTAACAGAACACCATAAAGCTTCTGACTGTCCTCGTAAAGGTTTAGTTCGTCTTAAATAGAACTTAAGAGCTCTAACAGGGCATAAGACTCTTTCTAGTTAATTTCCAACCATATTTGATAGGCTTGGAATATCGAACGATTTCGGCCAAGGACGAGAAGGTAGCTCGTTTTTGGCTAGAAAACCAAGTTGTAAAGAACATGTAGCCGTTTCAGATGAAAATCCGATGTTCCTGCTGAAGGCGTGAATCTCACTGACTCTTTTAGCTGTGGCTAAGCAAACCAGGAAAAGAGTCTTTAAAGTGAGATCTTTAAAGGAGGCTGATTGTAGTGGCTCGAACCTTTCTGACATGAGGAATCTTAGTACCACGTCTAAATTCCAACCAGGTGTAGCCAAACGACGCTCCTTCGTGGTCTCAAAAGACTTAAGGGGGTCCTGTAGATCTTTGTTGTTGGAAAGATCTAAGCCTCTGTGACGGAAGACTGATGCCAACATGCTTCTGTAACCCTTGATAGTGGGAGCTGAAAGAGATCTTTCTTTCCTCAGGTATAAAAGGAAGTCAGCTATTTGAGTTACAGAGGTACTGGTCGAGGATACTGACTTGCACCAGTTTCGGAAGACTTCCCACTTCGACTGGTAGACTCTAAGAGTGGATGTCCTCCTTGCTCTAGCAATCGCCCTGGCTGCCTCCTTCGAAAAGCCTCTAGCTCTCGAGAGTCTTTCGATAGTCTGAAGGCAGTCAGACGAAGAGCGTGGAGGCCTTGGTGTACCTTCTTTACGTGTGGCTGACGTAGAAGGTCCACCCTTAGAGGAAGAGTTCTGGGAACGTCCACTAGCCATCGAAGTACCTCGGTGAACCATTCTCTCGCGGGCCAGAGGGGAGCAACTAACGTCAACCTTGTCCCTTCGTGAGAGGCGAACTTCTGCAGTACCTTGTTGACAATCTTGAACGGGGGGAATGCATATAGGTCTAGATGTGACCAATCCAGTAGAAAGGCATCTATATGAACTGCTGCTGGGTCCGGGATTGGTGAGCAATATATTGGGAGCCTCTTGGTCATCGAGGTTGCGAAGAGATCTATGGTAGGCTGGCCCCATGTGGCCCACAGTCTCTTGCACACATCCTTGTGTAGGGTCCATTCTGTTGGAATGATTTGTCCCTTCCGACTGAGGCAATCTGCCATGACATTCAAGTTGCCTTGGATGAACCTCGTTACTAGAGAAATGTTTAGATCTTTTGACCAGGTGAGGAGGTCCCTTGCGATCTCGTACAACGTCATAGAGTGGGTCCCTCCTTGCTTGGAGATGTACGCCAAAGCCGTGGTGTTGTCCGAAATCACCTCCACCACTTTGCCTTGAAGGAGAGACTTGAAGCTTTTCAAGGCCAGATGAACTGCCAGTAGCTCCTTGCAGTTGATATGCATTGTTCTTTGACTCGAGTTCCAAGTTCCCGAGCATTCCCGACCGTCTAATGTCGCGCCCCAGCCCGTGTCCGATGCGTCCGAGAAGAGAACGTGGTTGGGAGTCTGAACAGCCAGGGGCAGACCCTCTCTGAGGCTGATACTGTCCTTCCACCAAGTCAGGGAAGACTTCATCTTCTCGGAAATGGGGATCGAGACCGCTTCTAGCGTCTTGTCCTTTTTCCAGTAAACAGCTAGGTGATATTGAAGAGGACGGAGGTGTAGTCTTCCTAACGATACAAACTGTTCCAGGGATGATAGTGTCCCTATCAGACTCATCCACTGCCTGACTGAACATCGTTCCTTCTTCAGCATGTTCTGGATGCATAACTGGGCTTGACTTGTTCTGGGGGCCGACGGAAAAGCCCGAAAAGCTTGACTGGGAATCTCCATCCCTAAATACACAATAGTTTGGGATGGGACCAGTTGAGACTTTTCCATATTGACTAGGAGACCCAATTCCTTGGTCAGATCTAGAGTCCACTTTAGATCCTTCAGACAGCGACGACTGGAAGAAGCTCTTAGAAGCCAGTCGTCCAAATAGAGGGAGGCTCTGATGTCCGCTAAATGAAGGAATTTGGCTATATTCCTCATCAGCCTCGTAAACACAAGAGGAGCTGTGCTTAGGCCAAAGCACAGGGCTTGAAACTGGTAGACAACCTTTTCGTAAACGAATCTCAGAAAAGGTTGGGAGTCTGGGTGGATGGGGACGTGAAAGTATGCGTCCCTTAGGTCTAAAGAGACCATCCAGTCTTCCTTTCTGACTGCTGCTAGAACGGACTTTGTGGTCTCCATGGCGAACGTCTGCTTTGTGACAAAGGCATTCAGCGCACTGACGTCTAGCACCGGCCTCCACCCTCCTGTCTTCTTTACCACTAAGAAGAGATGGTTGTAGAAGCCCGGGGTTTGATGGTCCAGGACTTTGACTACCGCTCCCTTTTCTAGCAAGAGAGACACCTCCTGTTTCAATGCTCGTCTCTTGTCTTCCTCTCTGTACCTGGGAGAGAGATCGATGGGAGACGTTGCTAGAGGGGGTTTTCGTACAAACGGGATCTTGTACCCCTCTCTGAGCAACTTCACAGATTGTGCATCTGCGCCTCTTTTCTCCCAGGTCTGCCAGAAGTTCTTGAGTCTGGCTCCCACTGGTGTCTGAAGAAGGTGGCAGTCAGACTCTGCCTTTAAAGGACTTGGTTCCTTTCTTCTTCCCACGTCTCCCTTCGGCACGAGCACCTCCTCTGCTGGAGGCTCTGCCACGAAAGGGCGGAATAAATCTGGACGCTGGAGTGTCCATCCTTGGTCTTGACAAGGTAGGGAAAGGGGTGGCTTTGCGGGCAGAGGACGCAACCAGGTCATGGGTGTCCTTCTGAATCAAAGAAGCAGCAATCTCCTTAATCAAGTCCTCTGGAAAAAGGCACTTAGAGAGAGGAGCAAACAGAAGTTCTGATCTTTGACACGGTGTCACTCCAGCTGACAGGAAAGAGCAAAGGTTCTCACGCTTCTTGAGGACCCCGGATACGAACGATGCAGCAAGCTCACTAGATCCGTCACGTATGGCCTTGTCCATGCAGGACATGATGAGCAAGGAAGATTCCTTCTCAGTCGGGGAGATCTTCCTGCTCAAAGCTCCCAGACACCAGTCCAAAAAGTTAAAAGACCTCGAAGGATCTAAATACTCCTTTCAACAGATGGTCTAGGTCCGAAGGTGACCAGCATATCTTAAAGCGTCTCATGGCTAGCCTGCGGGGTGAGTCTACAAGACTTGAGAAGTCGCCCTGGGCAGAGGCAGGAACTCCCAAGCCGAGAACTTCTCCCGTGGCATACCAGACGCTCGATCTGGAAGAGAGTTTAGCAGGGGGAAACGTAAAGGCTGTCTTCCCTAGACTCTTCTTGGACTGCATCCAATCTCCTAAAACTCGTAAAGCTCTCTTGGACGAGCGTGCGAGGACGAGTTTCGTAAAGGCAGGCGAGGATGACTGCGTACCTAAAGCAAACTCAGACGGAGGAGAGCGTGGAGCCACAGACACAAACTGGTCCGGATACATCTCTTTGAACAGAGCAAGAACTTTTCTAAAGTCCAAAGAGGGTTGCGTGGACTTGGGTTCGTCAAGGTCCGAATGTGGTTCATCAACGTGTGCCGCATCGTCATCATCAGAGAGTCCATCATCCGAGAATTGAGGAGGAAGCGGCAAAGGAGTAGGTATCGGCTGGTCAGCTGAGTCCGGTCGCACGGGTGCACGCGTGACTGAACCGGACGCAACGTCATGGAACTGTTGCCCAGTCTGTGAGCTGGCAACAACCATAGCAGCGCGGGGACGCACAGCGTCTACTCCAGACTGTCTAGTCTGATGTGGGCGAGCAGAGGCAACCACACTGGGTTGCGGAGGTTGACGCACCGCGTCAAAACAAAACAACTTAGACGGTTATTGTACCTCGCGAACGTCAACGGAAGGTTCCGTGCGTCGCTGAACGTCAACATGCGGCTGGCAGGGTACACTGGAACGCATGGGTGGCGGGACTCTCTCAGCTGGAGTGCGCAAGAAGGTTGCCTCAGCGTCCACAGGACGCACAACCGTGGTTGGTTGTAGGCAAGAGGTTGGTGCAGCAGCAACCTTCTCCGCACGAAAGTCCTGCATCAGACGTTAATTGGTACTGCATGGTCTGCAGCAAAGACCACTTAGGGTCTGCAGGAGCAGGTGCGGCGACAGACGGTGTGACTGCCTGAGGCGGTACCGCTTTGCCTCTTAGTAGGTCTTGCCGGTGGCACGACAGAGAGAAAATTGAGTTCTTTGTTTACAATGAGTACTGAGTACCTGCACGACAGATGGCGCTGTTGAAGTACACCCCCTACCTGCATAGCGATCGCTGGCGGATTTTTAACGTAGAGTTTTCTGTCGAGCAGCAGAGCTGCAGCTTATATAATCACCGGCTAAGTTAAATATTGAAAACTCAAAGATATGTACATTAGGTTTAGTACAAAACAGAAATAATGCTTATAACTTGAAAGGATAAATGTTTCCCATTGACTTTTTTTAATGATAAGTGTTTCTGAAGGTCATCTTTGTTCTATCTTATTGCCTTTGCCCATTGCATTTGGATTTTACTTCAATATTAATGATACACCAAGAAATAAAAAGATCTGACACCATACTGTATCAAGAAAAATCATGTTCCTGAAGAAGAATCCAACATTTGGTTATAGCAACATGAATTGAAACCGAAAGACTTTTATATAAATATCATCAATACTTAAAGATTCCAATGATCCAACCTCTGGTCATAGCAACATGAATTGAAACCGAAAGACTTATATAATATCATCAATACTTACAGATTCCAATGAACCAACCTAAGGACCTAAGTTTCTAAATACTGAAGTCTCCGCTCCGGAAAACTTGTTAAAGAATATCTCATCAAAGTTTCCTCCCTTACCTCTGTCATGCCAGAGACATTTTTTACTTTAACTCTGGCGCCTTTCAGAGTGTGCTTTCCATTGATCCTCATGCGGCTAACTTAGTACCATCAGTACTGGTGGAAAGACAACCAAATCTACCCGCCACGACTTCAGGACCGGAACTGGCTAACGTGGAAGTAGCAGCCATGTCAGCCATACAAGTATGCCCATGGATAGATCACTGGTCTGGGGCACCCTCTCATTTTGCTGTATTACGAGACCTCAAGGATCATCATGTAAGGGAACAGTTCAAGGAACTTTGAAGATCGGGCACTGAAGCCATAGAGTTCCCCCTTCATCAGAATGTTTTCCTTTGGGGAAATTGTGTTCTGAAGAGGCGCGACACTGTCTTAGCTAGATGCTTTAGACAACTGTCCCCTATTGATGCTCTGGAGAGGCTGGGATAAAACCCTATATTAAGCAGAGCAGCAGCACCGAGGTTGCCCACTCCTCAGAAACAACCCAAGAACTTGCCTTTTAGGCCAGCCCCCATGGATGCACTACAACCTAGGAGGCAGAATCCTAGACCCACCTTTTGCGGAGATTGATTGATTTAGAGTTTTCAGGCATCCTGACATCTAAGGTCATTGACGCCGGCCTTTCGCGGAGAGGAAATCCCTCCGGTCAATAAGGACATGGTGGCACAAGTTCACGCTAGGGAGGGCATGTCCCCCAGCTTACCACCAGTGGGAGGATGCCTACAATGCTCTTGGCAAAGGTAACAGGACTTAAGAGGTCGATTCTTGGACAGTAGAGGTCCTTGTTAAGTGTACTAGATCCCCTTCATAAACTGTCCACCTCTTCTGACCAGGAGTCTGATCCAATCATACTATTCGAAAGGATCACCAAAACACCTACTCTTGTTAGAGGATGTCTCCAAGTTGCTAAACAAAGAAGCAGTGGAGGAAGTCTTCAATGACTCTCCAGGCTTCCTCAGTAATATATTCCTGGTACAGAAGCTGGCGGGAGGTTGGAGACCTGACATAAACATCTCCCTCTTGAACCTCTATTTTGCAGACAAAGTTCAAGATGGAGACCCCAACCTCCATTATCCAGGCCATCAGGAAGAACTACTATCTTCTGACCATAGACCTAAAAGACGCCTACTTTCAGGTCCCCATCCGTCCTGCCTCGAGGAAATACCTAAGGTTTTCCTTTTGAGACAAGGTTTCCCAATTCAAGGTGCTGTGCTTTGGCCTATCTACAGACCCTCAAGTCTTCACCGAAGGCTTTGTCCTTGTCTCAGTTGAGTACAAGCCATGGGCATCAGGCTCACGAGATACCTAGATGAATGGCTCCTCTTAGCAAAATCCCGAGCTCCCCTGCTGAAACACTGAGACCTACTACTGGATCTGTGCAAGGAGTTAGGGGTCCATCTGTACCTGCAAAAGTCCAGCCTCATCCCCAATCAGACGATCCGGTATCTGGCCATGGACATAGACTTGATACAAAACAAAAGAGCAAGGTTCAGGACATTGACAACAACCTTTCTGAAAGGAAACCTCCTGCCTGCCCATGTCAAGCTTCAGACAATCCTGCAACTCTGAAGCAAGTACCTCAGGTGGTGATATCAGACCTCTTGTGGTGGCTGGACAAGAAGAACCTGTAAGTGGGAACCCACCTTCAGGTTCCTACCCCACAGCGCATGCTTTTCACAGATGCATCTTGCCAGGGGTGGGGTGCTCATCTAGGAAAGAAACAAATCTTGGGCCTATGGTTAGAAGAGGACAAGAGTTTCCACCTAACTTTCCTAGAAAGGGAAGTGGTGCAACTAGCATTATTCCACCTCACAAGACTGACAGGTCACTCCACGGTGTTGAGTGACAACTCCACGGTAGTGACCAACATCTCCAAAAGAGGTAGTGTAGCCCCTCTCCTGCCATCCAAACTAGCAGGAGAGATTCTCAAGTGGACACACTCCCAGACGATCTCTCTCTCTCTGAGGTTTATCCCCGTGAAGAGAAACATCACTGCAGACCACCTGAACCGTCGAGGGATGATAGTTGGTTAAGAATGGTCTTTGCTTCTTTTAGTGGCGAAGAGACTTGTGACTTTGTGGGGTTCCCATCTTTGGACATGTTTGCCACCCACCTGAATCACAAACTTCTCGTGTATTGTTCTCGAGTCCCACACCAACTGCAGTGACGCAAGATGCATTTCAACACCCATGGGAAAGTCTAGACTTTCATGCCTTCCCACCATTGTCTGATTCATCAGACATTGAATAGAATCAGGACATCCAAGGGAGTCAGTAACTATATGCTCAGGTACCAGATAAAAACTCAAGCTTGTCGTAAAACTTTTAATTTCGACCTGTAACATTATAAAAGTTAGAATAACATACCCATTTTTTTTTTTTTTTTTTTACGTATCACCTTAGCAGAAACATTAATTCTTATCAACACATGAACAAACATATATAATTTCTCACTAATAATTATCATAACAATAATGTCATCACACAATCACCGTTACCAACAAGTTAAAAGATAAGTAACAATTAACTGCAAAAAGTCACTTACAACAATGCCTCCTCTCTGATACCCAGCAGATTTCTCGTGCATTAAATATCGGCTAATTTCTTCTATCAGCTCTTACGTTAACACATCCTAAAATCCAACATTACTACAATATAGTAGAGGAACAATGTCAAAATGCCGATAAGACTATTCAACCGAAACATATCCATAATTTACAAATCTCATTACACAAACAATAGCATACCTTAAAGAACACAAGCTACATATCAACACCATTTGCTTGCATGAGTGCACAGCTGCACTCCTCAGCAACTACGCACGAACAGTTGGTTACGTGCACAACCTCCACCTGCCAGTCACTGGCCACGTCGACAGTCGACAGTACCACTGCCCACCGTCACAATTTTACACTGTCGTCAGTGAGCATGCGCAAACTTCACAAACTTGAACATTACTAAAATACTTAAAAATAATTATTAGTGTTTAACTAATAATACACTCCCGCCTCCTTTATTGTTCTTCAACGGGTAGCAATACCACCAACTTGTGAACCGATCTCTTGATAACTGTGTCACTTTGTCCCTTATATTTTCCTGGTCTTTGTATTTTGTATCTAATGCTTACATCTCTCACCTTATTGTCTCTGCCTGTTTCTGTATCTACAACCTGCCCCATTTTCCATTTTCCTCGCACAACATTTGTGTCTTTAATCAGAACAATATCACCAGGTTGTACATTTCTTTTATCTGTGTGCCATTTTTGCCTTACAATGAGTGTAGGGAAATAATCTCTCTGCCACTTACGCCAAAAGGTGTCGACAACATTTTGTATAAAGTTCAACCTTTTCTTGGTGTCACCTGATGTAGACCATGAACCAGATGGTACTTTATTACTTGCTCTACCCAAAAGTAAATCGTTCGGACACAAATATGTTCCTAATTCTACATCCATACCAGGTTTTATTCCAATAGTCCTTTCATTCATTAAGTTTGCTATTTCAAAAAATGTTGTCTGCAAATCACTAAATGTCAAGATGGTAGTTCCTATGAGCATTGACAGAGACCTTTTTACAGACTTAATTAAGGCCTCACTTACCCCATTCTGCCATGCAGCATCTGCAGACCGATTAAATTTCCATTTCAAGCCTTCCTTTGCTCCAAATTCAGTGATCTCGTGTATGTTCCAGTTGTTATCACTCTTAAGTTCTTTACTTGCTGATACCAATTGTGAGCCTAAGTCAGAGTGTACAGTATCAGGATAGCCATGAACCGCTGTAAATCTTCTGAAACATTTTAAAAAACTAAAGTATCATATCCATCTACAACATCAATATACACGGCACGTGTAACAATACAATTGAATATAACACCATAAGCTTTACCAGTTGTCCTTTTCTTTACATTATCTTTGATTTGAAAATGTCCAAAAATATCCACAGCAGTGTGATAGAATGCTGGACAAGGACTCATTCTTTCATCAGAAATCTGACCCATTCTTTGACCTTCAACTTTGGCATCCAGTTTCCTGCAAAGAATACAACCTCTCTTTATCGATCTTATGATTTTACGTGCTGAAGGAACCCAAAATTTAGACTGAAGCTTACATAGTGTAACATCAACTTCAGCATGATCCAACCTGTGTAAATAACTAATGTACAAGACTGTAAATGGATGCTTACCAGGTAATAGAATGAAGCTATCTTGGTTCCAATTATGTTTCAACCATCTTTCCATTCTTTGTCCTACCATAATTGTACCATCTTCAGCTTGAAATGGTCCTAATCTTTGAAAACATTTTTTCCAGTTCTCAGGAAGACTTTTTTGTGCTTGCATAATCCAAAACCTCTCAGCTTCCTTAAGTGATCTAGGTTCAAGTTTCTTTAGAACACCCTTAAAAGATTTCACCTTAACAATGTTAAATATCCTAGCAGTGACTGCAATTAACATATTATAGTTGTTGAATTTCGACGCATCAATTATGGTTTCTTCATGAACAGAGTATTGTGCAAGATAAACATGAATTCTATCAGGTAACTCACAATTCACCGATTGACTGATAGGCCACACTTCTAAAGGAAGGGCCATGAACTCTGGACCATATTTCCATGAATAGACAACTGCAACATTTAAAGGGTCCTGGGGTCTGGTCAATAGATCAGCAGGATTTAATCCAGAAGCAATCCACCACCATTCATTTGGGTCACTTTTTGATTGAACTTCTGCTATTCTAGTGGCTACGATAGTTCCAAAGCCATAAGATTCCTTTTGGATTTGTGCTCTAACAATGGAGGAATCTGTTATGTGCATTACCGAACTAAATTTATATGTCATTTCATCTTCAATGGCTTTACGCATCCTGCACGCTATAGCAGCTCCACACAATTCAAGCCTTGGAATAGATAACTGTCAACTAGGGGCTATCCTACTCTTTGCCACAATGAGCCTGCTCTCAAATGCACCAGACTCTAACTCCCACCTAGCATATGCAACAGCACCATAAGCATTTGTTGAACTATCACTGAAAATAACAAGTAAAGGCAATCCTTTGGCTGAGGTTGGCTTAACATTCCTTTCAAAATAAAGAGTTGCAGTGCCAAATAACTCACAAAAATATGACACCCATTGTTCTTTTAAATAGGAAGGCAAGGGATCGTCCCATCCTAATTTAAAGTCACATTTCACAGTGTCTCGTAGCAAAATCTTTGCTTTTAGTGTGAATGGAAGCAAAAACCCCAGTGGGTCGTAAACAGAACACATCTGACTGACGACAACCCTTTTTGTTAAAACTGAAGGTATATTTTCAACGAAATTCAACTTGTTTAAGTCTGGTTCTGTTCTTACACCCTTATATTTTGGAGAGAAATTTAACTTAGTTTTAAAATAAAACACATCCTTATTGCATTGCCAGTTAAGGCCAAGTATTCTTTCATTACTATTCTGGGACACTTCAAAGTCAGAATGCTCATTATCTCCAGTAATGGTCCATCGTTTAATTTTAAAACTGCCTTTAGAGAGTACATTTTCAATATCTCTAATTAGGCTAAATGCCTCAGCTTTACTCTCAACAGAATGGATTATGTCATCTACGTAGGAATTAGTCATTATCACACGTGATGCTTCTGGGAAGTCTTTTACCGACAATTCTGCAGTATGTCTGAGAGCTAACATTGCAATAATTCCTGAGGGCCTATCCCCGAAACCCATGCATGTCATTACATAGTGATCAGGTTTGCGATTACTTTGCAAATTTCTCCAAACAAATCTATGTACATGTTGTTCTAATTCTGGAAGCTTAATGCAATTATACATTTTGCTTATGTCACCGGCTATGCCTATAGCCTTTTCACGAAATCTTAGTAATATACCAAACATTGAGTTCAAAATATTAGGGCCCTTTGCCCAAAAACTATTTAGAGACTGGCCCATATACTTTGCCGATGAATCAAAAACAATTCTCAATGGGGTTGATACAGATCCTGGTTTTAACACTTCATGATGTTGAATGTATGTGACAGGACCAACATAGTTTTTAACCTCTTCATCGGATAACTTCCGAATTACATTGCGCTTTGTCATGTCAAGTATCTGGTGATTATAAGCTTGAGCATAGTCTGAACCCAGTTTCATCAATCTTTTCTCTGTGCCTTTCAGTCTAGCAACAGCTACAGATACATTATTTTGCAACAGTTTGGGATCCTTAGTCCATGGAAATTTAGCAGACCATTCTCTTCTGTCCGGGTAATACATCAACCCACTTTCAATAAGAGCCAGCTCCTTTTCCTCTTTTATACTATAATTGCCATTGCCTGTTGCACATTTCCCACAACGACAACTACCACATCTGGGATTACAATCAGTTCCTAAGTGTTCAATGGTGAAGAAATCATTTATCTGTGCTGTAATATCAATTACGGGTTCAACAGATATATCATAGTCGGATATTGTACTGGAAACATGATTAATGCTAATGCCTGGATTACTCCTAAACACTGATAAGGTAACAATGTCGGGATGACTGCCATACACACACATTCCAAACTGTGATTCCCTGAGCTGTAAATTTTCAGCCACAGTTTCCTTAACTGTTGGAATTAAAGAGCAATAATCAGAACCAATTAGGAGATCTATTTTCCCATAAGGTCTATCTAATGCACATACATTAACACCCTTGAATAAATGTTTCACTTTTGATAAATCTACCTTACCGACTTGAGATGTAATGTCATCGATTCCATAAGCAGTAACATTGACATCATTCCCATCCTTGTCGGTTAAAACCAGATCATACTCTTTACTACTGTATGTCACAGTTTTGTCGCCCAATTTAGTCACAGCTAATCTGACACATTTTCCTTTCAGTCCCAATGCCTTAGCCACATCATTTCTGATCATTGTTATATCAGTTCCTGAGTCAAATAAAGTTTGTAACTCCTGATTACCACACTTGATCTTGTTAACCATAAATAAAACACCGTTTCTTTTCAGACTTACAAAGGAATTTCCTGTTATGAATCCCTCATGTATAATAGTATGATGAAGTTTCCCACAAGATTCATTGTTAACATCTACAGTATTACATCTGGACTTCTTTAGACATTTTCTTGCTATGTGAACACCTTTAAGGCAATTAAAGCAAATACCTTTCTTCTTTACACTCTCCATTCTGTCATTGATACTCAAGTTCTGGAAAGTTGTACAGTCTAAGATATCATGTCCATCTGAGCCATGATACCAGCACCTATGCAGCCTTGTGTTGTCACTGATCTTATTCCTGTTCCGTTCAGCATTTTCTTCTGTAATTTTAGTGAAAAGGTCAGTGATATTTGTAATAGCATTTTCAAGTCCTGCTATCCTTTCCATTACATCCGACTCTCTTCCTTGCTTTGTACTACGCTGATCTTCATAAGTGCAGGTACAATTCACTTTAGCCTTAATATTATTATTGCTTCTAATATTAGCATTAAGATATTTCATTGATTTCTTTTCACTCAAAAGGTATTCCAACAACTTTCCGAATAGGTCACGATTACCTACACACTCTGCTAACTTAACCCATTCACGCTTCTGAGTAGGTGGTAATAGTTTTTCTATCTGGCTAGTCATGTTAGCAGTATTTAATTCTGAAGCCAAACTCATTTGGTCTAAGTAAAGATAGCATTGCTCAATCTTATCAACCATCCTAATGAAACTCTCACTATCCCCTTCGGAAATAGGTTTAATTGACCTTATGTCCTCTACTACTACATCAATAATGGTTCTGCTGTTCCCAAAAGTTTCATCTAATCGCTCAAACATTTTATCGAAGTCATGATCTGCACCACGAACTGTATCCAAGGCCTCTCCTGAGAGACACTGTCTTAGCACAAAGGGATCTTTCCCATAATTTGATTGCATTAGTCTAAAAAAATCTCTCTTGAAATTGCTATAATCTCTCACATCTCCGTGAAACCTAGGCACATCAATCTGTTTTACTTTTAAAACTTTTTTCACCTGCATTTCGTCTTTAACTTTCACAAATATCACATGAGCTGCACACTTTCTATCTTCTAATGCTTTGATATAAACGTTAGCCTCCTCTATCAATTGAGCATCACAGTTCTCATCTAATAATGTTATTTTCATTAGTAAAATAAATTTTTGAATATACTTACCCGATAATCATGTAGCTGTCAACTCCGTTGCCCGACAGAATTCTACGGAAGGGATACGCCAGCGATCGCTATACAAGAGGGGGGTGTACTCACCAGCGCCACCTGTGGCCAGGTACTGCAGTACTTCTTGTTGACACCACCTCAATTTTTCCTCGGTCCACTGGTTCTCTATGGGGAGGAAGGGTGGGTCAATTAAATCATGATTATCGGGTAAGTATATTCAAAAATTTATTTTACTAATGAAAATAACATTTTTCAATATTAATCTTACCCGATAATCATGTAGCTGATTCACACCCAGGGAGGTGGGTGAAAACCAGTGTACATGTATATCAAGAAGCTAAGTATCCCGTATTTCATATTATCAGTTATTCAAAATAACAATGAAATTATAAGTACCTGGTAAGGAAGTCGACTTGAACCATTACTCTGCCTTTAATAAGTTCGTCTTCCTTACTGAGCGCAGCGTTCCTCTTAGGAGGCTGAACAACTCTAAGGTGCTGAAGTATCAAGGGCTGCAACCCATACTAAAGGACCTCATCACAACCTTTAACCTCGGCGCTTCTCAAGAAAGAATTGACCACCCGCCAAATCAACAAGGATGTGGAAGGCTTCTTAGCCGACCGTACAACCCATAAAAAGTATTCAAGAGAAAGGTTAAAAGGTTATGGGATTATGGGAATGTAGTGGCTGAGCCCCCGCCTACTACTGCATTCGTTGCTACGAATGGTCCCAGGGTGTAGCAGTACTCGTAAAGAGACTGGACATCTTTGAGATAGAATGATGCGAACACTGACTTGCTTCTCCAATAGGTTGCATCCATAACACTCTGCAGAGAACGGTTCTGTTTGAAGGCCACTGAAGTAGCCACAGCTCTCACTTCATGTGTCCTTACCTTCAGCAAAGCAAGGTCTTCTTCCTTCAGATGAGAATGTGCTTCCCTAATCAGAAGCCTGAATAGTAAGAAACTGAGTTCTTAGACCTTGGAAAAGAAGGCTTCTTGATAGCACACCATAAGGCTTCTGATTGTCCTCGTAAAGGTTAAGACCTTTTTAGATAGTACCCAAGAGCTCTAACTGGGCAAAGTACTCTCTCCAGTTCATTCCCCACCAAGTTGGACAGGCTTGGGATCTCGAACGACTTAGGCCAAGGACGTGAAGGAAGCTCGTTTAGCAAAAACCGAGCTGCAAGGAACATGTAGCCGTTTCAGATGTGAAAACTATGATCCTGCTGAAGGCGTGGATCTCACTTACTCTTTTAGCTGTTGTCAAGCACACGAGGAAAAGAGAGTTTTTAATGTGAGGTCCTAAAAAGAGGCTGATTGGAGAGGTTCAAATCTTGATGACATAAGGAACCTTAGGACCACGTCTAGATTCCAGCCTGGAGTGGACAACCGACGTTCCTTTGAGGTCTCAAAAGACCTAGGGAGGTCCTGTAGATCTTTGTTGGTGGAAAGATCCAAGCCTCTGTGGCGGAAAACCGCTGCCAACATACTTCTGTAACCCTTGATCGTAGGAGCTGAAAGGGATCTTACGTTCCTTAGATGTAACAGGAAGTCAGCAATCTGGGTTACAGTGGTACTGGTTGAGGAAACTGCATTGGCCTTGTACCAGCTTCGGAAGACTTCCCCTTGAGACTGATAGACTCTGAGAGTGGATGTTCTCCTTGCTCTGGCAATCGCTCTGGCTGCCTCCTTCGAAAAGCCCCTAGCTCTTGAGAGTCTTTCGAAAGTCTGAAGGCAGTCAGACGAAGAGCGTGGAGGTTTGGGTGGACCTTCTTTACGTGAGGTTGACGTAGAAGGTTCACTCCTAGAGGAAGAGTCCTGGGAATGTCGACCAGCCATTGCAGTACCTCTATGAACCATTCTCTCGCGGGCCAGAGCGGAGCCAACCAACGTCAGCCGTGTCCCTTTGCGAGAGGAGAACTTCTGAAGTACCCTGTTGACAATCTTGAACGGCGGGAATGCATACAGGTCGAGATGGGACCAATCCAGCAGAAAAGCATCCACGTGAACTGCTGCTGGGTCTGGAATCGGAGAACAATACAACGGGAGTCTCTAGGTTATCGAGGTAGCGAACAGATCTATGGTTGGCTGACCCCACAGGGCCCAAAGTCTGCTGCAAACATTCTTGTGAAGGGTCCACTCTGTGGGGATGACCTGACCCTTCCGGCTGAGGCGATCTGCCATGACATTCATATCGCCCTGAATGAACCTCGTTACCAGCGTGAGCTTTCGATCTTTTGACCAGATGAGGGGGTCCCTTGCGATCTAGAACAACTTCCACGAATGAGTCCCTCCCTGCTTGGAGATGTAAGCCAAGGCTGTGGTGTTGTCAGAGTCCACCTCCACCACCTTGTTAAGCTGGAGGGACGAAGTTTATCAAGGCCAGATGAACCGCCAACAACGCCTTGCAATTGATGTGAAGTGTCCTTTGCTCCTGATTCCATGTTCCCGAGCATTCCTGTCCGTCCAAAGTCGCACCCCAGCCCGTGTCTGATGCGTCCGAGAGGAGACGGCGGTCGGGTTTCTGAACAGCCAAAGGTAGACTTCCTTGAGAAGAAAGCTGTTCTTACACCACGCGAGAGTAGACCTCCTCTCTTCGGAAACAGGAACTGAGACCGTCTCTAGCGTCATGTCCTTTATCCAGTGAGCAGCTAGATGATACTGAAGGGGGCGGAGGTGGAGTCTCCCTAACACGATGAACAGGGCCAGCGATGAAAGTGTCCCTGTTAGACTCATCCACTACCTGACTGAGCATCGGTTCCTTCTCAGCATGCTCTGGATGCATTCTAGGGCTTGGAAGATCCTTGGGGCCGACGGAAAAGCCCGAAAAGCTCGACTCTGAAGATCCATACCCAGGTAGACAATGGTCTGGGATGGGACGAGCTGGGACTCCTCAAAATTGACCAGGAGGCCCAGTTCCTTGGTCAGATCCATAGTCCATCTGAGAATCTCCAGACAGCGACGACTTGTGGGAGCTCTTAAAAGCCAGTCGTCTGACGGAGCCGGACACAAGATCATGGTACTGTTGCACAGTCTGTGAACTGTCAACCATGGGGAAGCGAGGAAGTACAGTGACAACCCGAAGCTGTCTAGACTGTCTGGGTCGTACAGACAACTCCTTATCGGGTTGCTGAGGTTGCCGCACTGCGTCACAACAAGTCACTTCTGCTGGTTGTTGAACGTCTTCCCAGTGACACACTGACTCCGTAAACAAAAAATCCTCTAACAAGGACTAAGCTTGGACTGCATGTCTTGCAACACAGCTCAAGGTCTATGGGAGCAGGCGTGGTAACAGACGGGGTTAGCGACTGAAGTGGAACCATTACCTTCCCTGGAAGCATGTTATGCTTAAATAAAAGTCCATAGGAGGCTACGCAGCTAAAGGCTCCTCTCCAAATGACAGAGTCCTCAAGGGAATATCAGAAGGAGGGAGAATAGCACTTTCTCATCTACAGGGACCATATCCGAGAAAAGCTAAGTTCTCTCAGTGAGGGTTTCACTGGTGCAAAAGCAGCAGACTAGAAGGCAACGTTATGAAACTGCATGACAGTCTAGTGAGTTGGCAACAACCAAAGATGTGTGACTGAGAAGCATGCGGTAAGGTATGCAGAGCATGCTGTATGCAGAGCATGCTGTATGTAGAGTATGCTGTAAGGTAAGCAGAGCATGTTGCATGGCGTGTGGCTTATGCTGCATGGGATGAGGCTCATGCTGCATGGGATGAGGCTCATGCTGCTTAAAAGAAATCTGAACCTGACACTAATCTAGCTGTCCGAGGATTTACCTGGTGAGACATCAGTCTCTTTACCAGAGAGTTTTACCAGATTTCCCCGGGCCACCACGTGACACAATTGGTAGTAATTCATTCAAATTACCTCTAATGAGTCAATATGGATAAATATCAACATAACATCGTGTTCAAATAGAAATAAATTTCTACCTCATACTTAGGATCGAACACTAGCCCCTTCTAATGAAAGGCCAGGTCGAAACCAACCATGCCACAAGAGCCCATAGGATGTCGCATAGCATGAGGCTCCTGCCTCATGGGTTGAGGAGGATGCCGCATAGCATGAGGCTCCTGCCTCATGGTTTGATCCTGTGAGGTTCCTGCCTCAAGAGTTGCGTCTGCCTCAAGGGTTGAGGGGGTAGCTGCGCAGAGAGAGGCTCATGCTGCATAGACTGCGGTTCAAGTTGAATGGGAAGAGGCTCAAGCTGAGGAGAAAGTGGCAGATGCATGCGTTGAGGTGGCTGACTCATAGCATGAGGTTCCTGCCTCAAGAGTTGCGCTTGCCTCAAGGGTTGAGGTGGCTGCGCAGAGAGAGGCTCTTGACTCACGAGTTGAGGTTCTTGAGGTGCTTGCCTCGAGAGTTGAGGTTCTCTCGAGGAAAGTGGAGGTGGTTGCTGCGAGAGTTGAGGTGGCTGCCTCAAGGATGGTAGAGGTTGTCGTACCTCAAGAGGTTGCTGCCTCGAGGGTAGTTGTAATGCAAGATACTCCTGCCTCAAGGGTAGAGGAGGTTGTAAGGCATAAGGCTCCTGCCCCCATTGTTGAGGAGGTTGCTGCGTGGTAAGAGGCTCCTGCCTCAAGGAAAGTGGAGGTTGCTGCACAGCGCTGGTATCTGGCAACTCCCAACGCGGCAGCTCACGCATGGAGGTAGCTTGAGGAACCTCAACCTCATACGTCTGGCAGATTGTACTGCGCAGAGGAGGAGGAGCGTTCGCAGGAGGAGGTGTATTAACCTTCTCTGCCTGAAACTCCTGCATCAACACCGCAAGCTGAGACTGCATTGTCTGCAGCATAGACCACTAGAGTTTAAGAAAGACAACAACAAACGGAGCTACTGTCCGTTGAGACTGAGGGTCTAAAACAGCTGGTGCGGCAACAGACGGAGCTACTGCCTGTTGCGATACCACCTTGCCTCTCTGGAAGGTGTGCAGTTGTCGTACTGCAGCAAGTCCGAACTGACCCAGGGCTAATGGCTACACCTAGGAGTTGGACTTGTGCGGAAGGGACCGACTTGCACTTAAAAGCTGCAAGATTTGGTCCATGGTTTCTGCGAGAAACCTCTTCCGCAGACGAGGAATAAAAGGGCTCTCTCGTCTTTGTGTGGGTGGGGTGATCACGTCGGCAACGTGTGTAGATACACCCGAAACCACGGAGGGAAAACGTCTGTTCGTCGATCAAGGCCTGCTGAACCCATAAGTCCTTCGACATTACTTCTCCCCTGGGCTTGGGAGCTTGTAAGAGGTCCCAGACTAGGCGAACAACTGGCACGAACAGACGAACCCTCGAACGCAACACTGTAACACTTTGCGCTTATCACTTATCACTTTTGATTTTCTGTTTGCACTTATTTCACTGAACTCGAAACTTTAAGTGGTTTGTACCTGAAACACGCAATTCTATCCTTCCTTAAAAGTTAGTAATTGCGAAACAGAATTACAATGTAACAGAAAAATCTAATGAAAGATAAATAATTCAGTGGCTGGAAAGAGACTAAACACTAGATCAAATAAACTACGTTTAAAATCTCTCACCGCATAAAGCTTGAGAACAAGAATAAAACTCTAGAAACGTTTACCTTCTTCCCCTAAAGAGACTAGGGAGAAGAGCAAAAACGATAACAACGTTACTCGCTTGAACGAAACGTTTATCCTCCTCTCTCTCCCTCCGTCTCTATCTCTCTCTCTCTCTCTCTCTTGACTTAGAACCTGAGAGAAGAGCCCAATCATATATATCGTTAAAACATATTATTGTTAAAGGAAAAAAACTGAAAGATTTCCCAAATAAAAAGTTCCTTTATTAGAATTAAAACCATTAAGCTAAGAAAGAATGAACAAAACGCTAGAAACGGTTTACTCTTACTGCAACGTGACACCGTGAAAATTCTCTCTCTATCGTAACGATAGAGCGCAAGTTGAACGTTCTGAACGTCAACAACTGCAGAGACAAAACAAAACGTTAGTTCAACTTTGAAAACAGTACGAGACTATCAAAGAAATTCTTTCAAAAACATTTAAATAGCATAATATGTTAACAGGTAAAACCGAAATGACGGGCTCAATGTTAATTAACTTCGGTACCAAGAAAAGACCGCCTACTATTAGGAAAGGTCGAATATAAAAAAATATAAAAATTAATTTTAATAAGTTTATAATAAAAGGAAGTTAATCGAAGAGGCCTATAAAAGGCGGAGAGATATAAAATAAATCTATAACTTTTGTTAAGCAAAATTAAGAAAGAGAGTCTATACTCTCTTAGACACCAACACTTCCGTCTAAGGGAAGGGTCGGCCATTTAAAAGTGAAAGAGAGTTCATACTCTCTTCGTCACCATAATTAATCAAATTAATTCCAAAAGCTAGCTAAGCTAATGATAAAACTTCCTGAATAGCGAAAGCTAAACTCTAGAGCAAATACATCACCAAATCGTGAGCAAAAACTCCAGAATCAACAGCGTATCCATGTAGGTCTAGCCGGAGGCACGACAGAGGAAAAATTGAGGTGGTGTCAACAAGAAGTACTGCAGTACCTGGCCACAGGTGGCGCTGGTGAGTACACCCCCCTCTTGTATAGCGATCGCTGGCGTATCCCTTCCGTAGAATTCTGTCGGGCAACGGAGTTGACAGCTACATGATTATCGGGTAAGATTAATATTGAAAAAATTGCAATACTGTTCATTAGCTAGTTCAACTTCATCATAAGCCTTAACAACACTCGTATCTTTCTTCTAGAATTTCTACAGTAATGCCATTTGATCTAACATATACTCATGAAACTTATCAAGCTTACGTGTTAGTTTTGCCTTTGCGGTTCCCCTCCGCTGTTTGGCCTTCTTCTGTGCTTCCAGTGACATCCTAGCACTATCATTTTCCCCCGTGGAGCTGCTGTTTTTCCCTTTATCTGTCATGATGAGTGTTGTCGAAATATATGCTCAGGTACCAGATAAAAACTCAGCTTGTCGTAAAACGTTTAATTTCGACCTGTAACATTATAAAAGTTAGAATAACATACCCATTTTTTTTTTTTTTTTTTTTTTTTACGTATCACCTTAGCAGAAACATTAATCCTTATCACCACATGAACAAACATATATAATTTCTCACTAATAATTATCATAACAATAATGTCATCACACAATCACCGTTACCAACAAGTTAAAAGATAAGTAACAATTAACTGCAAAAAGTCACTTACAACAATGCCTCCTCTCTGATACCCAGCAGATTTCTCGTGCATTAAATATCGGCTAATTTCTTCTATCAGCTCTTACGTTAACACATCCTAAAATCCAACATTACTACAATATAGTAGAGGAACAATGTCAAAATGCCGATAAGACTATTCAACCGAAACATATCCATAATTTACAAATCTCATTACACAAACAATAGCATACCTTAAAGAACACAAGCTACATATCAACACCATTTGCTTGCATGAGTGCACAGCAGCACTCCTCAGCAACTACGCATGAACAGTTGGTTACGTGCACAACCTCCACCTGCCAGTCACTGGCCACGTCGACAGTCGACAGTACCACTGCCCACCGTCACAATTTTACACTGTCGTCAGTGAGCATGCGCAAACTTCACAAACTTGAACATTACTAAAATACTTAAAAATAATTATTAGTGTTTAACTAATAATACAGTAACCCTAGTGGCCCTAAGGTGGCCGGCAGCAGAGTGGTATTCAGACCTACTGGAACTTCTCACGGAAGTAACAAGAGAACTTTCAGAATGGCCAAACCTGCTATGCCAACCTCACATAAGAAAATTCCACAACGCAGTACAGTGCCTATCCCTATACGGCTGGAGACTATCCGGCGTCTCCTCCAAAAGAAAAGCTTTTTAAAACCCACTGCGAAGCCACTTTCCAGATACCTTCTAAAGTCTTCTGCAGCACTTCCCCGGACAAAGAGGAAAATTTTCTGTGATTGGTGTCATAGGGGGAATATTGCTCCAATCAAAGCCACTACTCACCTGATTGCACACTTTTTACTGTTCCTGAGGAACAAGAAGGCCCTTTCAGTCACCGAGGTAAAAGGCTACCGCTCGGCCTTGAACCAAGTATTCAAACTGAAAGGATTGGATCTCTTTGACTCTTGGGAACTCTCAGCCCTGATTAGAAGTTTCGAGCAGTGTTGACCTTCTTGAGAAATAAAACCCCCTCCTGGGATGTGACTAAGGTCCTGCAGCCTTTGAAAACAGCCCCGTACAAACCTATGCATAAAGCCTTAGACAGAGACCTTACTATTATTACTGTCCAAGCTACAACCCTAGTTGGAAAAGCATAGTGCTATAAGTCCAGGGGCTCCAACATGGAAAAATAGCCCAGTGAGGAAAGGAAATAAGGAAATAAATAAATGAAGAGAATAAATTAACAATAAATCAATCTAAAAAAAAGTAACGTCAAAACAGATATGTCCTATATAAACTATTAACAATGTCAAAAACAAATATGTCATATATAAACTATAAAAAAACTCATGTCCGCCTGGTCAACAAAAAAGCATTTGCTCCAACTTTGAACTTTTGAAGTTCTACTGATTCAACTACCCGATCAGGAAGATCATTCCACAACTTGGTAACAGCTGGAATAAAACTTTCAGAGTACTGCGTAGTATTGAGCCTCATGATGGAGAAGGCCTGGCTATTAGAATTAACTGCCTGCCTAGTATTACGAACAGGATGGAATTGTCCAGGGATATCTGAATGTAAAGGATAGTCAGAGTTATGAAAAATCTTATGCAACATGCATAATGAACTAATTGAACGATAGTGCCAGAGATTAATATCTAGATCAGGAATAAGAAATTCAATAGACCGTAAGTTTCTGTCCAACAAATTAAGATGAGAATCAGCAGCTGAACACCAGACAGGAGAACAATACTCAAAACAAAGTAGAATGAAAAAATTAAAACACTTCTTCAGAATAGATTGATCACCGAAAAACTTAAAAGACTTTCTCAATAAGCCAATTTTTTGTGCAATTGAAGAAGAGACAGACCTTACATGTTTCTCAAAAGTAAATTTGCTGTCGAGAATCACACCTAAAATTTTAAGTCATATACAAATTTAAAGAAACATTATCAATACTGAGATCTGGATGTTGAGGAGCCACCGTCCTTGACCTACTTACAATCATACTTTGAGTTTTGTTAGGATTCAACTTCATACCCCATATTTTGCACCATGCACTAATTTTAGCTAAATCTCTATTAAGGGATTCCCCAACCCCAGATCTACATTCGGGGGATGGAATTGATACAAAGAGAGTAGCATCATCTGCATATGCAACAAGCTTTTCTAGGCCAAACCACATGTCATGTGTATATAGTATGAAAAGTAATGGGCCAAGAACACTATCCTGTGGAACACCGGATATCACATCCCTATACTCACTATGGTGCCCGTCAACAACAACTCTTTGAGATCTATTACTTAAAAAATCAATAATAATGCTAAGAAACGACCCACCCACTCCCAACTGTTTCAGTTTGAAAACAAGGGCCTCATGATTAACACGGTCAAAGGCAGCACTAAAATCAAGGCCAATCATACGAACTTCCTGACCACAATCAAGGGATTTCTGTACAGCATAGGAGATTGTAAGAAGGGCATCACATGCTCCAAGGCCTTTACGAAAACCAAATTGCAAACTAGGGAGTAGATGATTACCTTCAGCAAACCTATTAAGACGTTTTGCCAGAAGACGTTCAAAAACTTTTGATAATATGGGAGTTATGGAAATTGGGCGGTAATCAGTGGGACTTGAGCTACCACAAACACATTTACATAGAGGAGTAACATTTACCAATTCTCCAACAAGTGCTAAAAGCTCCTCTTCTTGCTAACTTGCGCAAAATAACAGATAACTTTGGAGCTAAGAAATCTGCTGTCTTTATAAAAAACAAAGGAAAAATACCATTTGGGTCTACACCTCCATAAGCATCAAGGTCCATCAACAGAGCTTTAATCTCACAAGATGGAAAAGCTAAACTAGTTAGTTTAGCCTCAGGAAAACAGGAATGAGGAAGTTCAAGTTTTTCATTACTCTGTTTACTGTCAAAAACATCAGCCAAAAGGGTTGCCTTTTCCTTTGGACAGTGAGTGACTGAGCCATCTGGTTTAAGCAAAGGAGGAACTGTTGCATCTACACCAAAGAGTGCAGATTTAAGGGTAGACCACCATTTATGTTCCTGAGTTGTACCAGAAAGGGTTTCTTTTATGGTTAAATTGTACTCCTTTTCAGTTGAGGCATAAACTCTCTGAGCAAAAGCTCGAAGTTGAGTATAGTTGTTCCAGGTCAAATCTGATCTGTTACCCTTCCAAAGGTGATAGGCCTCCTGCTTCTCCAAATAAGCACGTCTACAATCATCATTGAACCACGGTTTGTCCTTCACTCGGTACCTTAGCACACGAGAAGGGATACGCCTATCAATTATGTTGACTAGATTCTCATTCAAAGGGACAACAGGATCTACACTATTATATAATTGTGACCAATTCAAGCACAAAAGATCATGCGAAATCCCACCTAAGAGAGTAAGTGAACTACATGGTTATCTCATGTCACATTCCAGAGGGTGGAGAGAACTATCTTCGGCCTTTGTTCCTGAATTTGTAGCCAAAACCCAAATTTCGGTTGATAATATCAGATTTGACTTTTTCATGATCTTGTCTCTCAAAGAGGCAACTGAAAACCCGGTGACATATTACTACGTCCTGTAAGAGCAGTACATAAATATTTAAAGAGGACAATATCTTGGACCTAAAATCTCCAATTTGTTTGTGAGTCCTAGCCACACCAAAGAGTTTTCAGAAACACCATTTCTTTCTGGTTGATTGAAACTTCATGAGAGCCTATAAATCCTTAAGGGTAGCGTCTCCAAGGGCCACCCCTTGAGCACATGATATACATGGGCTTGCCGCAACATTACCATTTCGCAATAACCACTCAGTAGCACTAGTTCTCAAGGCAAGAGTCTGGAAAAGATAAACCACTTTTATGAACCACTACCTTGAAGACTGCACACACAGGTCCTCAGACACTTTTTTCATAGGCCATATTCTTGCTGCATAACAAATAGTCTAACTTTAAGCTGTTATGGGACAAATAACTGTGTTCTTATCCAAGGTATTGGTTATTCTCTGCAATATAAAGGTATACAATGAGTATATAGGCAAATAGCGATTTTGATCGAACATGAAGCCCTCACTTGAAATCTTCCTGATGCAAGTAAGAATACATTGTTTATGTATGTGTATTGGCTGATATATTGATGACATATTGAATACTGTATGTTAATACGAAACTATGTTCATAACGTATCACTTCAACCTGGCAAAGCTCTCTAGAATAGAATAGAAGGCTCTGCCTTGTACGAGCTGGCTGCACTGTTCACAAATAATTGACTTTGCTCTCTTGCTATTACTTTACTAATTTTATCTTGAGAGAGAAGGGCAGACCACCTACCTTTACCGAGACTTCCTCCCACCTAAGGACGACTCGCATTTAAATGGCTCAAAAGTTTGTATCCGTGTAGGAATAAACTACAAATCTTATGTAATTTCAATTTTTTCAAGCCATACAAACCAGAGTTATTTACCAATTTACCAAAGGTCCCACCTCAACTGGCCCTCAAGTCGTTGATACCAGCGCAGCACATCATGTGCAGCAGCAGTTGCCCAGCAACACAGCATGACAAAATCTACCAATTTCTTTTTGATTGTCTGGTGGTAGAAAACGAAACTAAAAGTAACCCCATATGAATGACTCAGGTTTGTATAGCTTGGGAAAGTAGAAATTATATAAAATTTGTAATATTACAGTATTTCATTATCTTATTACAGTATACACACTTTTGACATAATATCCGAGATTTATAATTTCAGCTGAATTTGTTTGTGAGTCCAATGTTTGTAAGTTGAGGACCTTCTGACTTTATTAGAAAACCTCATTATACATAAACAAATCAATGTTTACATAACCTTTGGGTACTGACAAATTTAGCCAACTATGATGATGCACTTCATTGATGTGAGACTTACCATATTGCTTGTAATGGTGTCACATTGTAGGGTGGCGTCCTGTTGTGGGATGTCCATTTGAGGGTGGCGCCCTGTTGTGGGGTGTCCATTTGAGGGTGACGTCCTGTTGTGGGGTGTCCATTTGAGGGTGGCGCCTGTTGTGGGGTGTCCATTTGAGGGTGGCGCCCTGTTGTGGGGTGTCCATTTGAGGGTGGCGCCCTGTTGTGGGGTGTCCATTTGAGGGTGGCGCCCTGTTGTGGGGTGTCCATTTGAGGGTGGCGCCCTGTTGTGGGGTGTCCATTTGAGGGTGGCGCCCTGTTGTGGGGTGTCCATTTGAGGGTGGCGCCCTGTTGTGGGGTGTCCATTTGAGGGTGGCGCCCTGTTGTGGGGTGTCCATTTGAGGGTGGCGTCCTGTTGTGGGATGTCCATTTGAGGGTGGCGTCCTGTTGTGGGATGTCCATTTGAGGGTGGCGTCCTGTTGTGGGTAGCTCCAGTTGTCCCTCCCCACACCATCATCATAGACTGCATTATTTGCCAAGGGTATTATCCAGATACCTGCCAAAGGTCAATAATCAATGTTCAGGAAACTAGATAACTTTAACTGTAAATTCAACTTTCTGGGATATTTTTGAAAAATCAGATTCCTGACAAACTTTTTAGAATAAAGGATTCATCTAGAGGAGTTATTCAACAACATTAATTTAAGAACGAATAATGAGTTATAAGATTTTTTCTAATCAAGATATGTTCCATCAATTGTCTATCAAAATCAACGTGTGTTTTAGAATAAACAATTAAATGAAAAATTTCTTGCAAGTGCACATTTGCACTTTACCACAACAAACTTAATTCTCATATTCTCATCTTGTCTCTCACGCAAGCCATGTCAACATACAATCAGGGGCAAGAGGCTCATCCAAACATCCATCTATCTACCAAGGCACTTCCCCCAATTTTGGTAGGTAGCCGACATCAAACATATATAAAAAAAAGGGGGACCTTTCATCTCTACACTCCTCCCAACCTGACAAGGGACTCCAAGTTTGGCTGATACTATTAGGGTGCCACATCCCACCCACCCCTGTTATCCACCACAGATGAAGCTTCATAATGCTGAATCCCCTACTGCTTCTACCTCTGTGGTCATCCAAGGTGACCGGAGGAAGCAGTAGGCAAATGACCGGAGGAAGCAGTAGGGCCTACCAGAACTACGTCACAATTGCTCGCCATTCATTCCTATTTCTAGCACGCTCTCTTGCCTCCTATCACCCAGAACTACTTCACTCCATCCATCCACCCAAACCTTGGCCTTCCTCTTGTACTTCTCCCATCAACTCTTACTTTCATCACCTTCTTTAGCAGGCAGCCATTTTCCATTCTCTCAACATTGTCAAACCACTTCAACACATTCATATCCACTCTAGCTGCTAAATCATTTCTTACACCCGTTCCAAACATGGATTAATAGAATACTGTATTAAGTAAAAGCTATTTCTTAATGACCTCTTTTTTGTAGTTGGAAAAAATGAAATAGGGGAAAATGTCAAGATGTTTCCTTTAGATTGAAAATAAATCAAGCTTTCAAAATTCATAAACTTAACTCGACATTATACCATTCACAATTCGATGTCGCTGACAAAGTCATTTCCATACATCTACATAGGTCCGATTCGATACAACCCAAGTTTATTATTACTATTATTACAAGCCAAGCGGCAGCTCTAGTTTGAAAACCAAAATAAAACATTGAAAAACTGAACTTGAATTTCTTCCAAAATCAAGAACCTTTTCAACTATCGCATGTTAATTATAGACATTTCTCACTATAGCATAAAGCTCTTGAAAAACTAATATGGAAACTAAACAAGTTAAATATCTACTTTACAAACATCACAATTCATTCATTTCAATGCAATTTTCAATCAATTATCCTTGTTAATTTCTAGATTCAAACTATTACGATACCTTATCAAAAGGAGTTAGCTTTGAGAAGTTAAATCAATTATATATAAATTGTTTTGACTCATTAATCTACAACAATAACGTACACAATAACATGATCAATCAAGCAAGTTTTATATTAAAAATCATTACTGGATCTTTATGAAATGTGACTTTACTGGCGTTTTACAATAATTACTTGGCATTACACATCGTAATGAAAAAATGACTCGCATGCAGTGGAGTTAAAAATGAAAATTACTGTATGTTTAATCTAAGTTATTAAATGACTTATTCTTTTTTAACATGAGTTGTATTGAGCCGACTAAATGTACAGAAATGACTTCAATCGACATGACCAGAGGTTTTGTGACTCTGCTTTGTCTGAAAAGAGAAACCTATTTCAATTAATTTTGAATAGAGGCGTTTGCTACGGTACTCGATAAACTTCATCGGGTTGTCGTAATAAAAATAATAAAAATTCAATTCCAGAAAGTAATAAAATTACTTTAAATTTTAAAAGTCAAAAGTTCAAAATTCCTTAACTTACCTCAACTTTTTCTTATTAAAATTTGATGTGTGAATAGGGATGTCGTTGTTGTCACATTAGTCATTTCCATACATCTATACGTAGTAGATTCGATACAATCCAAGTTTATTATTATTATTATTAAAAGCCAAACTGCAATTAACTTAAACCCAAAACAATACAATAATGAAAAACTTGAATTTCATTCAAAATCTACCTTCTTTTCAACAATCGCAAACGTATCAATTTATAGACATTTATTACCATTGCATAACGCTCTTAAACTAATACGAAAACTATATAAGTCAAATATGACAAATTCATAGATAATATGACAAATTCGAAGATAATTTGTGTTTTTCCTTACCATACAAACCTTAGCTATTTACATTGGGATTACCTTTTAGCGCAGCTGAAATGACGAGCCAATAGTTTTAACGAGGGTTAATTACCCCCCCCGCGCTAGATAGCGGGGGGGTAGGGGAAGGGTAGCTTGCTACCCCTCTCCCCCCACACACCGGTAACTTGCTTCACTTCACTTAGAGGTAGGACTTGACTTGGGGGTCAGGGATGGCGGGCACATATGTGTAAATAGCTTATGGTTAGGAAAAATACAAATTATCTTCGAATGTCATTTTTTCCGTAACCGAAATACAAACCACGCTATTGACATTGGGTGACTTACCCCTTATGAAGGGTGGAAAGTCCCCAGCCTTACTGACTTCGGCTTGCCCGGGGGCTCGATCCCTCAGTGAGCAGCACTAGAGAAAGGGAGCCCCTGTACCTCACAAGTTCCTAGCATCGCTAGGAACGAGTGGCCTACATAAGCAGTGTGTGGAGGAGAGTGTGACTCGTCCTATGAAGTTGACCTTGAGACCTTCAGATAGGAATTCTAGGATAGGAAGTTCCCAATACCACCTCGTCAGGGTATGGGAGACGCAACAGTATTAAGCTTAATACTAGGAGCACAAAGAAGCATGGGTTACCTGCAGAGGTCGAGGTCAGCTATGCGAGGACCAGGATGCTGCTTCCCCAAGAGAGGGGAGAATGAAGAAAGTAGTAAGGGTCAGACATACTCTTTCATTCACGCAGACTAAGACCGGGTAACAACGCCCTCAACCTACTGCTACTTGTCCAAAAAGGAGCCCGAGGTTAGACCAGCTGTTGTGCAGCCACCACAGGGCCGATAGAAAACGTATCGAGGCTCCTGTGGATCACGTCTTGCAGGTAGTGGGCTGTGAAGGTCGTTTGACGCTTCCAGACCCCAGCTTGAAGTACCTGCATCACAGAGAAGTTTCTCTTGAAGGCCAGGGATGTAGCAATACCCCTGACATCGTGGGCCCGAGGGCGACGTGACGGAGGAGGGTCTGGATTCAAGGCATGGTGGATAACCCTTCGAATCCAAGCTGAGATGGTGTTCTTGGTGACCCTCCTCTTAGTCCTGCCTGTGCTCACAAACAAAGCTCGCACCTGAGGACGGACTGCAGCCGTTCTCTTCAAGTAGTGCCTCAGACACCTCACTGGACATAGTAGCAGCTGGTCTGGGTCGTTTGTTACAGAACGGAGACTCGCGATCCTGAAAGAGTCGAACCGAGGATCCGGCACTCCAGGATTCTGAGTCTTGGCAACAAACTCAGGGACGAACCTGAACGTTACCTCCCCCCATCCCCTTGAATGGGCGATGTCGTACGAGAGACCATGAAGTTCACTAACCCGCTTGGCCGAAGCCAAAACGAGTAGGAAAGCCGTCTTCCATGACAGGTGGCGATCGGAGGCCTGGCGTAATGGCTCGAAGGGTGGTCTCTTAAGAGACCTGAGGACTCGAACCACGTTCCAAGGAGGAGGTCTCACTTCCGACTGGGGGCAGGTAAGCTCATAGCTACATATGAGTAAAGAGAGTTCTAGCGATGAAGAAATATCCACGCCCTTCAGTCTGAAGGTCAAGCTTAAGGCTGAGCGATAGCCTTTCACTGCCGAGACAGAAAGGCGCATTTCTTCCCGCAGATAAACGAGGAAGTCCGCTATTGCTGGAATAGTGGCATCGAGTGGAGAGATACCCCTTCCACGACACCAACCACAAAAGACTCTCCACTATGCTTGATAGACTCCCTCAGAGGACCTTCGCAGGTGCCGAGACATTCTCTCCGCAACCTGTTGCGAAAAGCCTCTCTCCGCGAGGAGACGCTGGATAGTCTCCAGGCATGAAGCCGAAGCGAGGCTACGGCCCTGTGAGGGACGCCGGAGTGGGGTTGTCTGAGAAGCTCGTGTCGTGGAGGAAGCTCCCTTCAAACCATGTGTTGGTTTGAAGTCAACTTCAAACCAACACACAAGCTGTAGAAAAGAAAAAGCAGAAAAATTAAAGGCTGTCACGAGGACAATGAACAGACACGTCTGATCACCGCCGAGCCAAAAGTGAAGTGAAGCAAGTCACCGGTGTGTGTGTGTGTGGGGGGGGGGGGTAGATTTACCATGATCACTAGATCTTGGCAAAGTCCCAGAAGCTTGTCTCGGTGTCGAAGAAGGGTCAACTCCAAGTCTGCCAGGATCAGCCAGTCGTCCAGATAACGGAGGAGACGGATGCCGATCCTGTGTACCCACGAAGATATCAGGGTGAAAACACTGGTAAATACCTGAGGTGCTGTGGAGAGACCGAAACACAGCACCTTGAACTGGTAGATCTTGTTGTCTAGGCTGAATCTTAAGTACTTCCTTGACGACGGATGGACTGGGATCTGGAAGTACGCGTCCTTCAGGTCCAGTGTACACATGAAGTCTTGTGGTCTCACTGCAAGTCTGACTGTGTCTGCCGTCTCCATGCTGAATGGGGTTTGTTTGACAAATCTGTTCAGAGCCGAGAGGTCGATGACTGGTCTCCAGCCTCCAGACGCCTTCCTTACAAGAAAGAGTCGACTGAAGAAGCCAGGGGAACCGTCGACGACCTCCTGGAGAGCGTCCTTCTTTAACATGGTCTTTACTTCTGCCCGTAGGGCTTGGCCCCTTGCCGATCCCATGGCAAAGGAGCTCAACGACACTGGATCCGCTGTCAGGGGAGGTAGAGATGTTGTGAACGGGATGCGATATCCCTGAATGATTACGGAAATCGTCAAGGAATCGGCCCAGAGTTGCTGCCACCTGATTCTGCAACTTTGTAGGCATCCCCCCACTGGTGGATATGCAGGGGGATTGCCAATCCTAGCGTTTGCGGTCTCGGCCACTCCCCCTAGGATTTTTCCCTCCCCTGGAGGACTTTTTGCCTTTCTTGTCTTTGACAGGAAAGGGCTTCGACACCGTTACCTTTGCTGTGACTGCAGGTTTCGTCGTCTTGGACAGGCGAGGTTGTTGAGGTGCTGGAGGTTTATGGGCTTGATGTAAGAGCCCTATGTAGGAGAGAGTCCTGATTGGACTTCCTCCACCTCTCAGCTGCCTGTTCCACGTCTTTAGGCTCAAACAGATTCTTTCCCAAAAGGGAAGAATGTCTGAGCCTGCTGACCTCGACGGCTGGGACCTTCGTGTGGAACCTCTCTGCCACCGCATCACGTCGTTTCAGGATGGAATTGGCCCACAAGTTCGAGACTTGGCGGGCCAGAAACTCAATGGTGCGGGTGCCCGAAAGGAGGAAGGTCTCCAGGGCCTTCCTGGTGCTCTCCTTAGACAGGTCCTCGGATCGCAACAGGATGCCAAGAACCCCCAGCCAGACGTCCAGCCATGAAGTACCCTGCATGGCACACTTCGCAACCTTCTCCTGACTTAGGATCTCTGTCGTCGAGAAAGACACTTGCCAGCTAGAGAGCCTCTCTAGAGGGACTCCCTTGGTGAGCTCTTCCACCGAATGGTGCAAGGGGAGAGCTAGGCAAAACTCCTCCATGATCTCAAAGTACCTCCTCTGGTGGATACGAGGAGGAGGGAGGAGCTTGTTGCCAGCAGTCGAACGGCTGGAGGCGGCGAGTTCGGAGAGCTGGCCCTCAACATTATCCCTGGCACTCTTCACCCCTTGGGACCAGGGCAAAGCCGCACTGGCCTTTTCGGGTTTCTGAGTGCCAAAGCCTCAGTCCAGTTCCATGTCCTTGTCCTCTCGAAGAGGAATCTCAGGGTCCGGGAACCCGTTGAGATGCCTCATCAGGGTCAGAACCTGCCAGAAGGTATGCTCTGACTCCTGTGGCTCCCCTCCTGGAGAACTGGCAGCAAAGTCTCCCGTCCCCAAAGGCTCTTCTTGGGGAGACACGTGGACGTTCTCTGCGGGTCTTGTTGGCTTTGGTCGAATCCTTGAGGATGACTTGGGGATGGTTTTAGACTCCTTAGGCTCCCTCCTGGGAGGAATACAGGACTCCAACAACGACGTCTGTGGGCTCTTCTCCGCCCCAACCCGGGACGATTCTCCTGCACGAGGTGGGGTTTCTCCCATTAGTGCAATGGGAGAACGTCTCACCTCAGTACACTCCCCCGAGGACGGAAAATCCTCGTCCACAGGAGAGGGAGAGAAAGTCTGGGGGGGGGGGGGAAGAGCCTCCCTCAAGGACTTCCGAGGAGCCAGCTTGGCCCTGGGAGAAGTTACCACGACTTCTACTCCTCCCTTCCTCTTCAGTGGGGTTGGAGCTGCCATTGATTTGAGGCCCAACTCAGAGAAGGCAGGTTTGAAAGCCTGCGTGACGGCTCTGACAAGGGGCCCGAACCATGGCTGCTTACTGACAGCTGTGCTGTCAGAGACTCCCTCTGAAGGGAAGGGGATCGGGCGATCCTTCAGAGTAGAAACAACTGGGCCTGCCTGAAAAGAAAGGGAAGAAGGAGGTTGGTTTCTGGGCCTATCCGGAGTATTCCCCTCCTCCTGCGGGAGCGCTGATCTGCGCTTGCGGGGAGGGGGGACATGAAGATGACGACCTGGAGGCTCTCGTTCCTGTAGCTTCGCGCAGGGGCTCGCACAGTGAATCATGTTGGGAATCACGCGATGGGATTTTCCTTGGTTCGTGCTCACCGCACTGGCGCGTGGAGATGATGGCGAGGGGGCGCGGGCGGGCGCGGGCGAGCGCTGGCGCGGCGATGATGGAGTGTGCGGGCGCGTTGACGCGGTGGTGATGGAGCGCGCGGGCGCGTTGACGCGGCGGTGATGGAGCGCGCGGGCACGCAGGTGCGAAATCTGGCGAAAGCAGAGGAAGCGCCGAAGGGTGTGCAAGCTCTTGCGCGCGCGGAGGCGATAGCTCGCACGCGCGTGGGCGCTCAGGAACTCGGCGAGTTCTAGAAGGTGCGCGCGCACGCGCAGGGAAATACCCCTAGCACGTGGGCGCGCAGGAGCTGTGACAGGTGCGCGTGATGGAGACTGCGCGCAATGGCGCGTAGGCGAGGCCCGATGGCGCGTAGGCGAGGGCTGACAAGCAGGCGAGGCCCAAGGCGCGTAGGAGATAGCTGACGGGAAGGAGAAGAAAGATTCTTCCCTCCTGCGCCCAGATCCGGAGATCGTGGGCGTGCAGGCGAACGCTGGTGCGTACGTGAAGAGCGCTGGCGAGCAGATGTGCGCTGGCGCGCAGGTGAGCGCTGGCGCGTAGTCTCAGCCACAGGAGATCACTGGTGCGTGTCCCTGGAACAGGTGGTTTCTGAAGTGCAGTCTCAGGAACAGCAGGAGATCGCTTGCGCGCCATAGCGCGTGGGCGTGCAGGAGAGCGTTGGCGCGCAGGGGATACCTGGCGCTTAAGGGACTTACTCACAATGTGAGAAAGCCCATTTTGCCCCTAGATGGAAGTTCAGCAAGTCTGGCAGGTGAAGGAGATCCTGAACGATCTGCAGAGAGGTCCAGGGATACAGCTGCGGGGGACTGCGAAGACGAAGAACCGAAGAGGCGCCTCCTAACTCGCTTGTGGGGAGAAGGAAGGCCTCTACGGCGAAGAGGAAGGCGAGTTTTCCATCTGATACGTCCTCTGGAGGCAGCAGGCAGACCATCGGCAGTCCTCTGAAGAGGATTCTGTCAGTGAACTCCCCCGATGGGGAGAATCACCTGCAGGAGAGACCGTTGGAATTAGCTCCTCCCTCGAAGGATGTTCGGAGGGGGGAACTAAGCCTTCAGCTGCATCAGGAACCATAGCAGGGGTTTGACCTAACTTGTCGGAAGCCCCTGCCACAACAACGTCGACGATAGACAAGAGGATCAACCTCTGCTACCGCCGGCGACTGTTTGACAGCAGCCCCCAACCTGATTATGTCAAACAGGGCTTCCTTGGAGGGCGAACCCTGAAGCCCCAAGGAAGCCCAAAGCTGCAACAAATCATTGTTAGAAACATTATCAGAAATATCCTCCCCCAGGGGAGGAGGAGGAGGAGCTGCCTCGCTATGGGAGGCAACTCCCTCTCCCGAACCCCGGGGTTGGTGAACGAAAGTACGGCCTACGCTACCACTTGACGGCCCCTCGGAAGAGACCGATCGAGTGGGAGCTCCGAAGGAGGTTCGGGCTACGGAAGAAGAGGAAACCCCTGGAGGAGAAATATCCCATTTGGACTTCTTCGTCCGGCTCCGGGAAAATCTCTCCCACTGGGGGAGAGACCACTCCCTACACTCACCGCATACTTTATTTCTTTCACACCGTTGGCCCCTGCAATAAGGACATAAGGTGTGAGGGTCTGTGTCCACCGCCGACATAAACGTTCTGCAAGGGCCGTCAGGTAAGCCAGGACACTTCCGCATGGTAGAGGCCAACTTCCAAACACACTGAAAAGAAAAAGCAAAAAACAAAGATCAAAGGCTGTCATACAAGCGAGGGTGGGAGCAGACGCGTCTGATCGTCACCTGAGCCAAAAGCAAAGTGAGCTAATCACAGGTGTGTGAGGGGGGGAGGGGTAGCCCTAACCCCTCGCTAACTAGCGAGAAGGTAGTAAGCCATTCGTTCAAATTCTAATGGCTTGTCATTTCAGCTACGCCGAAAGTAATACCCATATTAAATAGCGTGGTTTGTATTTCAGTTACGGAACAAATCAGTTTTACAATCACTACAACTTACTTAGTAATCTTAACAATTTCAATTCAATTATCTTCATTAATTTCTGGAATCAAACTACTACTATATGTTATAAAAAAAGGAGTTTGCTTCTGGAATTTAAATAAATGATTCAAATTGTTTTGACTCATTAATTCAAAACAAGAACGTACAAAATAGCACGATCTATCAAACGATTTTTACAAAAGGCATAACGTTTAGAAAAAAAAAAATTAACATTACTTTACACCTGTTTCAAAACCTCTTGACATTACATCTCATAATAAAAAGATTGAAAAAAAAATACTGAATCTTTATACTGTAGAATGGAAATTAATACGACTTTACGTGTTTTTAAGACTTTCTTTGAATTACATTGTAAGAGAAAAAGGACTTCGTCACACGCAGTGAACTTAGAAATGAAAATAAACTTATTCAACACTTGACTCATTCTTTGAGTTAACTTTAAATGTATTGAACCGACTTGAATGTACAGAAATGACCTCAATCAACATGACCCTTTTTGTGACGGTGCTTCGTCTGAAAAGAAAAACTGGTATTAATTATTTTTTAAGAGTAGCTTCCTCAGGTACCCCAAAAACCAGTTGTAATAAAAAAAATAACAGTATTTCAACCCGTAAATATAGTTAATAAAACATAGCAACACAATAAAAAAAAATATCACCTCTGCAGTAACAAAAATCAACACAGTACTACTGTATTATTATTACTTGCCAAGAAGGCTATAAACCCAACGGCTCCAATATGGAAAAATAGTAGTGAGGAAAGGAAGGAAATAAACTACAAGAAAAAAAAATGAAGACAATCCAAAAATATTTCAAGAAGTTACAACATTAAAACCGATCTTTTGTATATAAGCTATAAAAAAGACACGTCAGCCTATTCAACATAATCGCCACATTAACAAACATTTATAAACTCACACTAACAATTATCAGCATAACCATTACGTTATTACAGTGTCACAATTCCTACCAAGAAATTAAGATAAGTAACAAACTACAAAACATTCACTTACAACAATGCTTCATTTTTGATCCCCAGCAGAATTCTTGTGTAACAAATGTCAGGTAATTTCTCCTATCAGTTGTAGCATAAAATAGAAACTATAAATGCAGCCATTTCTATTCCAATGCAGGAGCAAACAAATGCTTCAAACATATTGTTAATCATGTATCATTAACACATACAGCCTTAAAGAACACAGGCTACATGTCAAACCCTTTGGATTGCAAGAGGAGTGGGCAATAGCACTTCACGCCGGATTCTCCGTTCTTTTGATGTGATAATCAAATTTGTACATTTTATATTAAGATTATTATTCAATGGTTTTTGTACCAAAAGAAACAAATTTAAACCTAAGCCTGGCTAATCCGCCTCAGGCATTTTCTGTACTACTTGTACATCCGCAAGTCTCGATGTAGTCCGGCTCTCGTTAATAAATAATGTGTCGGAAACTGTCTCTTTGTACCCTCACAACTGATGACCCCAGAGCAGAAATGCCCTTGGACACTCCTTTCCATTAGCGGACTTAAAACAGCGCTCGCTTGAGTGTTTTGGATCGTGAAGTACAAAGAGACCGCCATTAATGGACTAAATATGGCGCTCTCACAAGCTTTTTGGCGAAAAAATTTCCGATGCCCGAGTTTACCGGTTTTGCGGCTGACAAGACCACCGTATCCAACCCAACCGTGACCTTGCCTGCTGAAAAACACGCCAACCTGGGGAACATCAAGCTCCCGCCATTCTCTCACAAAATCGTCTCGACATGGCTGACCCGTGCAGACGTTAAATTTCGCATCGCGGGACTCACCCAGGAGACCGACCTTACCAACCTCATACTGTCAGCGCTACCAGAAGATGTATTTGACAGGTTGGCACAATGGATCGAGTCCTGGGCAGGTCGTCCATCATACACAGAACCTTGGCCAAAGCTTATAGAGCTCTACTCTCCGCCCGTACCTGAACGTGCCCACAGAATTTTCAACCTAATGCAGCAACCCCTCGGGGACCAATCTCCGACAGAAGCGTGGGAAGAATTGTAGAATTTAATTTTCCTCCCCGGCCGAGACGCAGACGGAAACAGAAGGAAGATCGACCTAGACAGAGAAATCTTTCTACGTCGCCTTCCACCAGAAGTCAGGATCCAACTCCCACAACCCCACCAGCTGGAAACAGACGACCTCATCAGGAGAGCACAGCATCTCTTAGACGCGACTAGAGCTTCAAAGCTCGCGTAACCCACACTCTCAGCGAATTATCAGCGAAAAATTCCACCTCAGACCAAACCTGTGCCGCCATCACAAGGCCAAACTACCGCAACCACGAACTAACATGGTGTTACTACCATAAAAGATTTGGCAAAGATGCAAAACGTTGCATGCCGCCCTGCTCATTTCCAAAAAAGGGCCAAGGCGACCACGCAAAGTGGCCGCAACCTTCGCCCCACGCACACGGACTTATACATCAAAGACGGCCTATCAAACAAAAGATTCCTGGTAGACACAGGGGCCACCCACTCCATATTGCCGCCTACAAAAGCCAAAAAGAATCAACCAATTGACTCTTCAACAAGCCTTACAGCAGCCAACGGCACACGTATAAAGAGTTACAGGATGAGACAGATGAAACTGCATATTACAAAGGCCCTTCACTTGGAATTTTATCATCGCTGATGTTACAAACCCTATCCTAGGAGCAGATTTCCTAGGCCATCACAGACTCCTGGTCGATATCGCCCAGAAAAGATTAATAGACACCGATTCATTACAATCCACAGCCTTAACCCTGGGCCCTTCAATACCTGCCGCTCACTCTTTTTCTACCCACAGATACAACATCCTCCGCCATGAATTCCTGGACGTATTCAAGCCCGAGTTACGACTGACAACAGGAAAACCTGCTAGGCACGGCATCTACCACCACATAACAACGAGGGTCCCCCCAATGCTTGCAAACTTCCGTTGCCTACCACCTAACAAACTCCAAGACACAAAACAGGCCTTCCAGGAGACGGAAAGAATGGGCGTAAGCAGGAAGGCCTCCAGCCCATGGGGCTCCCCTCTCCATATGGTAAGGAAATCAGACAGGACATGGCGTCCGTGCGGAGATTACAGACGGCTTAACCTCGTCACCACACCTGACCATTATCCTTTCCCCAACATCCAGGACCTCACCGGAGCCCTGAATGGGCCAAAAATCTTCTCTAAATTGGATCTTTTAAAATCCTACTTTCAGGTCCGTCAACCCAGACGACATTCCAAAGACGTCCATCATCACCCCCTTCGGACTCTACGTCTTTGCTTACTCTACTTTCGCACTCGGGAATGCCGGGGCGACGTTCCAGCATCTGATGGACAGCATCCTGGGGGACTTGCCATTTTGCTGCTGCTACGTAGACGACATCCTGATATTTTCAAAATCGCAAGACAAACATCTTCAGCACATTCGAACCGTTTTCCATCGACTCCAGGACAACGGGCTAATTGTACGATTTGACAAGTGCACTTTCGGCGCTGATTCCATCGACTTCCTGGGCCACATAATCTCCAACGAAGGCATACATCCTAACATAAACCAAGCTGATAGAAGAATTCCCACCACCAAAAACCATCAAAGAACTACAAGAATTCCTCGGAATGGTTAATTATTAGAAGTTTTATCCCTAACATAGCAGGTATCTCAGCGCCACTGTCCGATGTCCTAAAGGGTAACCGAAATCGTTGTCCTGGAACGCAGAGCACCAGTCAGCATTCAAAAAGACGAACGCAGCCCTCGCCAAAGCTACAATGTTGGCCTTCGTCACCCCAGGAGCACCCCTGCAGCTGACCACTGACGCCAGCAACACCGCCTTAGAACAAGTGGTCAACGGCGCCCTGCAGCCTATTGCCTTCTTGAGTTAAAAACTCAACGGCGCCGAGCAAAAGTACAGTACTTTCGACAGAGCTTCTTGCAGTTTACACAGCGGTAAAACACTTCAAGTACCTTTTAGAAGGTACCCCTTTCACCATTCGAACTGACCACCAACCACTTGTCCATGCCTTCACAAAGACAGGTGACGCTTGGTCAGCCCGTCAACAGACGCACCTCGCCGCCATCGCAGAATTTGGATGCACACTCCAATACATACCAGGGGAGAAAAATCCGGTGGCCGATGCCCTCTCCAGGATAGAAATAAACGCCGTCCACCCTGGCATTGACTACGAGGACCTGGTACATGAGCAACAACTTGACACATTAACTCCAGCCTACCGGACAGCCATCATGGCTCCAAAACGGGAAGACGTCCCGTTAGGGTCATCTAACACGGGCCTCCTCTGCGATGTCAGTACAGGCCATCCCAGGCCCCTGGTGCCCTCCTCTCGAAGAAAAGCAGTCTTCGATATAGTACATTCCCTCTCCCATCCCTCGGGCAGAACGATGGCAAGAATCATATCCACCAAATTTATATGGCACGGGATGAGAAAGCATATCACCCAGTGGGACCGCAGCTGCATCAACTGCCAAACAACCAAAATTTCCCGACACAACATCAGAAATCAGGAATTTCAAGCAACACATGAGATGTTTCGGCCACGAGCACATCGACGACGTTGGCCCCCTTCCGGAGGGGACCGCTTCCTGTTGACAGTCATCGACAAGTCCACCCGGTAGATCGAAGCAACCCCCATGCAAGATTCATAAACACCCTCCTTTCAAGTTGGATCAGGAGGTTCGGTGTTCCAGACGACATTACAACCGACAGGGGGCCGGCCTTCCTGTCAGATGCCCTCACAAAATCACTTGGGATCAACACCCACAGCACAACCCCCAACAACCCCGCTGCCAACGGAATGATCGAACGGGCCCATCGGTTCCTCAAAGCTTCCCTGATGGCCCGTTGCTCTGATGACAATTGTTAGGCCCAGTTACCCTGGGTCCTCCTAAGACTACGCACCGCCCCCTGATCCATCAGAGAACCATCATCAGCAGAAAAAGTTTACGGAGAAACCATAGCCGTGCCAGGAGAATTCTTCCCGGTGTAGCAGGAAATTTTTCCCCCCGACTGAAATTCCCCAAGGGAAAATTAGCCTACGATCGATTTACAGCTATGATAATGGTCAGAAATGTAAAATAAGAACAAGATAACCAGTTGGAGAAATATATGGATCATGTATGTGGCTGAACATAGGCCAAACCCGATTGATTATTTAACACATTTAAGATTTGTAAAAGGGTACAGAACCTAACAAACCCACCTAACCTAACCTAGTAGTTCCCAGGTCACAACCACTAGCCGGGAGCAAGCCCCGGACTCCCTTCCCAGGTCACAGCCACTAGCCCGGGGCAAGCCCCCGGACCCCCTTCCCAAGTCACAGCCACTAGCCTGGGTCAAGACCCCGGACCCCCTTCCCAGGTCACAGCCCCTAGCCGGGGGAAAGCCCCCGGACCCCCTTCCCAGGTCACAGCCCCTAGCCGGGGGCAAGACCCCGGACCCCCTTCCCAGGTCACAGCCCCTAGCCGGGGGCAAGCCCACGGACCCCCTTCCCAGGTCACAGCCCCTAGCCGGGGGCAAGCCCTCGGACCCCCTTCCCAGGTCACAGCCCCTAGGCGGGGGCAAGCCCCCGGACCCCCCTTCCCAGGTCACAACCCCTTGGATTATCCCAATATCAGCCTTCATCATAAATTCTTTAAACAAACAGGCATTTTTTTTTTTTATTTGCATTTGGAGATTTAAAGTTACGTCTGCACAAATTTCTTGAATTGACGATATATATACTAAATAATTTGATTATTCCCTCACATTCTTCGAAATCAGCATGTTTGTTTTCTAAGCAATATTGCATGGGGTTTGATACGGATTCACTAAGAAACTCAGACTGAGCTGCACGCTTAAAATTCATTGTTCTTTTCATCCGCGCAATATGTTGTGACCTCAATTTATTGCCTAAATGTAATCCTTCATTCTCTTGCAATTTGTGCAGCTTTTCTATGAAATCCCATTGAATTTTATTTCCATGGCAAACGAAAAAAAAAATAATGGTTACCTCCACCAAGCAAAGGGGGAATCTTGGCCCAGAGGGAGGAATATTATCCTGGGACAAAGTTCCCCCGAGGGATATATATATATCCTGGGCCATATTTCCCCGGGGGATATATATCCTGGGCCATATTTCCCCGGGGGATATATATCCTGGGCCATATTTCCCCGGGGGATATATATCCTGGGCCATATTTCCCCCGGGGGGTTTTCGGACGGGGGAAAACAACCATAACACCGGCACCATCCAACGAAAGCGACCAGACTCCGGAAAGAATCAGAAACATTGTAAGCAAATTCACCATGTCACAATAAAAACGTTCATGCCGCCAGATCTACGGACGTGCGACTTCGTTTTCATCCGCGACGAGGCCCACCGGCCCCAACTAAGACGCCCATACAAAGGACCCTACCGAGTCATCAACAGAACCCCAAGGCATACCTTCTGCTCATCCACGGAAGAGAAGACTGGATCTCGATTAACATGTTAAAGCTAGCATTCATCATTAATGACGAACAATTCACTGACAAAACAGGCCGTCGACCAAGGATACCTCCCCCCCACAAAAAAGTCATTCCTCTACAGGACGCTGATACTTGGAGGGAAAATATTAATCCTCCTAGCTCTGATTTCAAGGCTCTAAAATCTAGAAATGTTAATGAGAAATTTTCCCACCTGCTTACATGTTAAAGCGACTAGTACTCTTATTATAATTAACAATTTACAAACGTGAATTGAATATCAAGCCACGAACGAGAAACCTCATAGACTTCATGGAAGTTGGTACTACTGTAGATGCATTCATTTATACTTATGTACATAAGAAATTCCTCCTTGCCCGATAACTTACGTGATACTTAGACACCTGCCTTAATTTATTTACTACAGTAATAAGAGCCGTTAAAAAAAAAGGTTAGTAAATTACAATTACGATAATGCTAGCATTATGTGTCAATAGTTGAAGTTTTCTATTGACGCAAATTAGATTTTCGCATATAGTTAAAAGAGGACAAACCTTAAAATTGAAAAAAAAAATAAAAATAAAAACACATATGACCGCCCCTACCCCGGACAAAAATTAAGGCAAATTCTTGGGCGCACTTGATGGATTGCGCTATGATGAAGAAGATAGTCCATATGGACTATGTGGACATAGTGGTATCAGGCAGCCGCACCCAGCAGAATGGTACAGAGTTTCTTGGGCACCTACCCATCCCTATTGATGTAATTCAACATTGCGACCGAGCATTTGATAGCGATGTCTTGGAGAACATGCATCACTCGGCCGCCTATCCCGAGGCATTTTAGGAAGCGCTTGGTCGATGATCTTACCGCTCCTCGCGCTCCGACAGCGATCCCACGATACGTCAGAACTTCAGGACTCTGGAATCTTGTTGAAGACTCCAGGTACCTTCGGATATCGGCATTGTAGGCTCTGTACTTGGTCTTCTTGGCCTCCTCTGCTCCTTCAAATTAACTCCCACTACTTTCCCATGGAATGCACATGTCCATGATGTAGGTGCTTCCATCCCTCTGCACCACTAAGTCCGGCTTTATGAAGGTGTGCCCGGATCTAATAATGGGCTCCACCTCGATGGTATATCCTCCCGCAGTTAGCCAGGCAGCCAGCTTTTCGAGGATCTCATTGTGGCGTCTAACAAGATGGTGACGCAGCGCAGGGCACCGCTGGAGCAGATGCCATATGTCCTTGGCGCCTTCCGCACAATGTCGACATGTTAGACTCTCCAGCTGTTCATTTGGAATCCTGTCTATAGCTCGACTCACTCTGCATGTGGCTGTTTGTGCTCGGAGTCAAAGCAGATCTAGAGGGAGACGTCCCCGGGCCTCTGTCTTGTGGCTTAGGAGATTATTAGCTCCTGGATCGCTAAAGAAGGCCTCGGCATCTTTGCCATGCCAGCTTGCACTCCAGGTCTCTCAGTGTTTCTGAAAGAATTTGAGTTTGAGATTACGGAGGGCTCTTCCGTCAAAAACTTCTATCCCCCATTTTCGTGCAAGGCTCCTCGCCTCCTTGCCCCAGAGGTCATGGGCTACAGCCCTGACAGCTGGGTCGTCAGAGTTGGAGAGCGAGTTAAAGAGTCGCATTTTACCGATGGTGATCTTTTCCTCAAGACTAGGAATGTCAAGCCCTCCATCCCTAGTTGGAAGCCGCAAGAGACTCGATGGAATTGAGGGTGGCATATGTAGCCACTCCCTTACGGCTTTTGCGAACCTCTTAGCAATTGCTCTTACTACATTTAGGGAGCAGGGTCCCTTCTCGTACCTATACAGAAGCTTTGGTATAAGGTGTTTAGCTACCAAGTAAAGCCTCTGCATAGGCTTGAGCCTTGCCTGGCCGATTTTCTGTAGTTGTTGATTGATGAATCCCAGTTCTTCGGGGATTTGTCTTCCAGGGTCTCTAAGGCCAGAAGGGCCTATTTCAACTCCAAGATATTTTATGAAGCTCCCTGGACTTATTAGTGGAATCGGCTCTTCTTCATGGGTTACTGGGTTGGTGTAAGTGAACCCATTCTCCGGATTCGTCTCCACTCTCATGCCACCTTGCCTGCCACCCGGCCTCTCCAGGATGAAGGAAGAACACTTTGTTGTTTGGACTTGTAAACTTCTACTCCTTAAGAAGGTACCCATCTCGTCTAAGAGAGCCCTCATTCCAGGTCTTGAGCCGGAGACAACCACAATGTCGTCCGCAAACACCAGGACCGACACCCTAGTTCCGCACGGAAGTGCGTACCCGAAGTCAGCCCCGACACCAGCAACGAACTCGTCCATAATGATATTGAACAGGACAGGGGATAGAAGACAACCCTGCTTAACCCCTCGACACATCATGATCGGATCCGACCTGATTCCCTTAATCTCTATTTGGGTGGAGGTGGTGGTGTAGAGATTTTCGACAATCTTAATGAAGTGTCGAGGACTGCTCTGTCGATTTAAGGCCCTGACAACGGAGCGATGGGATACCGTGTCGAAGGCCTTAGCGACATCCACAAACGTGATACATAGACATTGTCTCCTTCTTCTGGCATCTCTGATGATGCCTTCCAAAAGAGCCAAGTTCTCACCACATCCCTCGACCGGCCTGAAGGCCTTTTTGGAGCTGCAGATGTTAGCCAGCTTAGCTACTCGTTCAGCGAGTACCTTACAGTACAGTCTCAGGATGTGGGAGCCGATGGCGAGAGGACGCAAGTTCTTCATGTCATTCAATGGCTGCTTTTTAGGCAGCATTGGTGTTCTGCTTCTCTTGGTCCACTAGGGTACCAAACCTAAGTACAGCCATACGTTGTAGTCGCACGAGCACGTCTTTACCAAGTCCCTTGAGGGCTCCCATATTTAGATCCGGGTAGATAGGTCCAGGCGCTGTTTTAGCAGCGTTCTTGAGTGCAATAATTATCTCCTTTCTGGAGATTGGCTCTGACTTTACCCATTTCGGTCTGTAGGGGAGTAGCCAGCTCCTTATCTGGTGGCGACTGAGTACCAAATCTTGTCTGGTACTCGTTGAAGAACTGTGCTACTGATGGAGTTTCCCCCCGAAGGTGCGCCGTCTCCCAAGACATCATCAGCAACCTCTTTCGGGTTTCTCCTAAACGCACGTTGTATCCTGGCGTATTCCCTCTTCCTTCTTACTCTTGCTGGTATCAAGTCATCAGTATCCTCCTCACTATTCATTCTTAAGTTGTTATTTCTGCGGCCTCCAGAGTTAGGCTCTTTAAAAAGGCCCGGCCGTTTCCTTCTGAGATGCCCCTCCACCGTCGCCATGATCCTGTCGTAGGCATCCTGCATATTGTTGGGGGTCGGGAGTTCCCGACCTTATTGCGGTGTTGATGCAGATCACCAACTCATCAGGTGACTCTTCGTCCGCTAAGTCGATGAGATTCAGATAGATCTTGTGTCTCGGGTCTTCATTATCCGACTCAGAGGAATCACTGCTACTGGGGTCACCAGGATCACCTGGGCCCTCGTCGTCGTTGTCCGGCTCGGCCACGTCACCGTCCATGGAAACCATCGGCGAGGACGTAGCCGAGTCGGGCTCCGATGTTAAAGTCTCGTCAGCCGAGGCACTCTGAGTCGAGACAAAGACAGGTACAAAGCGACGCCGGGGGGACATCTCCTCATCCTTCAAACATGGTATTTCTTCTCTTTGGAGCCCCTGCATTATCTGGTTGTCATTGCTTGTTGACCCCACGGCAGCCGCCAACCCTGTCGCTCCCCACAAAGGTGCGACAGGGTCAGCGGACGTCGAGGAGTCAATTGACCCAACGACAGTCGCCGCCACTGTCGCAACCACGTGGGGTGCGGCAGTGGCAGAGACCATCGAGGAGTCAGACGATATGCCCTGGTCAATCAGTGTGCATAATGCAGATTCCAGCGTTGTTCTGCTCAGAGACTGCACTGTTCTTTGCAGTTCCTCTTCTTCCATAGGCTCCACCCTACTTCCCAGGAGTATCTCACGATATCTTGGGGTCTGACGCTTTTTTCTCATCCGTTCTTTTGCTATAAAGTTTCTGGGAAGGGACTCCAGGATCATGTTGTTTATTGCAGGCATTACGATCGCTCCGTTGGCCGTCAGAATGTTTTCTGCCCTGGCGACAGCACGTAACTCGTCGTCGCTGTAGCCGGCACGTTTCATGTTCTTCTTGCTCCTGTTGTACTCGACAGGGTGAGCGCGGCACATGTGCAGTCGCATTCCGGTGAAGGTCTTGAATCCCTGGCCGCACACACCACAATGTTGAGTGTGCACTGGTGCGGCCTCTACTCGGACAGCACAGGTGGTTGTTGTGTCGCGCCTTCCGTCGGCTTTCGTTGATCTTCTTCTTGCAGGGGCGTCATCATCCTCGTTATCCTCCTCTTTCATCATAGTGCCTGATGGTTCGGACCGAGGGCACCACCCTCTCTCCCCTCAGTCGGCCTCAGACAGGAGGGATAATGCCCAGAGACCGCTGCTGCTGTCCCGAAATCCCTTCTGCACAAGCCACACAAAGGAGAAGGCGGGATTCTGGTAGTGCATGCGAATGTGGCTCATATATTGCGCCGCAGAGCGCAAAGAAGGACCACACACACTGCACACCATCCCGGCAAGAGATCCCGCCCCCTTATACACCACCTCTATCTTGAGATCATTGCAAGATAGTTCTTCAGGTCTCATTGGGCAACTGCCATCCGCCACGCGGTCCAATTTTTCTCCACCCCTATTGATCGTATTAGGGGTGGGTGATTTAGGAATCTGGCCAGGAACACCTAAGCATGCCTGGGGGCACCTGCAGGTAGATCGCGAGACGATCGTCTCCACCCGGCCCTTACCAATATTCCCCAACCTAATCCCTTTTGATGGGGATGTAAAGTTGAGACATGACTGGTGTTTAGCAAGGAGATCTAAGGTTTATGATCGATCTCCTTCCCCAACTCTCGGTTGCAACTCTCAGACACCCGACCAAAGGAGCTGGAGAAGCGGAACCACACCAGTTTTAAAGGACTGAGGTACCGAAGAGCGTTCGAATACAGGTCTTCAGCTGGACCAATAACACTCGAATATATTTCAGCACTGCGATAATCTCCTCTATTAATTTACCCAAGGAAATACTTAAATTCAATAGTCACTAAATAAAAAAAATTGAATTCTGTACTAAAACTTATCGTCAAAAATAAGAAGTTTCTGAATTCACGGAGCATTGAGGGGAATTGATATAATCAATCATACTGTATAAGTTACTTATAAACAATTTTGCGTCACAAAATTAAAACTGACGGAAGTAATTTTCACATGAAATTAACAATAGACATTGAGCCATATCAAATAAACTCTTGTAAAACGAAGTCAATTATTACCACAGGAACGCTAAAAGATAACGCCTGTTCACTACTGAACTACGAAAATTTAACAAAAGTATTACATTAGCAAATATTTTCGATGTTTTTAACCAATAAACACAGTAGATCATTGGGTTTTGAACTAGGTTTGTTGACAGAATATAAGCCTTGTGTGTGTATAAAAAAGAGAGAGAGAGAGAGAGAGAGAGAGAGAGAGAGAGAGAGAGAGAGAGAGAGAGAGAGAGAGAGAGAGAGAGAGAGAGAGAGAGAGTTTTTGTTTAAACAATATACAAACTCATCATTGCTTCACACTGAACGGCCACGTTCACAAGTTAAGCAAAGTAACTTCGAAAACAGACAATGCTAAAGCACTTACGTACCAATATTAGAACTGTCAGTAAGGAAACATTAACTTTTATAAACAGTGCAAGGCGGTATATTGACAACGAGGAATACATTAACTAATTCAATTGAAATTTAGGAATCGAACAATCCTTAATCTTATTCGTTACCAGCATAGCCTGAGTAACGATACTATAGCTAACGAAACTGTTGCGACATTGTTGACAAAGAGCGTAATTTTTTCGGTGCTATTATAGTATGCTATCTACCGTCGAATTTCTACTATAGTATGGTATCTACCACAAAGTATGTTATCTACCGTCAATGTTAATCCTCCTGTTTGATGATGAATATCAAACAAGTTACTTACCACAAGTATGTTATCCTCATTGGACTTTAATGATAGTTTAATAATATTTATTAGAAGGACAACATGGATGCATAATTATAAGCAGTTTGTAGGTTAGGTTAGGTTGGGTTAGGTTAGGTTGGGTTAGGTTAGGTTGAGTTATCAAGTCGGTAGTGATCCTCCTTATTAGAGGCGGATTAGCAAGTAGACCGTATTCTTAGGGACTGATGATAGGTATCATATTATAGTCAAGAGAGGGGTAGTAGATAGCAAAATCGGAGGTAGATAGCATACTATAATAGCACCATTTTTTCTATAAGAAAAAGTAGTTTTTTTTTTTTCCTAGGTTACATTGCCCTGCAATACACTACAATAATACCCATGGTTTTTTTTTATAACCCATTTAATAAAGATGGGTATTTAAAAAGTGAAAAATTACTCAAGATCATGAAATAACTGAATTGGTGGTGGGCGTGGCCAAAGATCCAAACTACTTGAAGTAGTAGTTTGTAAAGTTTTCTGATTAAATTTCTATCAAAAGATACAAAATTCTATAAATACAAGTCTGCGTATAGCGTTCGTATTCATGTGTATATATAATTGACCAGCCTACTCCAATCGTATAAAGGATTCATGTAAGCTGTTTGATATATAAAATGGAGAAATATCTTTATTTCATAAACATCCTTGAGTTCATTTAATTACCTAATCTGGAACATTACTTTCACTTCAAAAAACCTTAAGGAATCCCTCTAAATTTGGCCTTATACCGTGGTCATTCATTCACCTGAATTTTCAACCATTTGTCAACTGCATAGTACCTCATTGGATTTTCAATTATATCTGTCTTAACTAACTATGAAATAATTACCTTTCGCAGACTCGGAATATTTACATTCGGTAAATTCAAAATCAATTTATAAAAGGTGTCATGGCCTCCCGAATCTTCCAAGACGGTACTATCTGGCCAAACATTTCTCGAAAAGTCTAAACTTTAGAATTTCGGAACCTCAGTGCACCCTTGGGATGACGTTTCTTTACAGGACATTAATGGCCATTTCAATTCTCACCATTTACACAGTTACAATCAGCCAGGTATAACAAAAAAAAAAAATTAATTTGTTTAATCATCTTACCTTGAATATTTACTTCGCTCTTCGGTACGCACCTGTTCTTCGCACACCTTCTCACAGAGATGTGAAGACCTACAGTGAACTTATGAAGTTAGTGACTGAGTCACCAAAGACTAGTCACTTAGTTTTCAGGTCTCAATTGGGGCAATGGCCAATCAGTAGCCTCCAACTTGCGCTACTTTTCTGTTACCTTCTTTCATTGAATAAAACTTTCGTAATTTGGCAAAATGTAATGAGAGAGCTCATCCTATTGGATGATGGAACTACGTATCAATTTTCCTGTAGTTTTTTCCAAAGACAATACACGTCTTTGGTTTTTTCCAAAGACTATTTACTGAAGAAAGATAGGATCATAGGAAGGCTCAAAATAGAATGTTAATACGCTAGTTGGCAACTCCAAAGTGAACACAATAGTTGGTTGCTCCGATTTCAGATGGCGTTGTAGGTATACATCGTTTGTCGTCTGTTTGTTTATATCAGAATTTGATAGTTGACTCAAACGAAATCATGGCGCCGACAGTAAAGAAGTCACACAAGTGTGTTGTGTGCCATAAACAAAAAGAAACCGATCCTCATTTGGTATTTTACAGGTTCCCTAAGGACAAAGAACGATGAGTCCAAACAGTATAATACATGCAGTATGTGCTGCTAATGAGTAAGCCCCACTGATATTGGATGTAAGATTAAGGCAAGGCATCCACAGTAAATCTCTTTTGTTTTTCATTTTTTGTTGGCTTGTATGCTACCTTATTTCTATTTTCAACCCCGTTTTGATTATTTTCGTATGTGATACAATTTTGTGTTATTTTGATCCTTCTGATTGTACATTTATACATTTATTAGTTTATAATACTAAACTTTACATGAGTGCATCATGCTTTTCCATTTCAATAAAAAATAAAATACAATTGTGTTTTTATACACCTAATATCTCTCCACCTTACAGTGGCCTACAAACTGTAATTAATTAAATGTATGCCTACACATAAGCATTTGTGGCTAAGTTTAACAAATCAGATATACAGTATGTTTTAATTTATTCGAATGTGGTATTGTATAGAATATTTAAAAATGGTTGTAATATACTGTACAATACTTAAATTTGCAAGAAAATTAACTAAATCATAAGAGATGTAGCTATTGAATTTCTGAAAAATAGACCGAGAAACATAATTTGCAATTTAGTTACCTAAAATTTAAGAATATCATGAATATATGGGTAAAATATACTGACATAGTAATGCAAATTATGAACAAATATGTCGCAAAATTTACAATCGAATTCCATCCTATATACTGTACCCGTAAGCATTGCTCGCTCAACAGATGGAGCCATTCGTTTCGCATGGGAGTATTTGGCATCTTTTCATAGCACACTCATTTGTGTGTTAAAAGCCTTCCTTCAGTATATAGTCTGGTTTTTTCTTTCTAGTTATATTTCCTGACTTTAGTGTTTGATATGAATAAAATGGTTAATAAACCATCAAGTATTTAAATAAATTAATAGAAAATTTATAACTTTTAAATTAGGAGTTAGAAAACGTTAAAGGAAGGCTTTTATGTTTAAATATGAAGAAACGCACCAGTTTCCAAAACCTACTTACACGTGTACGAATCTATTCAAACCTATTTGGGTACTGAAAATTTATAATAGGATCAGGAAAATAGCCATTAAAGTGAAGCAAGCAAACATTACAATGCAGAATTTTTGCAAAAGGAGACCTCTGAATTAGAGGCTTTTTACTAGATCGTAAGAGGGTGTTACTATCGAACGACTTATGGTGGTTTTCAGGTTATCCAATATATTCTCAACAAACATCACGGTAGCTGAATGGTGCCTCGGGGTATAAGCGAGTTATTTTAGGCTATTGCATGTTCTGAAACCATTTCAACTATGTAATTGAGTGTTATAAGGTGAAAATACATTATGCAATAACAATATCCCGATAGAATAATAATAATAAAAAAAAACAGCAGTAATCTCTACAATTACTTTTAGTAAATGTACTAACCTCATCAGCAGAGTAATTATTTGAGCACCTGCATTGTTCCGTTCAACTATCAACCAATTGACCCAACAAATTTTTCAGCCATATGCCTTATGTCCTGTTTTTTCCTGGTCACCCTTCCAATTACTCACCAGACCCAACGTAGCTCATTTTTGCTGATCGAAGGACCAGTGAAAAGAATATTTAGCTGTTATGAAATTTGACATTTAATATTTTCTCCTCATCTCTTTAAAGGTAGAAGGTTGGCCAGGTCACCAGCCACTCGTTGAGATACTACCTCTAGAGAGTTATGGGGTCTTTGAGTGGCCAGACAGTACTGCGCATACATTGGATTTTTTTCGGGTTACGGTTCATTTTCCCTTTACTTACACACACACACACACACACACACACACACACACACACACACACACACACACACCGAATAGTCTGGCCTATTCTTTACATATTCTCCTCTGCCCTCATACACCTGACACCATTAAGATTAACAAACAATTCTTCTTCACCCAAGGGGTAACTGTACTGTAATTATACAGTGTCCACTTTCCTCTTGGTAAGGGTAGAAGAGACTTTAGTTATGGTAAGCAGCTCTTCTAGGAGAAGGACATTCTAAAATCATACCATTGTTCTCTAGTCTTTGGTAGTGCCATAGCCTCTGTAACATGGTCTTCCACTGTCTTGGGTCAGAGTTCTCTTGCTTGAGGGAACACTCGGGGACACTATTCTATCTTATTTATCTTCCTCTTGTTTTGTTAGTTTTGTTAGAGTTTTTATAGTTTATATAGGAGATATTTATTTTAATGTTAATCTTCTTAAAATATTTTCTTTTTCTTTGTTTCATTTCCTCACTGGGCTATTTTCCCTGACGGAGCCCCTGGGCAAATAGGATTTTGCTTTACAAACTAGAATTGTAGCTTAGCAAGTAATGATAATAATAATCTCTCAGAGCCGTGAATAAAATTGCTAATTAGACGTAAAATGAGCATGAAATTGAGGAAGCATCGTTCTAAGAGTGCACAAAGACCTTATTAACCCACTGAAGTTTTGCAGAACAAAGGACTAATTGTGATGAAACTCATTAAACTTTTTGTGATGAAAAAAACGAAGAAAAGAAGGTAAACTGTGATGATCATCTACAGCAAGTGTTTGAGTAAACTTTATCGTAATTAAACTTTTTTTTTTATCTTTTGTAATAAGGGAAGCTTCTCTTTTTCAACTTTGTAGGGCGATGGTATAATCGTGAAGCAAGCTTGATTCCTATTTTTTTTTTTTTTTAATTAAAAGCATATACGGTCTGGATCAGTAAATTATCTTATCATTCTTTTTCTTACCATCCACTGGAACATTTTTTTCCAATTAAGGTTTCTTATATTACATCTGTACTGAACGAACTACATTATATAAAGCGAGAAGATACGCGCAATGACTCACGTTATCATAATCGATCGTCCAAAATATTTAAGCTCAGTGACTCAAGTTATCATAACTGATCGTCCAAAATATTTAAGCTCAGTGACTCAAGTTATCATAACTGATCGTCCAAAATATTTAAGCTCAGTGACTCAAGTTATCATAACTGATCGTCCAAAATATTTAAGCTCAGTGACTCAAGTTATCATAACTGATCGTCCAAAATATTTAAGCACAGTGACTCAAGTTATCATAACTGATCGTCCAAAATATTTAAGCTCAGTGACTCAAGTTATCATAACTGATCGTCCAAAATATTTAAGCTCAGTGACTCAAGTTATCATAACTGATCGTCCAAAATATTCAAGCGCAATGACTCAAGTTATCATAACTGATAGTCCAAAATATTTAAGCTCAGTGACTCAAGTTATCATAACTGATCGTCCAAAATATTCAAGCACAATGACTCAAGTTATCATAACTGATAGTCCAAAATATTTAAGCTCAGTGACTCAAGTTATCATAACTGATCGTCCAAAATATTTAAGCTCAGTGACTCAAGTTATCATAACTGATCGTCCAAAATATTTAAGCTCAGTGACTCAAGTTATCATAACTGATCGTCCAAAATATTTAAGCTCAGTGACTCAAGTTATCATAACTGATCGTCCAAAATATTTAAGCTCAGTGACTCAAGTTATCATAACTGATCGTCCAAAATATTTAAGCTCAGTGACTCAAGTTATCATAACTGATCGTCCAAAATATTTAAGCTCAGTGACTCAAGTTATCATAACTGATCGTCCAAAATATTTAAGCTCAGTGACTCAAGTTATCATAACTGATCGTCCAAAATATTCAAGCTCAATGACTCAAGTTATCATATCAGATCGTCCAAAATATTTAAGCGCACTGACTCAAGTTATCATAACTGATCGTCCAAAATATTCAAGCTCAATGACTCGAGTTATCATAACAGATCGTCCAAAATATTTAAGCGCAATGACTCGAGTTATCATAACTGATCGTCCAAAATATTCAAGCACAATGACTCAAGTTATCATAACTGATCGTCCAAAATATTTAAGCGCACTGACTCAAGTTATGATAACCCATCGTCCAAAATATTTAAGAGAATCGCTAAACATCGTGCAGCCAACAAATCATGTCATCAAGAAAATAGTTACGGATGGTTTCGAGTTATTGGAGACAAGTAGCACTTTGCTGAACTTGAAGCAAAATGTCTGCAAAGAATGCTCATAGGTTGAAGAAACTTTATAATATACTAATTCACCGAAAGGCCTGAAAAAAATAACCCCCAATTTATATATATATATATATATATATATATATATATATATATACATACATATATATATATATATATATATATATATATATATATACATATATATATATATATATATATATATATATATATATATATATATATACATACATACATATATATATATATATATATATATATATATATATATATATATATATATATATATATACATATATATATATATATATATATATATATATATATATATATATACATATATATATATATATATATACATATATATATATATACATATATATATATATATATATATATATATATATATATATATATATATATATATATGTGTGTGTGTGTGTGTGTGTGTGTGTGTGTGTGTATAGTTGGGAAAGCAAAATGCTACAATGCCGAGGGCATCAAAAAGGAAAGTAGCTTAGTGGAAAAGAGAATGGAAAAAGCTAAGAACAAAATATGAAATATATGAAAAAGCAAAGTAAGTTTAGTTAAATGACTATGTTACACTGATAGATAGACGTATAAACTATAAAATGGAGTTTATTTTCACTTACTCAACAGAAAAAAACAGCATTTCCACAACTTATTATAATTATTATTACTAGCTAAGCTACAGCCCTAGTTGGGAAAGCAGGATGCTATAAGCCCAAGGGCTTCAGCAGGGAAAATAGCCCAGTGAGGAAAGGATAAAGAGACGGGTAGAATAGTGTGCCCGAGTGTACCCAAGCAAGATAACTCTACCCAAGACAGTAGAAGACCATGGTACAGCCTACAGAGGCTATGGCACTACCCAAGACTAGAGAACAATGGTTTGATTTTCAAAAGTTCTTCTCCTAGAAGAGCTGCTTACCATAGCTAAATAATCTCTTCTACCCTTACCAAGAGCAAAGTCGCAACTGAACAATTACATTGCAGTAATTAACCCCTTGAGTGAAGAAGCATTTTCCTGTTATCTTAGTGTTGTCAGGTGTATGAAGAAAAAGGAGAATATTTAGAGAATAGGTCAGACTATTCAGCGTATATGTAGCCCCCCCCCAAAAAAAAAAAAATTAGCAGCAGCTAGAGAGGAATCCAATGTAGTACTATACCTGGCCAGTCAAAGACCCCAATAACTCTCTAGCAGTCGCATCTCAACGGGTGGCTGGTGCCTTGACCAACCTACTACGTATGAAATGTTTAATATCGACTGATTCACATATATGATGGGGAAGACCGTCTTGCAATCTGATCACAGCCCGAATGAAGCTTCTATAATAATCTTTAATATAAAGTCTATTGTAAGAAAATGTACTTCTATTCGAATTAACTGCATATTTTATATTACTAAGTGGATAGTATGTCAAGGAAATCTAAATGCAACGGATATTCAGAATTATCAAATATATTAAATATCATGCACAAGGATTTAATTGAACAACGGTGCCAGAGATTAATTGGAAATTTAATAAAAAATCTTTTGTCTAAATAGTTGTAATGAGAATTACCTGTTAAAGACCACGTAGGAGAACAATATTCGACTTTTTTATCAAATTTCTAAAAACAAGCCTCTGAATTAGGTCTAACATGATAAAAATAAACAGTAAAGTCAAGACACACCACGAGAACTTTATGACCACAATCAAGGGATTTCTACGCAACGCAGGAGATTGCACGAAGAGCGCTGCGAGCTCCAAACGATCTGGCCAAAGCCGAACTGCAAATTAGTGAACAGATAATTACTCTCTGCTTATCCAGCCAGATGCATTGCCAACAGCGAGGTAGTCGGCAGTTCTCGAGTTGCAAACACATTCACCTAATGGAAATAACATAGGGAAAATAATAGAAACCTTTAGTGCTAAGGAATTAACTGTCTTTTATGAAGACCAAAGGGAGTCGGACTACATCTTAATTTTAATAACATCTTTGATAATTAATTGTTCATTTTCCGGTGCCGTAATACAGCTATTTATAAATTATTAAATCCTTTTGTTTGTCGACTTGCCTTCATTTAATAGATTTCTCTCTCTCTCTCTCTCTCTCTCTCTCTCTCTCTCTCTCTCTCTCTCTCTCTCTCTCTCTCTCTCTCTGCGTGAACGGTCTATTCTGCGAGAGGTTTGTTTTCATCATGTGGCCTTTCAAGAGGGTTTCTATTAGATGTGTGAAAGTTTGGAATGAGTAAAAGATAAGATTAATTTAAAAACAATAAAGGATTGCAGTCGAAGTGTCGCAAATAGTTTAGATACACTTAATAACAAAAGAATCGTTACAATTCCTTGTGCAACAGCATATCTCTTATCTTGCAAAGTATCGTAATCGACATGATATCACTAGTAAAAGTACCAAGCAACTTGGTGTAAAAATCCCTTGCGTTTTGAATCATATTTGCAGAATGACATAATAGGTTATCAATAAAATAGATAAAATTGTTTCTCATCTTGTCGAAAAAACGTCGTATTTTGACGATACTTAATGCGCTTCAACTTCACATTTTTTTATACACAGGTGAACCGATGAGTAAAATCAGCAATACGTATGTAAAAAGATATTGTTTAGCAGACAGAAATCAACAATTGTTTTAGACCCTTGAATTTCGCATGCTGATTTGATAACACAACGCGAGACTAGAATTTGCACTTTTCATCCCTTTGCGCTTAATACTCAAAGACAAACATGTAAATCGGTTTAGATTTCAAAATGCAAATTGGTTTACATTCCTTCGAAAACATGTAAAGAAATTCTAGCAAACAAAAACATTATACAGAAACACTGATAACTACATTGAGCTGTAAATTGAGCTCGAGAAGGGAAACTATTTCAAAGAACAAAGTGTAACGCGGATTAAGGAACTCTTTGGTAACGTGAATTAAATAACTCTTTGGTAACACGAATTAAATAAATCATTGGTAACGTGAATTAAAGAACTCCTTGGTAACGTGAATTAAAGAACTCCTTGGTAACGTGAATTAAAGAACTCCTTGGTAACGTGAATTAAATAACTCTTTGGTAACAACAATTAAAGAACTCCTTGGTAACGTAAATTGAATAACCCTTTGGTAACACGAATTAAATAACTCCTTGGTAACATGAATTAAATAACTCCTTGGTAACGTGAATTAAAGAACTCCTTGGTAACGTGAATTACAGAACTCCTTGGTAACGTGAATTAAAGAACTCCTTGGTAACGTGAATTAAAGAACTCCTTGGTAACGTGAATTAAATAACTCTTTGGTAACAACAATTAAAGAACTCCTTGGTAACGTAAATTGAATAACCCTTTGGTAACACGAATTAAATAACTCCTTGGTAACATGAATTAAATAACTCCTTGGTAACGTGAATTATAGAACTCCTTGGTAACGTGAATTAAAGAACTCCTTGGTAACGTGAATTAAAGAACTCCTTGGTAACGTGAATTAAAGAATTCTTTGGTAACGTGAATTAAAGAACTCTTTGGTAACGTGAATTAAAGAACTCCTGGGTAACGTGACTTAAATAACTCCTTGGTAACGTGAATTAAAGAACTCTTTGGTAACGTGAATTAAATAACTCCTCGGTAACGTGAATTAAATAACTCCTTGGTAACGTGAATTAAATAACTCCTTGGTAACGTGAATTACAGAACTCCTTGGTAACGTGAATTACAGAACTCCTTGGTAACGTGAATTAAATAACTCCTAGGTAACGTGAATTAAAGAACTCTTTGGTAACGTGAATCAAATAACTCCTAGGTAAAGGGAAGAAAAATAACTCTTTGGTAATGTGAATTAAAGAACTCCCTGGTAACGCGAATTAAAGAACTCTTTGGTAACGTGAATTAAAGAACTCTTTGGTAACGTGAATTAAATAACTTCTTGGTAACGTGAATTAATACCCAATGCAAGAAAACGGGTAAGTTAATATAAGGAAATCCCGCTGTTACAAAGGATAATCGTCACTCATCAATTTAAGAAATGCAAATTTATAAAATTCTTTTGACTTATAAATATAATCATTTTGATATTGATGTGCGCATAAAGTTTTCTTTTGGTATAGCTTGGCAGTTTCTGAAACGAAACTATATGCATATTATTATTATCATTATCATTGTCATTACTATTACTATAATAATAATAATAATAATAATAATAATAATAATAATAATAATAATAATCATCATTATTATTATTATTATTATTATTATTATCATTATTACGTACAGAGATTACAATTATAAAGGCCTATCAAGCTCCATCAGTTCTGAAACCGTCAAGCTACAGTACCTAAAGAAGACCCTCACCCGCCAAAGTTTACCTAATCAGTTCCATCTTCGCCTCGCTAATAAACGGTTCTCATAGCTAACAACCCAAGCCCATCATCCAGCCTGGCTCGTTCCGGCAGGGCCAAAACAGCTGAAGGGTGAAAGGGCACAATTGCTCATTTAATCCGTGACCCCTAATTAATGAAATGAGGGAATACGCGCCTTTATTGGGGGATAGACCGCCTTGATGAAGCGTTTCTCCCCTGGAGCGATGCAGGGCTTCAGTTCGAGGAAGTTTGAGGATTCCTTTGTTTTCCAGCTCTCTGGATTTTCTTCAGAAACGAGATTACTTCCTCATGGAATAGCAGCAGTTGTATTATTACCATACCAGGGCTAATGGTTATGTTTCACTTGTGGTTATAGTATATACTGATTACAATGCCAAGGCTAATCAATGGTGATGGTTCATTTTTGGTATATAATTTAGTAAATATTGTTTACAATACCAAGGCTAATTGATGGTGATGCTTCACTTGTAGTATATAATTTAGTAAATATTGATTACAATACCAAGGCATAATTAATGGTTATGCTTCATTTGTGGTATATAATTCAGAAAATTTTTGATAACGATACTAACGCTAATTGATGGTTATTTCATTCATGATATATATTGTATCAATGTAATTTTCCATTCATATCCGTTGTTAATAGGGAAAAATACTAACTGCCTTGAAGAAAAAACCATTTTGAATTAAAAATAACTTAGTTTTAGTGACTTTTGGATTGATTATAACATTAAAGTTTTGCGTGCATATTATAATATATAGCAGTCATTCAAACAAATTGTGATTAGCAGATCTAAATACGATCATTTACTCAGTTTGAAGGAAATTTATAATTTCAACCAAATAATGATAATAAAGAGAGAAATCTACATTGACATTATTTTTTTTTTTTAGTAAAATTTCAATTAATCCTATTGTATTTTTAGGAAAGTAAATTTATAATGTATTGCGATTATGCAATCCTATTTCGTGTTTAAATGCCACTAAATGAAATAAATGGAAAAGAATTGGTAGTGAATTTTACACTGAGAATTCAACCAGGTTTGGTGAGCAAATGATAATTCTGCAATAATATTTATGATAAACTGCCCCAAATATTCTTTAATTACGAAAGCAAAGATCGCAAGATTACGAAAGCAAAAGATCCAATTGGAACGGCTATCACGCTTCATTTTTTTATGCTTGAGCTTTATTTGTTGTCTTATTTTAAAGGTAAATAACAGCATGATATAATAATAAGTTCCCTAAACATATACGGATATGGAAAAAAATGAAGTAAAGTTGCTGCAATAATAAAAAAGTGTAGTAAATATATTATATTATTAAAGTGCTAATTATAATATCATGGTAGAAACAAAAATGATTAAATCTTTTAATGAATAACTGAGTAAATCTAGTTTCCATTGATATATATATATATCTATATATATATAGTTTTACGTATTTTGTACATATTATTATAGGCATAAATGATATCACAAAATTAAGACATTCTCGTGGTTTTTCGATATCGACCGCAAGATTAGGTAAGCAAAATATTTCATTGAAATGACTGGGGCGACTTTAATTTTCCTGTTTGAGTGTTCATTTTGGTCCCACGTTGAAACTAATTATTATTCTTGTAGTCATTAGAAATTTCCTTAAACACAATTATTAATATTATTATTATTATTATTATTATTATTATTATTATTATTATTATAATATATACACACACATATATATGTATATAATATATATATATATATATATATATATATATATATATATATATATATATATATATATATATGTACACACACATATATATGTATATATATATATATATATATATATATATATATATATATATATATAAACTTGTATAATATATACATGATTGGCCAGACATTACTACATTGGATCTCTCTCTCTAGTTACGACTCATTTTCCCTTTACATACACATACACCGAATAGTGTGGCATATTCTTTACATATTCTCCTCTGTCCTCATACACCTGACAACACTGAGATTATCAAACAATTCTTCTTCTCTCAAGGGGTTAACTACTGAACTGTAATTGTTCAGTGGCCGCTATCCTCTTGGTAAGGGTAGAGATTCTTTAGCTATGGTAAGCAGCTCTTCTAGGAGAAGGACACTCCAAAATCAAACCATTGTTCTCCAGTTTCGGATAGTGCCATAAGCCTCTTTACCATGGTCTTCCGCTCTCTTGGATTAGAGTTCTCTTGCTTGAGGGTATATTAGGGCACACTATGCTATCTTACATATCTTCCTCTTGTTTTGTTAAAGTTTTTATAGTTTATATGTGATATATATATTTTAATGTTACTGTTCTTAAAATATCTTATATTCCTTGTTTCCTTTCCTCACTGGGCTATTTTTCCTGTTGGAGCCCATGGGCTTATAGCAATCCTGCTTTTTCAACTAGGGTTGTAGCTTAACAAGTAATAATAATAATAATAATAATAATAATAATAATAATAATAATAATAATAATAATAATAATAATAATAATAATAACTTGAACATTCATCCAGACATATTTGATTTGAATTAATAGAAGGGGAAATTGCTGACCCTCGTTTTACGCAAGAATTTTTGAGCCATTTGCCGAGGAGCAATATTGCTCTTAAATGTAAATATCCCGAGCAAATCGAAGACAGGAAGAGATACAAACGCAATCTAACACAGAAGCATTTATATGCAAATACGTTAAAAGCACCAAATGCAAATGCCACGAAGCAGCGCCGTGCTTAAATGTAAATTGAATCATTTCAAATGCATTTGGATGAAGGTTCTGGTGTGGACACGCTACTGTTAAAATCATACCCTTTTCGCCCCTCAAGAGAACGTGGAAACAATGACGGAATTCATCCTTTCAGATCTACAGCCGTCAACATTTAAGATTCGAAAATAACACATGTCTCCTAAAAGAATGATTATGGTCACAATCTGATCAAATAAAAGTTGAAAATTTGATTTTCGTATATGATAAATAATGATAAATAATAATTACGTGCTTTCCATTGACTAAATGTAATATTTATGAAGAAGAGGACTTGTCCCTGACCCTGCAAAGACGAAGGAAGACTGGAAAGAACGCCTGTCAAATACTCATGCTTTTCTGGCTACCTAATCAGAGAGTTTCGATAGCGTGGATTTGAAAATAAACACCAGTTATGCATACGTGATATGTAAAATACATAAGAATGTATACGATAAATTGAACGTGTAAGTTCTGTAGCAAGTAGGGATCCCCCTGAGTGATAGGACCAGGGAAATAAGTGAAGTAACTATTTCCTTTTTTCTTTTACGAAAGGTTTTATGAAGGATTTAACTCCTTATCTCACAGGGTGGAGAGGCGATAGAAAGGTAATACAGGAATGGATTTAAATTGATAGTTTTTTTTATCGATATTAATATTAATTCACAGTTATTAGCAATCTTCTCGTATTCTTTTCTATACTTATTTGTTACTTTTACATCAATCGTTATGCTTTTTCTTACACTGTAATAGGCTAATATGGAATGTATTACAGTATATGTAACACATGATAATTACACTCGTTTTTGTGTATGTTAGATTGAAAAAAAAAAAGAACAAATTAGCCTAAAATTTCTCTTACCTCCTATACCGTGCTCACCTCTAACTTCACAGTACAACCTCTCCTTCCTCTACCTTTACAGTACGACTTCTCTTACCTCTAACAACAAACAACTTAACTATCCCCATACTGGACTTTAGGAAGTCTACACTTCATGCTACCGCAAAGAACGAACTTCTCTCACCTTATTTTTCTTTTCAAGAATTCAGCGAGTTGTATAGCTTATTCACTCACTGGTTTCCTTTCTTAGAGGGAACCCAGACTCACGCAGTTGTTATGCCTGCCACTGTCAAGGTCGTACTGTAAGTTAAAAGCATCGGTTACAGTCTGTAACCGATGCTTTTAACTCCTTACAAAAGTATGGTTTCAAAGTGTCGGAATAAACTATTTCCCCACAAAGAAAATATTTGAATCTAAGAATGGATAATAAAGATGTTAGTGATAGCAATACTTAAATAAATACGATGGCCGTTAACTACCTTCATATGATCTCTAGAATTGTCAACAAAGATTGGATTTTTCAAAACTATTTTATTTATTCAAATGAAAAACCCAAGTATAGTTTTTCATTATCTGTCTTCGTCGTTAGGGAGAAGTTACTAAGCAAGTTATAATTAAAAGAACCCTTTGTTTGAGTAAAGAAATAATTACCACGTAACATTAAAGAATTATTCCTTTGCTCTAACGAAAATAATAAAAAGTCTAATTACACGCTACTGCTATTACAAATTTCTCTCTCTCTCTCTCTCTCTCTCTCTCTCTCTCTCTCTCTCTCTCTCTCTCTCTCTCTCTCGCTGCCCCAAAGACGTACTATTCTTCATAAAAATAATGATTTGGTTATAAGAAAATATTCCTTTAGTGGAATATGATACAAAAACATTTTCTAAGGGTCTGCCTATATATTTTGAAAATATAACTTTAATTTCCTTAGAAGCGATTTTTTTTTAGCTCAGTCCCCAGTAGACATGGTGTTCCTATGTAATTTCATCGACATTCGGGGTGGTTTTTTATCCATACAGGGACAAGTGCTCGGAACTCTCTCTTGGCGGTACATTCCAGTCCTCTGATTGGTTATAACTTCCTCTGCTGTGATTGGATTTTGCCTTTGGTTACCGTAGCTTCACACACACACACACACACACACACACACACATCTAACATCGTAACCCAAAGTTAATTATCCCTTCAAGTAATTTACATTATACTTGCAATGTAACAAAATTCGAAGTACAGTCATATACTATAGTTTCTTGATCATATAAGCTTGGTAAAATAATACTATTTATTTGAATATCGTTATTGAATACCTCACTCAAACCAGCAAACAGAGTTAATCAGTCATTTAGACAAGGTTCACATTTCATCCTACTCCTTATGACGTCACAAAGACGTATTTTTTTCTTCATAAAAATAACCATCTAATAATTAAAATGTATCCCTCTGAAAAAATATGCTATTATTACATCTTCTAAGGAAGTGACTTACTTTATATATTTTGAAGATTTTATACCTGTAATTTCCTAGAAAAAAAAATCTTCAGGTCCGTCCGTCCCTCGTAACTAGAACGTTTGGCAAATTTTATAGAAATTCAGGCAAGTTTTTCGAACAGCAACTCATAAGTACTCAGAACTCTCTCGGTAACGTATTCTAGTCTTCTGATTGGCTGGATCTTCCTTAGCTGTGATTGGTTGTTGACTTTGTTTACATCACATCTAACATCGATGCCAAAACCTAGTTAATTGTTCCTTCAAAAAAGACATATTTATTCAGCTTACACATTTTAATAAGATCAATTATCTATTTTATTATCAAATTAATAATATTTTCTTTTAGCTTTTATAAACAATGTAATTTTTAAGTCTTAATTTATCTACAATAACTATGGGTATTTTACCTCTACCCATTTAAATCCATTCATAAAAATACGAGGGTTCTTGACGTCATATGCAACCACCAATCACAGCAGAGGACGAATCAGCCAATAAGACGCCAGATATTTCCCGCTAAGGAAACATAAGGAGAGAGGGTTCCTTTGACAAATGGACTGCTATTAGCAAACGAGTCAAATTCACACGAATTTTATAGATATTTAAGATCCATTTCAATGAGTTTGTTTCCATAAAATTTGAAATGTTTATTAAGTAATTATGCATCTGAAATATGTACACTATGGCCCTGCTGATATTTTACCCCTGCCCTTATAACAACATATTTCCTAATAAACATGTGATTAATGTAAAAAATACGAATTAAAGTTATGTAGTGACTTCATTATTCAATACTGATGTAATAAATAGCTCACTCAAACCAGCAAACAGAAACAAAGCCAAGCTGTAAAATTCCTCCTACTCTTGATGACGTCACAAAGACGTATTTTCTAAATAAAAATAATAATTTAGTAATCAGAATCTGTCACTCTAATATAATATGTTATTATTAAAACATCTTATATAGGAACGTCTCTATATATTTTGAGAAAAATATATCTTTAATTCCCCTAAAAAGAAAAAAATCTACAGCGACTTTAGGCAGGTTACCGTAAAGTAACTCACAAGACCGCGGAACTCTCTCCCTTGGCGGTAAATTCCTCTCCGCTGATTGGCCAAATTTTCCTCGGCTGTGATTGGTGTTTCCCTTCAGTTACTATAGCTTTACACACACACGCACCTAACATCGTAGCCAAAATCCTTAGCGAATATTTCTTTAAATATGACGTATTCATTCAACTTATACCCCTCAACAAGATTCATTGTTTATTTCTTTTATCTAATTAATAACATTTTAAGCTTTTTTCATAAGAATAATCTTAATAAAGTCTAGACAAGATTTTAAACAGTAACTCATATGTCTCCAAAAATCTTGCTTGGCGGTATATTCCAGTCCTCTGATTGGCTATAACTTCCTCAACCGTGATTGGTAGTTGTCCTCGCTCACTACAGCTTAACAGACGCACGCACGTACATTTATCATCGTAGCCAGAGAACAGTCTGGTATTCCTTTGAAAAAGACGTATTTATTTGACCTATACCCTTCAACAAGATTTGTTATCTACTAATTACAAAATAAATAGCAATTGTAAGTTCATTTATAAGAATACTGTAATTTTAAGCTACAATTTGTTTGCAATAACTATAGGTTTTTTACCTCTGCCCGGTTTGAATTCATTCATAAAATTACGATTGCATGACGTCATATACAACCACCAATCAGAACTGAGAAAGAAGCAGCCAATGAGACACCACACATTTCCCGCTAAAATGCATAAAGTGAGAGGGTACCTCAGGGTTATGGGCTGCTGTTGGCGAACGAGTTAAATTTACGAGAATCATTTCGTTTAAACGAGCGAGCTGATCTTTTTTTTTATCCTATTAATTTTTATACACATATAACGATGATATATATATATATATATATATATATATATATATATATATATATATATATACACAGACATATATATATATATATATATATATATATATATATATATATATATATATATATATATATATATATATATATATATATATATGTATATATATATATATATATATATATATATATATATATATATATATATATATATATATATATATATATATATATATATATATATATATATATATATATAGGTAGCTTGAGAATATTTTCTTATCTTTTATATCATTTTGATATCAATCAAATGTTTATCAATTACACACAGACTATCTAGTCGTTATCACACTTTTCTTTTAAGAGAGAGAAACGGATACAGTATGATTTTCATGTAAGTTTTATTATCATCATTATTTCTACCATAGTCAGTATCATAATCATTTTGAATATTTTGTGAGATAAGGTTGAGAATTTTGAGTTTATATGTATTATTTTTATTTAAAAAAAAACTACCTCAAACCCTAAGTCCAAATTTAATACATGGTAAATAACCATGTAGGGATCTGAAATTCCTAATTATATGTTTATCTTTTTTTATAAACTTTATCAAAACAAGGACTTGAATACAGAAGAAATGGTCTTATCAGCGGAAAAATTCACATTCGAAATTTCATTTTGAAACGGCTGAAAAAAATGGATAATAGTCTCTTGTTTTCTTCTCGTTTTTCCTTAATAAATTGGAATAATTGAACTGTTGAAAAATCAAAACAGTATCAGCAAAACTGATTGTTGAATAGGCCTACTTGTACATTATTTTTTAACACTAAATGTCTTAACCTAACGTATCCTAATAAAGTGCATGTCTCCTTAACATACTATGATAGACAAAGAGGTAGTGAATTCATTTCCTGATGTCGAGATAAAGTTACAGGAGTAGGCCTACTGTATGCCTACTTGGTGATCGGTGGCAAAAATTTATCTTGAGAACATCCAATCAGACTGTACTGTATTATCATGATAGGCTCAGTCACCTAACATTCTCAAAAAGTTCGATTTTCACAATTTGATGAATTTGAGATCTATAAGCCTAGCGTTGGGGTCCGTGAGGCTGTTTAGAAATAATACACTTAATATACAACCTTACCTTTCCTTTCCATGCCTGAGCGCATAGGCAATGCACTATTCCTGCATAGTTCTTTTATAAGTACTTCTGCTGATGAGCTAATGTAAAAGTCCTAACGTTAAACTGCTAAAACACACTATAAATTAGCGCCATCTGTGAATTCCTGGGCTGACTAATGAGAAAATCACGAGATTTTCTCCGACATTCCTTTCTTCTTCTTTTTTATTGTCTTTGCTGGATCTGGATCAACCTTTAATAACTTGAATAGTGATGTAGCCTAACTCTTGACCAGTAGTTTCAACAACTTCTTGACGAAATTAAAAGCGAAAATATGTAACTTTTGAATAAAAAGGAGGACGGGATAGAAGTGCATCTTGATTCAATAAAAACCTTTATTCTGGTTGCCACAAGAACCTATTTTTGTTAGTTTGTAAAAGTCTTTGTTTTTGACAGTCACTAAAGACCTTGAAATGATGGTTACTTAAGTATTCTAAAGATTTATTCGCCGGTTCTTGGTTGCTATGCCCATCTGATAGCCTTTTTTATTTATATTTTCCATTACACCATTTAGGAGACAATATAACTTAATCGTGGCTGTTGCTGATTTCTGAATAATTTCTTAATATTCACTTTTCCTCCTTAATATGTAATTATATTGGCATTCTTAGTTTTTAACAATCTCCATTTCCTTTCATTATGTAGTTTTCTCTCTTTTTCTCTAAAATCTTCCTATCAAACCAAGGAGATAAATTCTTAACAATTACAGTTTGTTCCATCAATGGTCACATTTTATCATATTCATTTTTATTCACCCTATTATGTAGAGTTATAAGGTAATCTAACCAACTTATATAGACCCTAATAAACGTTGGTTGTGACCACAAGGAATTTTGATAACATCATTTACTTTCTTTGTAACTTCATCAATAAATACACAAGGAGAGAAGTTTAGTTTATTTCTAAAGCTTAAGATAATCTGAAAGTTAAGTTTGTGCACTGGAGAGATAGTGCACTTCTCTTTCATATTAACATCTGATACAATATTATTCATACCATCACTTAAAACCAAGTCCGACGTATGCCCACATTGCCCAATCAAAGGTGTTGCACAGTCAACGTTATTAACTATTAGACGTAATTCCAATAGACTCACTAAAGGCTGAAACATCACGATTTTATGCATCATCCATCCAAAGATTAAAAACTCAAAAGATAGATAGTTTTTTTTTTCTTTTAATGACAATCATCTCGATGAGCCTCCAAAAGATATTTGCATTTCTTCTTGAAGGTTTGTAAACTACTACGGTATATTTTTTTGTTGGTAAAGTTTATTTTCTTATTTTGAAAACATGTTACACTTGTTATTTTTATCATCTTGAAATTAGAATAGCCTTTGAGAACGAAAAGTCCAATTCCCCCTTTATCCTGCTCTTTCTCGCATTTTGAAAGAAAACAAGGATCACTTCAAAGTCATTTAACCATGTTTCAGATATTGCTAATGTCGAAATATTTCTCATTTAGCAATTCTCTAATTTCAATTGTTTTATTACCAACAGATTGAATATTTTCATAGCCGCAATCTATGAAGAGAAACTAGTGTTTTGGGGTGATTAATATAGATATTTGGTTTGGTGACCAATTTAAAACCTTATATAGCCAAAAGGGTTCAGCAGCCATTAACGCTTTTGGCCGGAAATAAACCTTTCTTATGATTGTTGTTCTGAATCACAACAGAGATTTGGTTATAAATAAAATATGATGTTTTATTTACGAAAAACTCACATTGTTCCACTTACTTTTTTGATGACATATTTCGCATGATTTATTTTTTTTACGTAAAGAATTTTTCTTATTTGTAACTTTCTTCATTTTACTTATTTAATTTCATGGTGATATTATCATAAAATTTTCATATTCTTGATATAACCTTTCAACTTTGTTCATCTACTCTTATTTAGACATTCACCAACATATTCGCTGATTCTTAAATGAATCCTAAGTATGTTATATCACTCGGGTTTTAAAATAGTAAATACCCAAGCAATGGTTGAGAGGAACTTTTTCTTTTATTAAATTTGATAAGCTCATTTCAATATAAAGTATGCTGTTTAACATGAAATCCTCTAAATAAAAAAGTTCACATATAATTCTCAAACTATATCAAAACAAAAATGCCTTTTTGTATGAAAACAAACAGTGCCAAGTGTTTACAGACTTTCTACAATTAAAACCAGATATATTAAGCACCTAAAGCAAAGATCGACGAGAAGCACAAAACCAAAGAACCCGCTCTTATTATAATCTCATTTCATTGAAGACAGTTTAGAGACGGCAGAAGTAGGCTCCGCGAGGCGGGGAGGGATCTCCTTGAGGAATCCTCTCTTTGTCGATCCCTGAAAGCGAGGGGAGGGATTAACTGCCTTGAGCCTCGCGCCACGTCATCCGGCCCTTTGATGAGCCAAGTCTGAGCACCAGCAAAGAGGCAAACGCGTCGGTAATGTCGGAGGATACTGCAGATCAAACGCATGCTAAAGGGGCTCCGGATAGGACATGATGATTCTCCAAAGTTAAACTCGATATAAGGATTCTCCCAGAGAATCTCCCGATTGTTTGATGTTGGTTGAAGTTGCAATGATTGTTTTTAACCTCTATCTCATTGAATTACCTGGCGTATATATTTCACTACGCATTTAAAGGCAAGGGAGTTTCTCCTTATATTGAGGCAGAGAAATATGCGATTCTTAGTTTGGTGGTGTATTACTTTATCAGAGAAATTACCGCTCTACATTTGGAAATGCTTCAAGAGAGTTATGTATAGTATTATTCACTTCTTTAGCTTAAAATTACGTATAAGACCTCCAAACTCTTCTAAAATACTTTCTCCCTCAACTTGACTTAATAATCATTTCTAAATGTCAGATACGTGCAAGTTAATATAACTTCATTCTAAACAATTTTTAATTTCACGCTATGGTCACGCGAAGTAAATGATTCAAGATTAACTACGATAAGAATTTTCAACTATCAATCTATTTAATTTCTTATATGCATCACTGTTATTACCATGTACAGTAAAATACATATTCACGTGTGGGCCTTATATGTGTACACTGTATAATATGTGAATTATTCATATGGAGATCCTTGGTATACAAAAATAAAAGTGAGGGTGGGATATTACCTCTAACAAAATGTGGTACTTTCAAATAGACTTAATGTGGCGAATAAAGTGATATAACACAAACTACATCGACTGTTTACACGACTTTACCAAGCAGGTACAAATAAAATCATAAGGACTTACAAATAGAGAGAAGGTTATTTTCTTACAACTGTGGGTGACCAAATAGCAACTCAGTTCTTGGTCTAATGTTTGCACACGAAGAACGTAATTAAAGAATGCAGAAAAAATATAAAATCAACTTGAAATTAGTGAGGATCATCATTCTAATGCATTATTTTCTTTTCTAATTAAACGGCATATTTATTAATTTTGTTTGAAGAAAGCGAATCTTTCACTTATGACTCCCCCACTGGCAAACACCTACCTCTGTTTACTGTACTTTAAGAAATGATATTTGGTCCCGTCAAATGCGTTAAAAGCCCCATGCTCTACAGCAACGTCTATACATAGATCTTGCTCTACAGGACCTACAAGATTCGTTTGTCGTATACATTCTTAGATATGTACAGTAGGCAGTAAAGTATCACACAGCGTAATCTGCGTCGATTATCAATAAGAAATTCTTCAACTTCTTTTTGAAAGCCTTTATATCTTCAATATTTCGGATGTCTAGTGAGAGCTTTTTATATATTCAGAAGCTGAATAGATCTTGTTTCTTCCACGCAGAAATGAACCAATCAGGTTAGCGCCAAATATAATGTCGAATAGAAGTTACACAAAGAAAAGCATGAACGAAGATGGAGCAGTGGTCACCGTGTTTACCGAGTGTGCTAAAAACATAAGAAGATAAATTTGATGTATATATGGATTGATGATTCGCTGCTTATATGGTAAAAAGATAAACGCATTAGCATAATTGTAAGATTAGGTATATAGACGTATAATTTACAAGTGTGAATGTTTCTTTCGTTCATCGTATACATTCATAAAGGCATGCAATACTTTCATATAAAACTTTTTCTTTTCTGTAAGAGAATTATAAAATGTTCAAGGCAATATCAAGACAATGGCAAGTTGCCATCATTGTCTGCCTCTTATAAACCTATTGTTAACAATAGTGTTATAGTATCTTTACATTCTATTTTTAGAGCCTTCTCACGAGACTATTCGTGCATTACTCTCCAAGGTCTTTCCTCTTCTTCTGCCGAATGTTAAGCCTTTCTATAGCACTGTCTTTCTCTCTGGGTTCACCCTCTCCATCCAATATGTAACAATAAACGAGCAAAATAAGAACAGATCCTGAAGAGAGAGCTTTGTCTTCCTCGTCTTCTTCCTCTTTCCCTTCTTCTTCTTCTGCCTGACTCTCAAAGAATAAAGAGAATAAGAAATTGACGGAGAAAAGGCAATGCATAAAATTCCCTTCAAGGTTTCCGACATCCTTTGGGTTGACTGCCAGACGAGAAGATTCGACGGTCCCTCTCTCTCTTCTTAAACCTCCCAAAATCCTTTGAGCCGACGAGAGACGTTGCAAAAAGGAGTCTTTGCCCCCGTCCCCCGTGACAAAATAGCAGCAGTCTGTGTTTGGCCTAGAAACACGATACTGGGATGCATAGATCTGTCTTCCATTTACGTGAAGGAAAGGGAGATTTTGCTTCATTTTCGCTGGGAGAACCTGATGTACGTTTGGGGATCAGAGGTGGAATTGGTGTTATGAGTCGAAACGAATCCTTATCGAGAGAGAGAGAGAGAGAGAGAGAGAGAGAGAGAGAGAGAGAGAGAGAGAGAGAGAGAGAGAGAGAGAGAGTTCTCTAAGGTAAATTTATGTTTGAGATTTCTTTAAGAAGACGATCTACACTAATAGAAATTTGCGTTAAATAAACGGTAAATGTCTGGCAACATTTATTCCAGAATTTTTACCTTTTAAAAAACTGATATATTGACATAAATGAGTGATATTATGGTTACCAACCCGTAAAATATAATAAAAAAGTAAGGTAGAATTACGGTCTCCTGTATTTTACTGAGCTACTGTTGAAAACAGTATAATTTTACGGAGAATTTCCGATTAATATTGCGGTTTTCTCTAACAGTGTAACATAACAATTGGCAACGTTGTGTAACAATCTCACGCTTGAACCTATTTCTGCATTTCATATTTGTAACTACCAATAATGCTCATGTTTTTATCTTTATTCATTGAATGATGTACACACAAATATTTACTGCTAATGATTTTTGATGCACATCTAATATAACTCATACTTTAGCATTGCTACTCACACGGTAATTGATTGTAATAACAAAGGAAATTTTTAAAGACGAGATAGTCATTTTTTTCGGAAATTCGTAATATTGAGTCAAAAGAACATCCTCTTTCCAGGAAAAAAGGATCAAAAGTTAAAAATCTTTAAAGAAACACCAATAAATCCTTTTTCTATAGAGATGTATCCTATCTAGCCTAGCCTTTCCCATCCCAACTTAACTTAAGGTGCAGAGCCACGGCCATCTGGGTTAACCTAACCTAACCCAGTTCCATAAAACATACAAAAATGTATACGAATGTATTTGAACCTAACCACAAATTACCTAACTTAAAATGGCACCAAAAAAGCGAGTCATCTTCCTGCATTTACTTTAACGGGTAGGTTTTTCATGATTTCATCAGGAGGGACATACCCTTCTCGATCGGTAATGTGAGGGTCATTTGATCATTTTAATGAGTTTTGTTTATCATGAATGACCAAAGGGATTCTGATTGGTCACCGGCCTACTTTAACTTTGTTCAGTCTCCCGTCCCAAGGGCATTTTTACCTTTAAAATAATTATGCATCTCTCTCTCTCTCTCTCTCTCTCTCTCTCTCTCTCTCTCTCTCTCGTTCCTATGGCATCTTTACCTTTAAAACAATAAAGGACTTCTCTCTCTCTCTCTCTCTCTCTCTCGTTCCTATGGCATCTTCACCTTTAAAACAATAAAGCATCTCCCCCTTTTCTCTATCTCTCTCTCTCTCTCTCTCTCTCTCTCTCTCTCTCTCTCTCTCGTTCCTATGGCATCTTTACCTTTAAAACAATAAAGCATCTCCCCCTCTCTCTCTCTCTCGTTCCTATGGCATCTTTACCTTTAAAACAATAAAGCATCTCTCTCTCTCTCTCTCTCTCTCTCTCTCTCTCTCTCTAGGGCATCTTTACCTTTAAAACAATAAAACATCTATCTCTCTCTGTCTCTGTCTCTCTCTCTCTAGGGCATCTTTACCTTTAAAACAATAAAACATCTATCTCTCTCTGTCTCTCTTTCTCTTTCTCGTTCCTATGGCATATTTACCTTTAAAACAATAAAGCATCTCTCTCTCTCTCTCTCTAGGGCATCTTTACCTTTAAAACAATAAAACATCTATCTCTCTCTGTCTCGTTCCTATGGCATCTTTACCTTTAAAACAATAAAGCATCTCTCTCTCTCTCTCTCTAGGGCATCTTTACCTTTAAAACAATAAAGCATCTCTCTCTCTCTCTCTCTAGGGCATCTTTACCTTTAAAACAATAAAGCATCTCTCTCTCTCTCTCTCTAGGGCATCTTTACCTTTAAAACAATAAAACATCTATCTCTCTCTGTCTCGTTCCTATGGCATCTTTACCTTTAAAACAATAAAGCATCTCTCTCTCTCTCTCTCTAGGGCATCTTTACCTTTAAAACAATAAAACATCTTTCTCTCTCTGTCTCTCTTTCTCGTTCCTATGGCATCTTTACCTTTAAAACAATAAAGCATCTCTCTCTCTCTCTAGGGCATCTTTACCTTTAAAACAATAAAACATCTTTCTCTCTCTGTCTCTCTTTCTCGTTCCTATGGCATCTTTACCTTTAAAACAGTAAAGCAACCCTCTCTCTCTCTCCCTGACATTCAGTTGTTGAGTGACACTGACGAACTCTGTTAGGTGTTCTTACTTCTGAAAGATTTGCAGAACTACAACTTCATTAGAAATGGTTATACAGCTAAAATCTCTTTTATTCATAGAACTATATTGCTATTCTGGTTCACAATTACGTACATAAGTTCGAGGATGCTATCAATTCGATGTGATCTTTTAAGTCTTCATAGGGATAAAATTGATATATTTTTTTTTTTGCTTGAATGCTGATGTACTCTTATATTAAGTATTCTTATATCATACCCTTTCTAGTTGCTCTTTTGTTTATCAAAATTCCCAAATACTTAATTCCACATGAAAATTTATCAAAGTATCTGCTAGATAAAGTTTAGTTTTATATATAAAATATAAAAAAAATAGTCTGCATATAAAATATGTTAAGGCGATGAGTTACTGTCTGATTTTCCTTTGGGAAAATACTTATCATCCAGCTTGATCCGATTTCTCGACAGGGAAGAGTAAAATTGTTTTCCTTTCATCATGCGATATCTATCGATAACTTTTTTTTTCTTTTTTTCGCAAGCCTCTTCCTGTTTGTATTTCATTTATTGATAAATGCAAATATTGGTTGTTGGTTTTTCATCACGGGTGATCTTTGAAGTACGTTGTTTGGCAGATCGTCATATCGCTGTGCAACGCCAGGCAGACCATAATCTGGTGTGGAATTTATATCAAACACACACACATACATACACGAGCGTGTACACACAAAGGCGTGTGAACACACACACACACACGTGCGCGTGCACACACACAAATGCGTGTGAACACATACACACATGGACACGCACTTTCACTTCTTTATGCATGTAAGGGAACAAGACACTGATAAGGTGTTGTTGTGATTGTGATGTTAAAAACATTCCTAATTGAATAATTACTCTTTGGAAATTAGAAACAATTTGATTAATAAATATCAATAACATCATACCAACAATTTTTGATTAACGTTCGATAACTGAATTTTCCTTTTGTACTTTGATCATTACTTTAATCAATTTTGTGGATTTGATGCTCATTTTTTTAAATTTATATAAATCATTTCCCCTTCCGAAAGATGTATTTTTAGACCTTGGAATCCCAAGACAAAAACGTTCGTGATTCGGCAGAAGATGACCCCAGACTTTCTTCTAACTCATGTGCAAAGTTCGCCCAAGTCACCTTTCATTATGATTCCCTGGGAAGATTTATACGACGGCAATTTCTCTCTCTGGGGGGAAATAGCTGCCTTTTATAAGTCTTCCACAGGTAAAATTAAATGGAATGTCTTAAAAGATTAAAAAAGAAAATGGGAACTACGAGAAAATCTTTCATAAAAGAAAAAATCCTGAAAAATATTCATAGAAATAATGAAAGGGATAATGAATGTTTTTCTAGAATCTGGAGTGATGGGGACTCTACTTAATTAGTATATGTAATGAAGGTGTTACGATTCGCTATGATTATGATGGTGGTGATGAAATTCAGGAAAATAATCATATTAATGGTAGTAAATTATTTCAGTTTACAAACGGAAACACCCAGAATTCCTATTTTTGTGATAAAACTGAATTTCTGGATGATTTTACCACACGCACTTTACATTTAAAGTATAAGATGATAAAACATCACTCTCTCTCTCTCTCTCTCTCTCTCTCTCTCTCTCTCTCTCTCTCTCTCTCTCTCAATCCCTTTTGCCCTTACTATGTGCATGTGCAATGTAATAGTGAATAAAGAAAAAAAAATCGTAGAATCCTGAAACTGATTTAGAACAAGTTCTTGAAGAAAGGATTGAAGATAGTAAACAATTGCCCTTAGGACTACGAAATTTTAATGAGTCATCTTTAATTATCAAAATTATTTCAAGTTAAAGTTAAGAAACCAAACTAAAATCAGTTATTAAAGTATAAACATATCATTGAGCGATGTACTGTTATAGCAATGGTGGGTTAGAAATAAGCCTACATGTATACCGGTAGTTGGAGCCGATCTATTTTGAGACATTTTGAAGGTAACTGAAAATGTCCTTAAGATATTCTGTTTGTTTGTTATGCAATAGTTAGATGGATTTGATGCAGATAGATCATACAAATAAAAACTAATTGGATTTTCCAAAAAATTCCAACTTTAGGCTAAAAAAATTGGATTTTGTGTTGGACATTGTTTGATAAACAAGAAGACAAAATCTCTGTAGCAGTCTTTGAATCATTTATAGAAGCAATGCCTTGTACCCTTATCTAAACGAATTATTCCTGGTTTCGTGAAATTTCTGCGTTCTTTCTCTAAACTTTATTTTTACTTTACCTTAAGGGCCACTTTTCTGGTCCTATCACACAAGGGAACCCTACACACTACAGGACCTACAATATGTTTATTGTATACATTCTTAGCTAATTTGCTTATCTCACTGCGTATTGCGTCTTTATTATCAAATCCACATTAACGAAGCATTTAGAGAACAAGAAAGTGTTCAATTTCTTCTTAGAAACCTTAATATCCTCAGCCTCTTAGATGTCCAGTGGGAGCTTTGTGTAAAGTTCGTACAGGTCACCGTTGACTTTAAGGCCAAGGTGAAATTGATGAGAAAGTAACTTCTTTCTGAAGACAAGGTCTGTTTTGCATCTGTCTTTCAAGCCTTATATGAAGGAAGAAAATGTCAAGAATCAAACGGAAATATGAATAGTAATGAAGTGTTGACTAACATAGGAATAATAATAATGAACTTCCTTTGGGAAAATTCCCGAGGAAATTTAAGTTTTAGAAATAAAGACCTCAATATTTTGAAGTATTTTCCTTCACCATATACCTTGGCAGCAATGGTTGGCAGTATGACCTACGAAATATAAGAGAATTCGGACAGATGTTCGTAGGAAATAAAAAAGAAAAAAAAAATGTTTCGTTTTAGGGAAATGTATTATGAAAAACGAAGACTGGAAAATGTTTTGCCAACATTTGCATCCCCTGATTTCCGGAAGGTTCTTTACAACCTTATAAATCAGGAATTTTCATTTTCTGTTCGGCTGGCAGAAAATTCTACACGAATTTACGGATAGCATTGCGTGTGGTTTTATATGCTTGATATCTGTATCATACAGATAATTCTTTAAAGTATTTTTTTTTAATTCCATTTATGGGGATCTTCATCGATTTTGTTAGAAAATTGTAGTTATATATTGTTATTTATGGTCTGGTATATTTTTGGGAAGTAATTATAATCTAGTTATTATTATCATAGTACGTTAAGCCGCGATTAAAATATACTATGTTTAGTAGCTTCTCTCTCTCTCTCTCTGTTATCCCCCTATATAATAAAGGACATGTATCTGGTTTTATACATATATGTATATATATACATATATATATAAATATATATATGTGTATATATATATATATATATATATATACACACACACATATATATATATATATATATATATATATATATATACACACACATATATATATATATATATATATATATATATATATGTATATATATGTATATATACATATATATATATATTTATCTATATATATATGTATATATATACATATATATATATATATATATATATATATATATTTATATATGTATATATGTATATATATACATATATATATATATATATATATATATATATATATATATATATATATATATATATATATATATATATTCTTTTCAGTCTCACTCGGCTTTCCTCTTCCAATTGGAGAGAGGGAGTAGTCATACCCTACATATCTATCTAAATATTAGCAATTGTTTTTGACGGGTCGCGTTCACTGGTGTGACAATAAGCCACAACTCTATACCCAATTGTGGCTATAAATAACTCAACAGACAAACTTGGGGAGGTTTGAGATATTCCCTAACTCTGGAAATATTGTTTCCCACACGCACTCTCTCTCTCTCTCTCTCTCTCTCTCTCTCTCTCTCTCTCTCTCTCTCTCTCTCTCTCTCTCTCTGTGTGTTTTAGTGAGCACCAGCACCGTAATCTGGGTCATCTTCAACCTTGCTGCTCTTTGATATTCTATTTCGTCCCGAGCCTTAACGTTTTGAAGATTCCAAGGAATGCCCTTCTCTCTATATCTCAGACATTCGTTAGCCATATACTAAACTAATGTTATATTCTGTAAATTTTTAACGCTCATCAAAGCACTTAGGGATACTGTATAGTTTTTTTTTATGGCCACGAACATTACAGCTTACTACAACATTGGTAATCATATAATTCTCTTCCAGTGTCTTGTCAAGTTTTCTCAAGCAACCTGGCATAGTACTTGGCTCAGCATTATCATAAAAAAAACTGAATTGAGCAAATCAACGTGTAATGTAATCAAACGAGAACAAGATGGAATTTACATGAATTAATCTTTACCTTCATTACGCCTATGTTGTTTAATAATCTCTGTACCTTTTACCAAGACATTCTCAGCACTGTTCTCTAAATCAGCAGCTTCAAAATCATTTGAAACGACATCAAAATAGGATCAGCAAATGTCATGTTTTTGGGGGCGGAGAATCATCTTGTGTGTGGGTATGTGTGTGTGTGTGGGGGGGGGGGGGGGGAATCCTGATCCAGAGTTCTTTGCATTTATTTTCGCCTTTCTTTGCTATACAAAATTCTTCTTTGGCACTCTTAGCATTTTGAAACAAACAAAACACCAAACAATGAATAAAAACGGCAAAATTACAATATTTTGACGATTTTTGATAAGCATGGCGTAATATTTTTATTTATTCACTCAAGATTAGCCAGGGAAATATATCCTCCTCACCTTCTTCCTTAGGGCAAATTTTATGCTTTATGCATTTTTCAATAATCATAACACAAAAATTATGAATATACAAACATGTACACAAATGAATAGGACGAATGTATTCGGATGGCAATGGGCAACACTCATTCTATATTTACACAAGATTAGCGACAACAATATATATTCGTCTGTTTCTTTTTGGGACTTTTTACACTCTTTGTCTATATAGTTATTGTTTCAGTATAATTATAACATATAAACTATGAATGTATAAAAGCACACACAGTGACACAAATAAAAACTTACAGTAGGCCTGTACAGTATAACTGGCGAGGGGTGACGTTACAGCAACATATTCGTCTATTCCTTCTTCTGGATATATTTCACGCTTTTTCTCTACATAAGTATCGTCTCTAACACTTTATGTATCTTCCAGCATAGCCATAACAAAAAAGAAAGCCATATAAAAGAGCAGACAATGATATAAGCAGAACGCACTTGTTTCACAAAATTTGTGTTTACTATTTCTCGTAATAAAACAAAGAAAATGGAGATTATGGTGTCCAAACCACTAAAGAAAACGATAAAATTGTACGGGTAACTTACTTAAAAAATATTATCTTCCATTTTTGAATGAGAATAAGAAAATACGTAAACCAGCCGGGAAAAAGATGACAATGGGATCTGGCGTAGTTACGTACACATAAAAAAAAATTTTGTTCATTTAAAATTTGTTATTAAAAACCTACAGAAACAATTAAATATAGATATTATATTACTTTAAAGGGCAACGAACTTGATTCTTGAAATTTTGGTTATTTTAACCCTAGGTGGTGAGTCGTGCTCTTTTGAATGCAGATTAAAGCACATTTTGAATCAAATTAATCAAAATAGTAAATAAAATTCTAAATATTTTTGCTGATACAGATTCTTGGAATATGATATACTGGTATGGTGCCATCACCATCATCATCATCCCCTTTTGGTTAATCTTTGGGGACATTATTTGTTGATCAAAATTCACAGTTTTCCTTAATAATAGCTTCTATGTCATAATTATATTTGAATAGCGGTGTTTGGCTCTACCTTAAATCGTTTTACATTTCAAATCTTTTAGCTCTTGGAAAAACATATTGAATGGTCTGAATTTTATCAAAATAAATGAGCCTAGTACAAGTGGAATATTAAATTGTTACGACGAAAATAGAACGAAATTATTTCATCGCACGTCATCACATATTATTGCAAGCTCTGAACGTTGTTGACTGCACTGGATACTTATCAATTGAGGTGAGTGTTATTTCGAGGAAGGGTAAACAAGAATCGTTCCAGATTTCAGACGTCCCTTTTATGCAAAGTCCCTTTTTTATCATGAGAAGATTACAACCCTTTGAAGGATCCCGACGAGCTCATTTGTTCCCTTAATGAGGAGTGTAATTGCTTACCCCTTCATCCATAAAAGGACTTATCTAAAGATAAACGTCTAAGGAATGTATATATGGATATATATATATATATATATATATATATATATATATATATATATATATATATATATGTATATATATATACATATATATATATATATATATATATATATATATATATATATATATATATATATATATGTTTTTTCAAAAAGGCCCATAAAAGAAACACAGGAAATAAATAAATCACTGTTTCTTTTATGGGCCTTTTTGAAAAAAACATGTTAAACTGTTCAATTACAGTTATAAGTAAGACATATATATATATATATATATATATATATATATATATATATATATATATATATATATATATGCATATAAATATATATATACATATATATATATATACCGGTATATATATATATATATATATATATATATATATAAACATCTAGGAAATGTATATATATATATATATATACTGTATATAAATATATATATATATATATATATACATATATATGTATATATATATATATATATATATATGTATATATATACATATATATATATATATATATATATATATATATATATATATATTTATATATATGTATATATATACATATTATTTATAGATATTATATGCATATATATACATATATATATTTATATAATATATGTATATATATATACATATATATATACCGTATATATATATATATATATATATATATATATAGATATACATATATATATATATAAATTTATATATATATACATATATATATATATATATATATATATATATATATATATATATATATATATATATATACAAAAGATGTGATATTTCATTTCAGTCTCCCTATATCTAATTCTAACACATCCCATTATTTTGCAATTGTTTTTTTATTCATTAATAACGTAATTGAAAATCATTAACCTCTAATTATATGAATATTTGAGTGAATTATGATATTGGCTTTTCATTAAAGTGTGACCTGGAATCATTATGATATGATTGACTGTAGATTATATCTTGGGAAAGCGGAAAATCTCTCTCTCTCTCTCTCTCTCTCTCTCTCTCTCTCTCTCTCTCTCTCTCTCTCTCTCTCTCCACACCTTTGGTGCTTAGCATTGGTATTCTTCCATAATTTGTTTGTATTGTAATATATATATATATATATATATATATATATATATATATATATATATATGCATACACACATACATATATATATGTATATTAAATTTTACAAGATTTCAGGGGGGAATAGGCCCCCTTACCCCTATGTGCAGGCTCCCATATCAAAAAGGAACCACAAAACAATAAAAAAGGCCTATAGAAACTTTTTCAGAAGGTTTTGTATTCGCTTCCACAATTATCATCTTCCCTTACGACACTTAATGTATGAATATAAGACCAAAATTGCAATGAACATCACACGAGAGAGGATATTCGTTCAAAAATTATATCAAATAAAAGATAAAATGAAAGTTGAACCAAGTCTTTTCGTTTCTGCGTTTGCGTGGAGTCCCTTGTGTCACTATTCTGTGTAAGTTCTAAAGGAAGTTTTAAATGCAAAGATGTTTGTCCATTAATGTCAAATTAAACATTAGGTAATTATTAAAGCGATTATACTTAAATTCTTTGAAGAACCGAAAATAACAGAGAAAACAAGACAAAAATGATGGTATATATAATAAACATAAAAAATATCACGAATATATTTTATTTTAATTCTTTATTACTTCTTATATAGTTTATTTATTTCTTTATATCCTTACCTCACTGGGCTATAATAATAATAATAATAATAATAATAATAATAATAATGATGATGATGATGATGATGATGATATACTTTTAGGACTGGATATTCCAGAAAAGGTTAAAATTTGCATAGGTAAGAATAAACTTTAATTTGATATTACTTTTTTTAAAAGACTTTGGGTTATAGAAACATGGCCAACAAAATATAAAATAACTTTTAAAATGTTTCACGGCTTTGACTTCACCTTTTCGTCATTTTTGGTCTCTGTTTTATAAAGTGATATATCGAAATTCAAAGCGTAATTTTTTTGCAGAATTTTTATTCCCAGAGAGCTCGGGAATGTCATTTATGAAGAAAATATTTAATATATATTTTTTTCTGGTATAATTTAAGCAGGATGAAAAATTCTATTGGTTTTTAGATTGCATTTCATAACATTAATAGGCCTACCTTTCTATTTGCCAAATAATTTTCTTTTCAATTATTTTTTCATTAATTTTGTTAAGTATTTATGGTTAAATTTTACGCATCTATCAAGCTTTTTCCATTTAGTATCTTTCATGTTTCACGTCCAAAATATGCTAAATATTTTCTTATTCAAGTTGGTCTCTTGACGTACTGGCTGAAAAAGAAAGCTAAAGTACAATTTTTAATACAACTTATGCAGATAAAGAATTTTCTCTTTTCTAAAAAAAGGAAATAAATGGAAATTTATATCGCAGAGCTAATTTATTCTTGTAAAACTCTGTTTTCGGCCACAAAAAGCACAACACGTCGATGGAAGATGCTGGAAGTAGGAGAGAAAATTATAGCCCAGCTACATAAGGTTGAAACTTGTCTATGAAAATCGGCAGTGCCACGTTTCTCATCCTATCAGTCGGTTTTTAAGCCATAATCGCTTAAATGACAGGAAACATGTCAACGTTGCTCAAAGAAGTGCTACAACATTGCTAGTTTTTCTATATAAATTAGCGAATTTGGTTACGAAAACAAGGCAACTGCTCTACTTTTCTTCAAATCTGGTCTCTAAGCAGAAATATAATGCATACTCATGTACCACACACACACATACGCTCGTACACTGTAATGGTGTTTGTGTTTTGTATATTGTTGTTATTGTTCTCTCCTCGCAATGATAACTTGTTTCTGCCTGCATGTACTCGTATCAATGTGTTTGAATTTTTGTGACCTTCTTTCACTGAAACTGTTGTTATGAAAGTTCGCTTTCTGCGGAAATAAAGTTAGTTGCAATTATACAGTATCTCAGTTACAACCTAACTGGTGCATCCGCATATTGGTGACCACAAGAGTTTAGCTCCCTTCTGATTTCCCCTGCACTGCTGTGTCTTATTGTTTAGTGATGCCATCATCAGACACTAACTCTTACTATTAACACCACGCCCCTGAAACTACCATCCTTCGCCAGTGGAGAAACATTCGCCTGGCTCCAGCGTATCGAAGTCCAGTTTTGAATCCAGGGCATGTCTCGATCAAGAACCAAAGCCGATTATGTTCTCACGACAATCCCTAAGGATATTTTCCTGGATATCTCCGAACCGCTGTGTGAGCAAGGAGACACGGCAATAATGTATGATGCCCTCAAATCATACCTCCTGGAGCAGTACTTGCCATCGCCAGCCGCCCGCATAGCGAAACTTTTTCAGCTCTCTCAACAACCGTTGGGGGACCAAAAGGCATGGTCCGCCCTCAGGGAAATGACCAGTATCGCTCGCCTACAACCTGCCGCAGACGGTTCTCCTCGTGAAGTGAATCTACTTCGTGTCCTTTCGGTACGGCGCCTATCCAAACCTGTGCGTGCTGCTATCCCCGATGTCAATATTTTCCCCATGAAGGACCTGATGACCAAAGTCGATGCCCTTATGGATAGCCACTTCACCAGCTTCCAGACCTCCATCAATGCCCCCACTCCTGATGAAGTGGACACCTACCTATTCAACATAGACCGAAGCCGATGTGAATGCAGTAGGACACAGAAATCCAACCCGTGACATGCCAGAGCAGTTACAAAGTCACCCACCACCCACATATACCACCCCTCACTTACAACCCATCTTACTACCTCTCCAGCCACTCCCTGATGCCCATCAGCTGCAATTATATTACTACCACTCCAAATTCGGGGCTGTTGCTAAGAAATGTGCGAATAGTTCTCAGTGGCCAAAAAACGTGTTTGAGGCGGTGGCCTCCCTTGTCACTAATCTTTTCTTTTTACATGACACAGGGACGGGCATGCAATTTTTGGTAGACATGGGTACTTTCCATTCTCTTATGCCAAGACCACTCTCCAGGACACAACGTAGTCTGTCTAAGTCTGCCTGGTAGCTTCCAACGGATCTGCGATACACAATCCCGTTTATGAAACACTCACATTATTGTTTAGAAGCGGCAAATATTTTTGAAAATTTCTCGTTGCTGACGTCACATTACCAATTCTCGGCGGATGTCATGTCACATTTCCACCTGCTGGTCGATGGTTACGCAACGTGGATTCGTACTCCTTAACACCTCTCCAACCCTCCTCACATCGTACCCGAAATTTTCCGTCCAAAACTTAATCAAACCCTCACAGTTCCAGTAAAACACGGTATTCATTACCATATCAAGACAACGGGCCCCCAGTGTTTGACAGATTCATACATCTGACACCGGATTGTTTGGCAGCTGCTAAACGAATGTTCGCCGAAATGAAAGAAATGGGTCTTTGCCAAAAGGCCTCAAGGTGCCTCCCTGTTTCCATGTGAGAGTTACAGGTGCCTGAACATGCAGGCAGAACCAGATCCCTACCCCATCTCAAACATCGCTGATATGACCTCCTACTTGCACAAAGCGAAGGTTTTCTCAACGATTGATCTTCTGAAGGGGTATCATCAGGTGCTCATGAACCAAAAAAACATCCCCAAGACCGCCATCACCACCCCCTTCAGTAGATGCATACATCTTCAATTACTCCTGTTTTGGCCTTCGTAATGCTGAAGCACCCTCTGTGTATGTTACGTGGACGATATACTTGTATTCTCTTCCTCCAAAGAGGCACAATTCAGTCATCTATGCATCATGCTCAACCACCTACAACAGAAGGGTATTGCAGTCTGGTATGACAAGTGTACCTTTGGTGTCAGCAAAGTATCATTCTAAAGGCACCGTATCACTCCTGAAGGAGTCCACCCCCTCTCTGAGAAGGTAGCATCCATTCAGAACTTTCCCACACCCTCGACCGTCAAAACTGCAAGAATTCTTGGGCATGATCAACTATTATCATTTTTCCTGCCAGCCATCAACGCCACTCTTGTTTCCCTCTACGCTTCCCTCATGGACAAGTCGAGAGACCTGAAGAGGGGCCCATTCAAGCAGTAGCCTTCTGCAACACAAAGAATGCCCCATCAACTGCTGCTGATCTCACTTTTCCCTTGCCATATGCACCTCTTCTTCTCTCCACCAATGCCAGCGACATTGCTATTGGGGCAGTCCTCGAGCAGGTGGTCAATGGCTCGCCCTGGCCATTGGCCTTCTTCAGTAGGAAACTGTCCAAGGCGGAATTCGGCTACTCTACCTTCGACCACAAATTGCTGGCTGTGCACTTGGCTATCTGTCACTTTTGCCACGTCTTGGATGGTACCCCCTTCGTCATTCGCACGGACTACATGCGTTTGGTGCATGCCTTCACTCGACAGTCCGGCGCTTGGTCTGCCCGTCAATGCTGACATCTCCCCGCCGTGGCTAAATACAATTTTACCCTTCAGCACGTCCCAGAGAAAATGAATCCCGTTGCTTATGTTCTGTCAAGAAACACATTGGCTGCTTTACCTGGGATTGGATTACAACCCATTGGCAGAAGCCCAATGAAAAGATCCAGAGTACCAAGCATGTAGGACATCCTGCACATCCCTCCGTTGGGAGGAAGTCCCTCTCGACGACTCCAATGCCACCCTTCTTTGTGACGTCAGTACCGGTAGACCTAGACTATGGATACCTTCTCCCATGGGTCAACAGGGTTTTTATTTAATTCATGGCCTTGCACATCCCTCGTACCATTCTATTGTACAGCTGCTGAAGACAAAGTTCATTTGGCATGGCATCACTAAGGATGCTAAGGATCGGGTCTGCGCCTGTACTTCATGCCAAACCTCAAGAGTACATCGACTTATGGATTCAGGAGTGGGCACCTTTCCTTAATTTCAGTGGCGCTTTGCCCACATTCACGTTAATGTTGCAGACCCCCTACCCACATCAAAAGGACATCTTTACCTGTTTACCGTTATCAACCTCTCCACTAGTTGGCATATAGTCATTTCATGGAAACTGCAATGTCTGCCTCAAGGATATCTGCCTTACTCTCAGGATGGATAGGGAGATTTAGTATCCCTAAGTATATCACTTCCGACAGGGGTACCTATTTTACCTCTCAGTTATGGACATTATTAGCGAATCTCCTGGATATCACCGTTCATCAAACAACTGCATAAAACTCTGCAGCCAACTGTATGGTTGAACATTTTCACTGAACCCTCAAAGCAGGGTGTACTAGAATTTGAAATGGATCTACTGAATTGTCCTTGATACATACAAAAGTGTCTACAAAACATAATGACATGTTTGCAGAACCTACCGAAATGTCTCTAGGACATACCGAGTTACCCGACATGTGTACCTATATTTCTGCAATACATACCAAAACGCCTGTAGATTGTACGAAAATGTCTGGAGGCCATACCGAAATTTGGTGGAGCTTACCAAAATGTGCGCAAGACAGACAAGAGCCTGTGGAGGTACCAAAAAGTCTGCAGGGCGTACCAAAATTTTTGCAGAATCTACCAAATGTTTGTAAGATCTATCGAAGTGTCTGCAAGAATTATGAAAATGTTTGCAGGGCGTACCATAATGTCTGCATGATATACTGAACTCTCTGCGGCAAGTACCAAAATGCATGCAAACTGTACCGAAATGTCTGGGGACTGTACTAAAATGTCTGCAGAACATACCAAAATGTTTGTAGAGCATACTAAAATGTCTGCCAGACTTAACAAAATGTCTATAAACCATACTGAAATGTCTGCAGGATGTACCGGAATGTCTGGGGAGCATAGCAAAATGTCTCCAGAGCGCTACAAAACGTCTGTAGAGCGTACTAAAATGTCTGCAGGACACCTCAAAATGCTTGCACTGACATATCTGCAGGACACCTCGCAATGCTTGTGGAGCGTACTGATATGCCTGGGATGCACCAAAATGTCTTCAGTGTACCAAAATGTCTGTAGGACGCACCAAGATGTCTGCATAGCGTTCTAAAATGTCTGCATGAATAAACAAAACCTTTATAAAGCGTACAGAAATGTCTGCAGGATGAACCGAACTGTCTGCAGTGTACCAAATTGTCTGCGAGATGTATCGGAATCTCTGCAGCGCGAAAAATAATGTTTGTTATATACTGAAATGTCTGTGGAATATACCAAAAGGCAAATAAGCCTTGTAACATTTCGAGTACTGTATGGCATCTTGTCAACAGATGTAATGAACAACCTGGAATAATGATTTACATAAGAAGGATAGGAAGCGATGAAAGAATAACTCAAGAAAAAGTACCAAAGACGAAAAATATTTATGGAAGCTTTTAATTTTAATTTCGTAACATCAGAAATTCCGCTGAATTGAAGAAACAGCCAACATACACATTTGAAAAGGAATAGAAGACATAGACTAATTAGCGAGATGGCTGAAGTGAACTATCCTTTACCCTCAGTGGAAAATAATCCTTAATGAGCAGTGTATTGTCCCTCCTATTCGTTCACACCAGTAGGTATTCAATATTCATCGACGAGCGGAATCCTGTCTTTTTTTATATCCCTGTTTGAGTTGATTCGAGTCAATGCATTTCAGATTTATCGATTTATTAATGCTTGAATAGAATTGGTGGTAGGATATTGCTTCGGTATTTCTGATAGAAAGTTGGATGAATAATAATAATAATAATAATAATAATAATAATAATAATAATAATGATAATAATAATAATAATAATAACAATAATAATAATAATAATAATAATAATTGTCAATCTTCAAACATTAAGCAGAATTTCATCTTTACACATGCCATTATCTTGGTTGTGAAAAACAAAATAAAATTCAAGCATCTGAACATAATCTGTATCATATATAATATAATTACTCATAGTTAAATATGAGAGCTATTAATGAACTATAATAGATTGTATAACCAAGCACCCAAAATTATTTTTAACAAGCTCCCTACATAGGGCAAGCCACTATAAATATGTTTATCCGTTTCATTGAATTCCAGTTCTAGGTATCATACAAGAGGCCATTGATTTCCTCCATCAAGTGTTGCGTCCCTTTTTCTTTTTATAGAAGCTGATCTGCCAACACTTTAAAGGGTTGTGGCCTGATTGGTAACGTCTCTGTCTGGTGTTTGCCAGATGGGGGTTCGAGTCTCGCTCTGACACGTTAGTGCTGTTAGTATCTTCAATCTTACCATCCTTGTGAGCTAAGGTTGGGGGGTTTGGGGGAGCCTATAGGTCTATCTGCTGTATCATCAGCAGCCACTGCCTGGCCCTCCCTGATCCTAGCTTGGTTGGCGAGGAGGCTTGGGCGCTGATCATATAATTTATGATCAGTCTATAGGGCATTGTCCTGATTGCTAGGGCAATGTCACTATCCCTTGCCTCTGCCATTCATGAGCGACTTTTAAACCTTTAAACTTATGGAATAATTAGGCCTTTGAAAGGGCGTCGAGAAAACTGTCGGTAGGAAGATGATAAAAGCCTTTGGGTACAAGAGAGGTGTTTACAACCTATTAACGAACTATGAGAGATCATTTAGGAAAGAAAATCTTTTAAAGATTTTAGGTACAAAAACAAGCAACTGTGGAATATTAGATAATAAAATATTTTCTAGTTAGTTTGACAAAAATATCTTGTGGGAATAAAAGTGATCTAAATATATACAATGACATTACTTCTCATGTGGTTTATTTATTTCCTTTCCTCACTGGGCTATCTTACCCTGTCTGAGTCCTTGAGCTTATAGCATCCTACCTTCAACTAGGGTTGTAGCTTGGCTAGGAATAATAATAATAATAATAATAGAATCTCTTCTTTAGCTTATTTCCTGGAATTTGGACAACGGCTTTCAGTTGTTGTAGGAGGATAATTATTTAATTAATATTCAATGTTCGATTACATCACTTAAAATACAGACATTATTTAATTTAGAAGTCACAGAAAACCAAACTAATTGACCAAATTGACTATTCTAGAGTGGCGATGTCCCTTGTCTGTCGGGGACTTCAGATGTTCATTTGATGTCCACTTCTTTTTAACCGTGACTACATAACTAACCTTTGAAGTCCGTCAAAGAGCTCATTTTGCCTCTTAATGAGAAGCTTAATTGCTTTCTGATTCACAGCACTAAGTATCCGAAGCCACTTGACGTAGAAACAGTTTTTTTTTTTTCAAAGTGTATTTGGTCCAGTTCTTCACTGTTAGAAAAAAAACCCGTTATTTTAATCGGAAATTCTCCGTAAAAATATACTGTTCTCAACCGTATTTCAGTAAAATACAGGCGTCCGTAATTTTACCTCACTTTGATGTTATCTTTTACGGGTTGGCAACAGGAATATCACTCCTTTACGTTATGTTTTTTCAATTTGTATTTGGTCCAGTTCTTCTCTGTTGGAAAAAAACTAACCGTAATTTTAATCAGGGAATTCTCCGTAAAAATATACTGTTCTTAGCCGTATTTCAGCAAAATACAGGCGACCGTAACTTTACCTCACTTTGTTATTATCTTTTACGGGTTGGCGACCGTAATATCACTCCTTTACGTCATGCTTTTTTCAACGT